>NW_024423344.1:61366899-61576944 GCF_017311325.1 Ursus maritimus | reverse complement strand
TGAGGGCTGGGACGCCGGGTGTGGGGCGCACATCCCGGGACGCTGCAGGGTTGAGCAGCACCAACAGAAACAGAGTTAAAGTGGCCAGAACATTAGTAGAGAACGGGCCGCAATCCTTCTGTTCCGTGACAGAGGCTGAAATTTGGCCGCTGCTGCTCTGACTCTCAGAAGAGGCACAGCAAACCGCCAGGGAAAGCCGCCAGAGAACAAAAGCCTGGAAATACCGGCTCAGAGAGTGCCCATCCCCATCCTCCCTCGCAGGGGACACGGAGACTCTACCCAAACAGGGTTGCCTGAGTATTGGCGCGGCAGGCCCCTCCCCCAGAACACAGAAGGCAGGCTGAAAAATCAAGAAGCCCACAACCCGGGCGCCTGGGTGGCGCAGTCATTGAGCGCCTGCCTTCGGCTTAGGGCGTGATCCCGGCGTTCCGGAAAGGAGTCCCTCATCGGGCTCCTCCGCTGGGAGCCTGCTTCTTCCTCTCCCACTCCCCTGCTTCTGTTCCCTCTCTCGCTGGTTGGCTGCCACATAAATAAATAAATAAAATCTTTAAAGAAGAAGCCCACATCCCTAAGATCCCTATAAAACAAGGGGCACGGCCTGGGACCCAGTCAATAATTTGGGCTCTGGAAACCCCGCAACCTCTCTTCATCAGAATGACAAGAAGGAGAAGCCCCCCCCAGCAAAGAAAAGACAGTGATTCTGTGGCCTCTGCCACAGAAATAATGGATATGGATGTAACCAAATTATCAGAAATGGAATTCAGAGTAACGATGGTCAAAATGATGAGTAGAATTGAAAAAACTATTAACGAAAAGGTTACTGAGAATATAGAATCCCTAAGGACAGAAATGAGAGCGAATCTGACAGAAATTAAAAATTCTATGAGCCAAATGCAGGCAAAACTAGAGGCTCTGACGGCCAGGGTCGCAGAAGCAGAGGAACGGGTTAGTGAATTGGAGGATGGGTTAATAGAGGAAAAAATGAAAATAGAAGATGGTCTTAAAAAAATCCACGCCCACGAATGTAGGTTACGGGAGATTACTGACTCAATGAAACGATCCAATGTTAGAATCATCGGCATCCCCGAGGGGGTGGAGAAAAACAGAGGTCTAGAAGAGATATTTGAACAAATTGTAGCTGAAAACTTCCCTAATCTAGCAAGGGAAACAAACATTCGTGTCCAAGAGGCAGAGAGGACCCCTCCCAAGCTCAACCACGACAAACCTACGCCACGTCACGTCATAGTGCAATTCGCAAATATTAGATGCAAGGATACAGTATTGAAAGCGGCCAGGGCAAAGAAATTTCTCACGTACCAAGGCAAAAGCATCAGAATTACGTCAGACCTGTCTACACAGACCTGGAATGAGAGAAAGGGTTGGGGGAGCATATTTAAAGCTCTTTCAGAGAAAAACATGCAGCCAAGGATCCTTTATCCAGCAAGGCTGTCATTCAGAATTGATGGAGAAATAAAGACATTTCAGAATCGCCAGTCACTAACCAATTTTGTAACCACGAAACCAGCCCTACAGGAGATATTACGGGGGGTTCTATAAAAGTAAAAAGGCCCCAAGAGTGATACAGAACAGAAAGTCACAGCCAATACAAACAAAGACTTTACTGGCAACATGGCAACATTAAAATCATATCTCTCAGTAATCAGTCTTAATGTAAATGGTTTGAACCATCCCATAAAACGCCACAGGGTTGCAGATTGGATAAAAAGAAATGACCCATCCATTTGCTGTCTACAAGAGACTCATTTCGAACCCAAAGATGCATTCAGACTGAGAGTAAGGGGATGGAGTACCATCTTTCACGCAAATGGACCTCAAAAGAAAGCTGGGGTAGCAATTCTCATATCAGATAAATTGGATTTTAAACTACAGACTATAGTTAGAGATGCAGAAGGGCACTATATTATTCTTAAGGGAAGTATTCAACAAGTGGATATGACAATTATAAATATATATGCCCCCAACAGGGGAGCAGCAAGATACACAAGCCAACTCTTAACCAGAATAAAGAGACATATAAATAAAAATACATTAATAGTAGGGGACCTCAACACTCCACTATCAGAAATAGACAGAACACCCTGGCAAAAACTAAGCAAAGAATCAAAGGCTTTGAATGCCATACTCGACGAGTTGGACCTCATAGATATATATAGAACACTACACCCCAGAACCAAAGAATACTCATTCTATTCTAATGCCCATGGAACATTCTCAAGAATAGACCATGTTCTGGGACACAAAACAGGTCTCAACCGATACCAAAAGATTGAAATTATCCCCTGCATATTCTCAGACCACAACGCTCTGAAATTGGAACTCAACCACAAGGAAAAATTTGGAAGAAACTCAAACACTTGGAGACTAAGAACCATCCTGCTCAGGAATGACTCGATAAACCAGGAAATCAAAAATCAAATTAAACAATTTATGGAGACCAATGAGAATGAAAATACAACAGTCCAAAACCTATGGGATACTGCAAAGGCAGTCCTAAGGGGGAAATACATAGCCATTCAAGGCTCACTCCCACTGGCAAGACTTATCCAAAAGAAAAGAGAAAGGACCCAGATTATTAAAATTATGAATGAAAAAGGAGAGGTCACGACGAGCACCATTGAAATTGGAAGGATTATTAGAAATTTTTATCAACAGTTTTATGCCAATAAATTAAGCAATCTGGAAGAGATGGAGGCCTTCCTGGAAACCTATAAACTACCAAGACTGAAACAGGAAGAAATTGATTTTTTAAACAGCCCAATTAATTGTGAAGAGATTGAAACAGTGATAAACAACCTTCCAAAAAACAAAACTTCAGGCCCAGACAGTTTTCCTGGGGAATTCTACCAAACATTCAAAGAAGAAATAATACCTATTCTCCTAAAGCTATTTCAAAAATAGAAACAGAAGGAAAGCTACCAAACTCATTCTATGAGGCCAATATTACCTTGATCCCCAAACCAGGCAAAGATCCCAACAAAAAGAAGTATTGCTGAAAATTTCTACATGGGCTTATATTAGGCCTATATTCTGAGATAAAGGAGCTTTTTTTGGAAAAATACATATATAAAAAAGATGAACAGAATATTAAAATATGAATTAAGATTTCAGGACCCTAGGGGCGCCTGGGTGGCACAGCGGTTAAGCGTCTGCCTTCGGCTCAGGGCGTGATCCCGGTGTTGTGGGATCGAGCCCCACATCAGGCTCTTCTGCTATGAGCCTCCTTCTTCCTCTCCCACTCCCCCTGCTTGTGTTCCCTCTCTCGCTGGCTGTCTCTATGTCTGTCAAATAAATAAATAAAATCTTTAAAAAAAAAAAAAAAGATTCCAGGACTCTAGTCTGGGTTCTCACATTGATGGGTATGTGGACTCTGGGCAAGCCCCTTCCCTGTGTCTCAATATATTCATCTTTCATTCAACCCCAAAGTCTTAAGCTTCCTGAAAATTCTCACGTCAGGGAGTAGCATTGTATGTACACGGAGGGGGAGGGAGGGAATTGAAAAATAAACTATACATTCTGCAATAAAGACATAATGAAAAGAGGGAGGACCAGTAGTTAAAAAGTATAAATTCATAAAGGTGTGAGGGAAATGTTGGCCACCCCACAATGGGGTGGCAAGACTGCTGTTATAACTAAATCAATCTCTGTTTCTCCAGCTTAATCACGTGCCTGCATTAAATGGCAAGCTCTGAACAGTGTAATCCACCCTTGTGCTACTCTTCAACGTTAGTTAAGCCCTACAGTCTTCATGATGCTCACATAATTGGCAATACTCACACAATTTGGCATCAAAAACTGTATTAATTTCAAGCTCCGGTAGAAACACAGAAAAACACCAGTATTTATCAAGTGAGGTAAAAAAGGTAGAGAGAAATTATGACTCTCAAAAGTGTGAAGAAGTTACCATAAACAATAGAGTGTATTTGATTGGAAGAGTGAGCTAAATTAGGTGATCTGTTTTAAAAGCAGTTCCTAGATTTATAGGACTTTGGTATCCGTTTATTTTTGTTTCTAATTCAACTACAAGTACAAACTCGTCTCATGTCAAGGTTTCGGAAGAAAAGAGGAAATCGTTCTGACACAAGTCAGCTATGTGACCTAAGTTAGTACCTTAGCCACTCTCGTCTTGGTTCCTTTAACCACTAAAAAAAAAAAAAAAAAAAAAAAAAGTGGTTTAGGACAGACAACGTCAACAATCACCGGTATTCAAAACCCTGATTCTATGTTTCTGTCTTTTTCATTTCAGACCAAAGATTCTTTTACACTTACTAAATCATCTTATCCCTCATCAACCTTGGAGATTTTAGGGATAGTTTAAGAGAATGATAAAAAGAATTTTACTTTAAAAATATAAACAAAATAACCGATACCATTAGGAAATGTCATGATTCTCAAAGGCGAGGTTTGAGGAACCCAATGAATGATGTTTTATTCAGTGTGACACTAATTGAGAGACAGTCATGGGAGTCAAATGGAGAACAAATACCTGTTTCATTGCTGATAAAAGCAATTCTGACGTATACAGCTTAGGTGTTCAGCTGCAGGGACTTACTAGCATATGTGCCCAATTCATGGTGGGCATATCCAACCAACCGCCCAGTCCGTGGCCTCTCTATGGGGAGCTGCCTCAGGAATTCTTTGTCTGGGCAGGAGAGGAGCAGACTGTGCACTCTGCAGGCTATCAGACCCCACAGACAAGCAAAGGGGAAGAGCCTGAGTATGTATGCTCAACTCTCTCTCCAAAACCACAATAGGGTCACTCCCCTCCTCTGAGGTGAAGGAATAAAGCAGAGAATGGAGAGAGACCAAGAGACTCAAATTCTTATTCTAAGAAATCTCCCTCTAGGTGGATAAATGAATCAAAGAAAAAGAAAGTCCCTTCACCTGAAAGTCCCCAGATTTCTTCATTTCCTCGATCATGAAGCATCAGGGCTGTCATGTTCCCAAATTCATAGCCATGCTGCCCATCCCCATGCCAATAATTGCAGTTTTTTAATCTTCCTCAGACTGCCTGTGGTCACTGGAAATTTTGGCTCTGAAAGGGTATGAATTTTCTCTCTCACACACACACAGAAATAATTAAATACAATGCCATTCAATGCCATTCTGAAAACTCACCAACTATTCTAATTCCAATCCCAAATGATGTCCAGCCATATTGTTCAACGCATCTTGAAGGTTTCGTAACAAAATTAACAACATAAAGAAATCCCAAATTTGAAAATAGTCTCCATTATCAAATTTTCAGGAAAAAGAAATTGTCCAAAATATTTTCAAAGTCAAATCCCCTTGTTCTTTTGAGTTGATGTTGAAATCCTAAACTTAGATAAGTTGGAAGTCCAAATATAAGTTAAAGTCCTCCAATTTCTTCTTTCTTCATCTCAACCAGAGAAGTTCTTGATGCCTGGGTTATCCTGAATTCCTTCAGGGGCAGTAACTGGAGTTATCTTCCACAAGAAGCATCTCCAAATTTTAATTTATTAGATTAGAAAAATCTCCAAATTTTTGTATGAAAATCACCTACGTGTCTCATTGCTAAAGAGTCTAAAGAGTTAACAGACCACAAGAGACTATCAGGACAGTGGATCCACACACAAGATTTAGAAAGCAAGGCAATCCCCAGTCATTAGAGAATCTGTTCCAAGAAAAATGATGTTCCTAGAACCCAGTGCTTTTGGCAAGCCTAGAATGACAGCTAAGGGAAGAGGAGTAGATTCTGAGCTTCACCAGAAGCCCATCCGTCTATGCCAGATGTCTATAGATGGACACACACACACACACACACACACACAGAGGAACTGAAACACAGTCAAGAGTACATTTGCACCAAAAGGTTAAAGTTGGCCCTTCGCATTCCTCCTAACTGGAGGGGGGTCCTGATTTATGCTCATTATCTTCTCTCAGGCATTGGCAAACTTTTCCTATAAAATTTAGAAACACACATTGGTGGCAAACTCAGGCACCGTGTCTTACGTGTAGCACCTTTCTTTTTCTTTCTGCCTAATCAAAACTTCTGAATCTTCCTTTTTCTTTGACCTTCATATTTCTAGCATATTCGGGCTTAGCTGAGTGTGAGCACCATTGCACGTCAGGGTGGCTGTGATCACGCCCTTTTCCCAGGAACCTACTAAACCCTAAGTAACCTACCTCTTAGACCTATTTCTACACGTGTAGCAGCTGGAGGACTGCGGAGAAGACGCAAATGGTCTTTCTAAAGCCCTTTACCCTGGGGGCTCAGTGAGGTCAAGGCCCTCCACCATGACCCCCGGATGACCCTTACTTCCAGAGCTTTCCATTATTCCAGGCCTTAAGTAGCATCTTTTCTTTTTCTTGGCTACTATTTTCCTGCAGGCCAGATTATGCCTCAAATATGTACTTTCTCTCTGCTGTTTTCTCTTCCCTTCAAGAAGGCTCAGCTATGTTTTAAATGACTTACTTTGCTTTGAGGTTGGCCCCTACCTGGTAAGCAGGTAACACTGCTTGCTGTGTTCAAAAGCCTTCTTGCCGTTATATTCCTTTGTGTTTCCTGGCCCAGATATGCTATTTTCTAACATGACCCTCTCATGTTCATCTCCCACAATGAGATTAAGTTAAAAAGCACTGAGAATACGAGAAGTATTGTTTGAACAGCTAAACCGAGCTTGGACTCAAACTATCGTTATCTTGCCTGAAGCCCCTCCGATAAGTCTGTGTTTCTTGCTCTTCTCTTTCTCCTTAGAATTCTTATTCCACAGATCTCTGGGGTGTGTTCCCTAAAGACACAAGCAATTCCTGTATGAGGACTTACAATAAACGCACACCCACCAGCTAACAGTTCTCTGATCATTTCACAGTGATACTGTTCTCCATACACCACGTCTAGATGTTTCAGATTTCCAAGGTACAGCAGATACAATCAGGAGTCTAACAATGATCTTTCAAGCTTAAGCTTTTCATTCATTCTTTCTTTTCTCTCTCTCTTTTTTTTTTTTTTTGCATTGTAAAGATCTTTAATTTTCCATTTGTGCTCTTAATTCTTTGGTGGTTAAGTCTTTAAAACGCAACACACTAAAGTTAAATTCGAAAGTTCTTAAGGAAAGAAATCTAACATTACAAAGTCTAAGGTAGGAGAGAATTATCACACGTAGCTTTCTTCATAAACAATCTAAATTGTGCTTCAAAGGACATATGTGGTTTTTCCCCAGCTTTACTGAGGTGTAACTGACAAATAAAAAAATGTATATATTTAAGGTGTACAACTGAATGTTTTGATATACATACACATTGTGAAACGATCACCACAATCAAGCTCATTAACATATCCGTCACCTCACATAATTAACATTTTCTTTTTTCTCTTTTGTGTGTGTGCGCGTGATGAGAACACTTAAAATCTTTTTTTTTTTTTTTTTAAGATTTTATTTATTTATGTGACAGAGAGACAGCCAGCAAGAGAGGGAATACAGCAGGGGAGTGGAAGAGGAAGAAGCAGGCTCCCAGAAGAGGAGCCTGATGTGGGACTCGATCCCTGAATGCCAGGATCATGCCCTGAGCTGAAAGCAGACGCTTAACGACTGCACTACCCAGTCGCCCCAAAATCTTCTCTCTTCTGACAGCAAACAATACAGCATGAATGGCAGTCACACTGCTGTACGGAGATCTCCAGAATGCGCTCATCTTGCATAACTGAAACCTTGAACTCCTTGACCAACATCCGCCCATTTCTCTCTCCCCAAGCACCCAGCGACCACATTCTCCCCTCTTTCAAGGTTCAGCTTTAAAAGGCTACCTCTCAATAGTTTCCCTTACTTACCCCTTCAGAGTGATTGTTCCAGCTGGCTCTCTGAAATTTTACCTGTCTTAGGCTTTATCACTCTATGTAGTGTTTCGGATCTTGTAAAACTTGGCAGGTGTTCATCTCCGGATCCCCACTGTAGGAGTACCCCACACGTTGTTGCTCCTCCCAGCCTTCTCCAGCAGCCCAACTCCCTTTCCTGCCTCTCCAGTTGGTTCTCTAAGTTCTCCTTAGTGAAATCTCTCTTTTTTTGCTTTCTTTTTTTTTTCAAGAGAAGATAATATATTTTGAAGAATGTAAATTTGATATTATTTGATATTTAAGTGTGATTTGTTTTATTGAGGTAAAATTCACGGAACACAAAATTCACCATTTTAAACAAAGTGTACAGTTCAGTGACAGTACACTCAACAGAGTTGTACAACCATCACCTCCATTTCTAAAATATTTTCATCATCTCAAAAGTAAATAGTGTACCCACTAAGCAGTACCTTCTCATCTCTCCCTCCCCCAGTCCCTGGCAGCCACCGGTCTGTTTTCTGTGTCTATGGATTTGCCTATTCTGGACATTTCATATCTATAGAGTCATGCAACACGTGACCTTATAGTCTGGCTTCTCTCACACAGCATCATGCTTTCATAGTGAATTCTTGTTGTAACATGTGGCCATATTTCTTTCCTTTTGATGGTTGAATAATATTCCATCATTGTGGATACAGCACCTTTTGTGTGAAATCTCTTTTCTTACCGCTTGATCAGCCTGCCTTCCTTTCACTTTATGATTTTGCTATTCCTGTCCAGATCATGACACTGAAGGGTATTTTCCAAATTCTCTAGTTCCTCCTTGAATCCCTGAACAATTCTTATATCTAGAAACAGGTGCAAGAGTCTTTAATGGTCAGTTCATTCATGTTGCTCTCATTTCAGGGAAAGGAACGGAAGCCTCCCTTTTAGCCCCACCTCCCCACGAGCAGTCACAATGATCACCTCACACCTGTAGTTTTTGGCTACCTTCAGGGGTTTTGGGGGGGTTCTTCGTTTTGACTGAAGCATTATTTGTTTTGAGGACTAAAACACTTATTTTTTGGTGTTTTAATACCTGATTCTTGACTGTTACACCAGGTTCTACTGTGCTGGTTTGTTTCCGTTCTCACCATATTCTCCGGCTTCCTAAATGGCTAGTGTGTTTTAAAGACATATCCTGCTTACTTGCTCCTGTAAAAAGAGTCACATATAACTGGACAAAGCCCATAAAGGACAGTCTACTGGCTACAGGCAGTAACTCGTATTTGCTAAGCCTGAGGCATGAAGCGACCTGATTTGGTTCCACCTGTTAAAAATCAAACACACACATTTTTTTTAAAGTGCATAATATATGCCCAAAAAACCTCAACTGAGCTTACTTGCTAATACCTAAAGCCTTAACTCACCCATCATGTACATTGTAGAAATTTTTATTCCCAAATTCCACTCTCCGTGTCTTTCTCAAGTTTTGGCCTGAAGCAGAAGATAAGGAATTCTAGCTGTTCCGATAAAGAGATCCCCTGTTCCCTGCCCAGGTCAGAAGCAATTCAGATGGAAGGATCAGGTGAGCAGAGACCAAAATACGTCACCTTTGGAAAACAGCTATTGGATCTATGGTTAAGCCAATGGACTCAGAGAACAAAGCTGTGAAAATGTTAGGGAAGGACACATCTCTTCCTTGCCGAGGGACCTTGTTGTCTTGACCCCTTTCTTCTCTCCTCTCCATTCTCTCTCAGAGGAGGAAATGTGAATTTGCTGGTTGGAAAATTTCAGTCCAGGTAGTGGTCATGGGTAGTTCAACCCCTCCTCTCTTTTGTCAACCAGCCTGCCCACAGAAAGCGTGCTCTTCCAGTCTATAACTTATAGAGGGGCGCCCTCTGGTGGGGGCATCTGATATTGTCCAGAGCAGCCATGGAATTGATGGTACCCAGGCGTCTAAATGTGTAGTCTAACGCAAGGGCAAAATGCTAGCAAACCACCCGGCTAGGAGACCCAGATTTCCTAAGTTCATCTTTATCAGTAACAAGACGGAGTTTATATCTATGTCTATATATTTATACCTATATCTCTATCTCCATCCACCTGGCTTTCTATCTCTAAAATGCTTCTAAACCCAGGCAGAATGGGTAAAGAAAGACAAGGTAGTATTATTTACTGAGCACCTCAGCCCTGATTCTGTTCTCCAATAACCTACAAATAACAAGCAAGCCTATACCCACTATGGAAGGTCGAAGCAACCCATGAAATCTTTTCTGAAAAATAATCCTTCAGAGGCTCCCTCCACTGTTGCTATAAAATCTTAATAGAAGCTAGTCTTAGAAGGAAGCAAAACTGCTGGGGTTTCCATATTCTTAAACCAAGAAGGCCCTAAAGAATGAACTGTATGGTGAATAACATAATATAATAAAAATATTATTATGAATAAAAAAAAAAAGAATGAACATGATCGTAGTTCCTAATCTTTGAAGTGTGGTAGTTACTGTCTTCTTTTTGTCTTTAATACAAACATAGCTACAAGGAGTCATGACCTGATTCCTAAAGCTAGAATGATTCTATCAGATTAGGGTCTCCTTACAGAGGGAAAATCTAGTAGGCAAGAGAAAAGTCTGTCTCTGGTGATATAGGTGGTCACGGGGAAAGGTCACAGAAAGGTCAAAGTGCAGTGCTGAAAACATATATCCCAACCTTTACGACTGGGTTCACCGGACAGTCCTAGTTTATCTGGTTCACCGCACAAAATTTTCCTTAATGCATACTACAGAATTCAAAGTCATTTTGCATGAATGTGCCATTTTCCACCTTGAGCACCAAGAAAAGTGATTCAAAACAGTAAGCAGTTTTCATTCAAGGAAGCCCAGGTTCTCACTAACATCTTTTTAACTCTGTTGGAATTTCTTTCCGTGTATGTTAAATGGCTTCTAGTCCTAGTTCTGCCTGAAAAACTAAACTGAGATCATTCCTTATCGTATCTTTTAGATTTCATCCTTATTCAGCTTTTATGACAAGGAAGACACTATGATGGGATGGGAAGAGTGTTAGGTTCACAGTTATGAGGTCTGGGTTTCTGTCCTCTGGAAATATGCCTTCTAGGAGTCTTAGTTTCCTTCTCTGCAAACAAAATGATGCCTGCCATACTCCCAGCTGGGACCTGCTTTAGTGCCAAGCATAAATGATTTCTTTACACAGATAATGCCTAAGACAATGACCAGACTGTTGACGCTTCCTGAGCTCCTACCACGCAGCAGGAGCCAGGGTAGGCATTTTACAATGTCAATCATCTCAAATTGCCATAATACCTCTTCCAAGGCTATGTCCTTATCTCTATTTCAGACGGCAGAAGAGCACTTCAACACATAATCAGACCTGCTTGCATCCCAATGTACGACTTTGCTACTCACACTGCCAGACGGACCATCTGCTTATGAGAAATGCAGACTCTTCGGCCCCACCTCAGACCCCCTGAATCAGAAGTGACATCTGAATGAGATCCCCATGGATTTGCAATGTTAACATTTGACAAACACAGGGTAGACCGTGCTACGCTCTGGAATGAAGAGAGATGGCCTGAGCCGCTGTGTTACCTCCTGATAAAGCCACCAAGACAGAGAAATTCAGCAACTTAAAAGTTATCACAAAACTGGCAAGTGGTAGGGCTGAAAGCTACTCTTGTCTAACTCCAAAGCCCATGCTCTTTTCCCCACCCCGTGTTCTTTTCCAGTTGGTATGATAGATCCTATTTGACTTCTACTGATAGAAAGGTGTCAGTGATAGACAGAGACAGATAGAGCTCCATGATACATACAACCTAATTGTAAGGAGATGGGAATTATGATGCTCTAGCCTACACTGCCCTTCATTGGAGACTTATAAATAAAACTACAGTTAATGTCATTCTTTCATTTATTTGCATTAATAAAGCAACGATAATTATTGAAAACTATTGTGATGATCTGATAGAGAAAACTAAATCCACAACTAGGACCAAGCAATTAAATAAGCTAAAAACACGTTAATAATTTACATGATAATGAGATCACATTATGGCAAAGTTTAGAATGCTGGAAATCTAGCACTGTATGAGCCGTGAGATAATATTAATACATAGA
Organism: Ursus maritimus; assembly: GCF_017311325.1. Classification (NCBI taxonomy): domain Eukaryota; kingdom Metazoa; phylum Chordata; class Mammalia; order Carnivora; family Ursidae; genus Ursus; species Ursus maritimus. Next base: position 61,565,022 of record NW_024423344.1, on the reverse strand, counting down.
AACCATCAAAAGAAAGTCACCTTCTTTCATTAAGAGAAAAAATCATCCTTTTAATATGGTCTTTCATAAATGACAAAAAATACAAAAAAATAAATTATTTTATTTGGATTTATTCAAACTCTGTAAGTTGTGATGAAAGAAAGAATTCAAAGACATAGCATTGGGTGCTGAGTGCAGGTAGTCTCCTTCACAACAGAAATAGAATTTCTGTAGGACCGGCAAACATCGACTTGTAGTAATTACTTAGAATTACATAATACATTGATGTTGAAGAATACTGTAAGGAGGAACATAATATTTTATTACACCTTTACATCTTCTCCTCCAGAAGGCTGTATGGCATCTATTGCTACATGAAAATGTCCTTAGTCATTTTATGAAGTCACACTTTACAGAATTTAAATGATTCCAAGTAGACTAACTTTATTTTGCATTTTAAGTGCCTGTTTCGAGATTCAACCCAATTGTAGATCTCTCTAATATGATACTTCTTCCATGCCACACAGAGAAGAATAAAATAGCGTTATTTATTATTATTCAAACATCATCTCTAGAGATTCCAATTCTGCACTACAGATAAATTCCTTCCTAGGTGTATCTGGAGAATGACACCTTCAATCTAAGATCTAACAGAAAAAGTAAGAGGAAATCCTTCAAACAGAAACAACAACAACAAAAGCTACTCAACCGCGCTGTTTAAAAACATTAATTGACAATGAAATTTCAGGCAGAGCTGACCAACATGACGACTGGACAGAGAAGAAGGCATGACCCCGGAAGTACATAGGGGTCCCTTGGGAAGATCAGCCTGAAGGCAGGTTAAGTATTTGAGCAGTAACTACCACATTTCAGGCATGCATGGAAGAGTTCTTGTTTACCAAGCCCACTTACATGAAGTAATTATTTCATCCTCACGACAAACTCTCTAGGTAGGCAGAAGAGGGTGACCCTGCTGTGTAAACTGAGACTCGGAGAAATTCAGCAACACGTCCAAGACCCCATGATCAGTAAAAGCCTGAACTTGGCCCAAGTCAGGTGTCCTACGCTTCTACTAAGACATAGTGCCTCCATTTCAGAAACGTGCTATTGACTGTGTCAGACTGATAGATGATGTTGATTTGTGTTCAGCTTAACAAAATGTCACTCCGTACTGGTAGCCTTGAAATACAAAATGTGAAAGGATTCCTACCCACAAAGACAAGCCAAGGTTTCTATCCCAAGAATTTGGGTGAGAAAAGAAAATTGTCATAATACTACAATCTCTTCTTAGGAAGCCAGTTATTATTTCACAGCAAAATATATTCACGTTGGTATTAGTAGGGTTCTTATGCAGCTGATAAGGTCATTACTACCTCAAAAATGCACCGTGAGAGAACTCGAAAGACCTGCTTAAAATTGGATAAGAGAATAGCTTCATGAAAACAAAACTAAGGTTTGGAGGGAAGGAAAATTAATATTTATTAAGTGCACACACTACACAAGGCACGTTTTGGTGGGCTGATCAATGCACTACTATTTTCGGGGCACCTGGGTGGCTCGGTCATTAAGCATCTGCCTTTGGCCCAGGGCGTGATCCCAGGGTCCTGGAATTGAGCCCCACAACGGGCTCCCTGCTCAGCGGGAAGCCTGCTTCTCTCTCTCCCACTCCCCCTGCTTGTGTTCCCTCTCTCGCTGGCTGTCTCTGTCAAATAAATAAATAAAATCTTTAAAAAAAATGCATTACTATTTTCAGTGACAACTTTATATGTCACATATATTTTACAAATGATATACAGTGGATTGTGATAAGGGTCTCCAACTCATTTTCCCTATACCATGTGCCTAATGGAGTAGTTTGGGTTAAGTTTTAGGAACTTTAGAAGTCATGTTCACACTTGTTCTCTCCAGTTTTTGTGAGGATAAGGTACTTGCTTGATTCAAGGACTCTATCATTCCTTTTATTTTTTTTTTAATTTATTTATTTAAGAGAGAGAGAGAGAGAGTGTGTGTGTGTGTGTGTGTGTGTGTGCCTGCACATGCACACAAGCAAGGGAGGAGGGGCAGAAGGACAGGGAGAGAGAGAATCCCAAGCAGACTACGCTGAGTGTAGACCCTGACATAGGACTTGATCTTAGGACCTTGAGATCATGACCTGAGCCAAAACCAAGAGTTGGTTGCTTAAAAGAATGAACCACCCAGGTGCCCCAAGGGCTTTACTGTTCTCAGTTTTTAGGTTTTAAATTATATCTACAGTCTGTGGTATTAAGCCTTTTCAGTTCTTTTTACCCTACTTGTCAACTTTTTTGCCCCCCTCCACTCAAACTACGTGTAGTAATAGCCTAGGGTATATATCCTTCCACATAGAAAGAAAGAAAGAAAGAAAGAAAGAAAGAAAGAAAGAAAGAAAGAAAGAAAGAAAGAGAAAAAGAAAGAGAAAAAGGGAGAGAAGGGAAGGGAAGGAAGGAGAGAGAAAAGTTATACAAATTTCAATTTTTCTTTTGCCTTCATTTATAATATTTTTTGCCACAAAATTTTAATTGTTTTATAGCAAAATGTGTTTCTCTTTCCTTTATTATATTCCAAGTGTCCTGTCTTGGTTCACCAGGTCTTTCCAACCCTGAAGCTACACATACATAGATTTCATTTTTTTTTTAGGATTTTTATTGATTACTTTTTATGTTGAAATAGTGTTTCTTTATGTCGTTAATCTCTTCAATCTGTGTAGATTTGTGACCTTTCTTATTCCTAAGCATGTAGTGTTGTCCTCTCTATTTTTTCTCTAGTTCAACAGGGTTTTATTGATTTTCTTGAATACTCAAATAAAAATAGTTTTACTTTATCCTTTCTATTTCTTTTTTATTACAGGACTTAAGGTTAGCATTTCCCTTTATTTTTTGGTGTTGCTTTTCTTGTGATTTTAGAAAAAAAAAGCATAAAGTTCCCTTTTTTGGATCACTGACTGGAGTTATTCCTTAAGTAGAGCTTTTGCTGAGGCCACTGGTTTTATGAAGTATCTTCCTTTACAATGTTTTCAAAATAGTTTTTAATTTCTAACTTTGGTTTTAATTTCTGTTTTGATCCGTAATTAATTTGGGAGTGTGATTCTTAATTTCCAGTTGTTGAGGAGGTGGGGTCCCCTTATTTATTACTAATTTTATTTTCTTCCAACACAAAATGTAACATGTAGCTTATTGGAGTTCTGATTTTTTTACAAGTTTTCCTCATAGCCAAGTATATGGTTAAGTATGCATAACATATACACATACAATGTAATGTATGTATAAAGCTTATACATATCTTTTATATGATGTTTATTGAAATCATTCAAATTCTCTACATCCCTATTTTGTCTACTAGATCTGACTCCAGCAGGCTGGTACTGTTAGCTCAAAAGCCTGCCAACACTGAACTCACATTTTTACACATCTTTTTTTTTTTTTTTAAGATTTTATTTATTTATTTGACAGAGACAGCCAGTGAGAGAGGGAACACAGGCAGGGGGAGTGGGAGAGGAAGAAGCAGGCTCCCAGAGGAAGAGCCTGATGTGGGGCTCGATCCCAGAACGCTGGGATCACGCCCTGAGCTGAAGGCAGACGCTTAATGACTGCGCCACCCAGGCACCCCCACATTTTTACACATCTAATTGTTTTACATGTACCCCAAATATGGAGACATTACCCATTTACTGTATGCATGTTGTGCAGACCCTGGGAAACTGCATCCAACATTCACTAGCCTTAGATCAGCCTCAGGGCCAGTAAAAGACCTCACGCGTGTTTTCTCTTTGGAATTCTCTGACCCTTGAGTTCTCAGACTCCCTGCCATCGTCCTCAGCCACATCGCCTGCACCTCTAAGAGAGTGGACATAGCCTCTCTTCCTTGCCTTTTCCCCTTCTGGGAAGTGCCCTGCACCCTGGTCCTAGAAAGGTCTCATGTTGTGAGGGGACATGCCTACCTTGTAGATCTATCAAATTGCTACCTGACTGAAGTCTGTCATGTGCTCCTGCTCCCTCATGGTCTTATCTCTTCCCTTGATCATGCCCCAAACTCCTCAAATCACTACACAACTCCCACACCGGCTTCAGTAACACAGAAAATTTAGTTCTAGCTTAACAGCTTTCCTTTATATCTTTTTTTTTTTCAATATTTAATTTTTGGCATTCGAATTACCCATATTCCTTCTTCCTATTATCTATTTAGATAGACAGGTAATAGATAGATGATAGATAATAGAGAGATGATAAGATGATAGATAAATAGATAGAAATATAGACAGATAGATGATAGATAGATAGATAGATAGATAGATAGATAGATAGATAGACAGATAGATGATAGGTGACAAGTAGATAACAGATAGATGATTGATAGATAGATGATACATAGAAAGGTATGTCAAGTCACTACTTGCCACTGAATGCTCTCATCTCCTTCCTCTGTCTTAAATTCTTTTATCTGATACATTATTCCATTGAAGTACATTCTCAAACAACTGTCTCTCAAGAGGTCCACAAATGATATTCTCTCTGAATCACTGAATATCCACAATACTTTATCCTATACACCATTAACTGAACAGGTAAATTATGTCTTCACTGGGTATGGGACTCTGGTGGCACAGTGCTTTTCTGTCTGTAAACTCAAACTGTCTTTCAAACTTCGATGTTACAGAAGAGAATCACACTCTCTCTGGATCCTTCTTTATTTTTAAAGAAAATCATTCCAGCCTACAAGCTTGTAAATTTTCTCTTCATCTTTACAGTTCAGGAATTTTACCAGGACTTACTGAGGTATGTGTCTTTTCTCCTCAATCACGCCAAGCATTATCAGGATTTTTGTTCTAGTTTCACTGAGATACCATTGAATATTTAAGGTCTGTATCATGAGGTTTTGATATGCATATACACTGTAAAACAAATACCACTATCAAGCAAGCTAACCTGTCCACCAGCTCACAGTTACTTTGTGTGTGTGTGTGTATGTGGTGAGAACACTTAAGAGCTACTCTCTTAGCAAATTTCAAGTATACAATACAGCATTATTAACTATAGTCACCATATCGTACTTTAGGCTTCTAGAACATATCCATCTTAAAAGTGAAATTTTGTACCCTTTAACTAACATTTATCCATTTCCTTCACCCTACCTCCCCACCCCCGGTCCCCTGATAACCACGCTTTTATGAGTCTGACTTCTTTAGATTCCACATACAAGTAAGATCACACAACATTGTCTCTTCCATGTCTGGCTTATTTCACTTAGTATAATGTCCTCCAGGTTCATTTGTTGTCACAAATGGCAGGATTTCCTTCCCTTTTTTTAAGGCTGAATAACATTCTACTGTATATAAGTGCATATATAAAAATGTCTATTCGTTCATCCATCAATAGATACTTAGTTGTTCCATATCTTGGCTCTTGTGAATAATGCTGCAGTCAACACAGGAATGCAGGTATCTCTTTGGGATAGTGATTTCATTTCTTTTAGGTATATACCCAGAAGTGGGATTTTAATCTATAGACTCAAGAACTCAGCTCAGGGAAGTTCTCTTCTATACCTTCTTCTATGACTCCTAATATTTACACATTGGGTCTCCTGAATGTACTCTCCCCATGTTTCTTTCCTTTATCTTCAAAATTTTTGATGCTCTATATTTGTGTTCACTGTTTTAAGTTATTTCTTCTACCATGTAGAAGCATTAAAAATATGAATCCAACTCGGCCATCTTCTCCTTCAATTCATCTATTAAATACTTTAATTCTTTTTTTTTTAATTTAGGGAAGTCCCTTTTTTTTTTTTTTTGTCTATCTGATTTACTTTTTTTTTTTTTTAAGATTTTATTTATTTATTGGACAGAGATAGAGACAGCCAGTGAGAGAGGGAACACAAGTAGGGGGAGTGGGAGAGGAAGAAGCAGGCTCATAGCAGAAGAACCTGATGTGGGGCTCGATCCCATAACGCCGGGATCACGCCCTGAGCCGAAGGCAGACGCTTACCCGCTGTGCCACCCAGGCGCCCCTATCTGATTTACTTTTAATATACTTACGCAGAGAGAGTAAGAGACAGAAATATAGACGAATAGAATAGAGAAGGTGAATCTCTTCCAGCATTTCTGTTTTGTTAGGTACTATCACTTTGGGCTCTGCTATCTGTTCCTCTCTGTACTCTGGAATCCCTTTTGTACTGCTCTCTGATTTTTCCTTGCATGGTCATGGGCCTCACGGTATGAGACCAGCAGCAAGAGCTGCAATGTTGGGAGCACAGGGCTCTCCAACCACTTGGGTCAACCTTTGCCATTTAGAAAATCAATATCCTGAGGAGGGATCTGGAAGAAGCTTCTTTCCTGCTGGTCTCCTTCATTGCAAAAGCTGACAAAGGCTTGAAAAGGCTGACAAAGACTTGTGAAGTGTTAAGTAATTTAACAAAGATCACAGATAGTACATAGAACAGCTATGATGAGAACCAGATTTCTTTATTCCCATTTTTGTTCTCACAAAGCTGCTCTATGTCCCTCTACTGTAATATCCATTTTTACATTTTTTTGCAATTAGAAGGTGTCAATTACAATAAACACATTTCCTGCACTTACATAAATGTAATTCACATTACTTCTTCGACTAGAAGGAACAAAAGCTGGTGTTGTTTGGCTTAGCAAGCGAGTGCTTCAGGATGTGAGGAAGTGAAGAGAAGCGTGCTTTGGAGAAGCAGGGGCTGTGAGCACTGAAGAGGGGAGAGGGTGAACGGTGGAAAGGAGAGAGTCTCAAGAAGGCCTCCCTGAGAGCTAGGTCAACATCCTAACCCTCTGCCCTTTAGAGGAACTCAAGATGACATCAGGGAAGCCTACTTCCATTCCTATTAGGATTTTGTCACATGTTGTGTCATCAACAGGATGTGATTATATGTCCCTTGAGCTACACTGATCACCCTGTCCACTCTTGGGGGGAAATGGCATGCAGCAACCAAGGGGGAGGCCCCAGACATAGCTAGCCAGCTCTCCTTCACTCTCCTATCTCAAGGGAGCACAACTCATACCTGAACACCAGTGCTCAGATTGTCCACTGCTCTGAGTGCTGTCCAAAAGCACAAAAGCACTGCACCCCAGACACAGTTGCTTGAAGATCTCACGTAGCCCATTTGCTGCTGGGCAACATATCAGCTTTCTTGACTTAGTTTTAACACCATGATAGAGAGGATTTCTGTTTCTTACATTTCTAAGAAAAATGATTCATTCAATCTACACATAAACTTTTTCATAATAAGAGAATCTTAAACTAGAATGTCCTAGGAAAAACAATACATTAAATGTCTTTCCTACCATACGAAAACTCTTAAAAAAAAAAAAACCTTTACATACTTCTAATTAGCAATGCCACTTCCGTATCTTACAGAAGTACCAAACACTTATATATATGTTTGCTAATTTCAGACAAAATATTAAATAGCAATTATAGCAATGTTAAATAATAGCAGCTGATAAATTATGGCACATCAGTATGGTAAGACACCTTGCCCCAATTAAAATGAATGTTAGAACACTTAAAAACACGAGAAAATACCAGGCCTGGGAAGATCCACAGGGTCAAATATGTCTTGCTTTCTTCCCTGTTCATGCCATTCTTGAGAAAGCTCCTCCCTACTGATGACAAAGTTGCCATATAGGCTTTCACTCTATGTTAGCAAACACAATGGAAAGTGACCTTCTCTCTTCCAACAATTCTTGAAAAGAAATCCTGGTATTTCATGAGTGACCTTCAATGTGTCTCCCTCTAGCTGAGTCAAAGGAACATGGGGTTGGCTCACACCCAGCATGAAGGTTAACCCCATTTGAACCACATGGACCAAAATGAACGTGTTGTCAATCAGATGAAACGGACAGAGGATTTCTGGATCATATGGTAAATCTTCTAATTTTTGAATAACCTCCATACCATTTTTCATAGAAACTGCAACATCTTACATTCCCACCAACAGTATACAAGGGTCCTGATTTCTCCACATCCTTGCAAATACTTGTCTTTTTTTCTTTTTTTGGTAATAGCCATGCTATTTGAAGTCAAAATCTCAAAGAGATATTAGCACTCCCATGTTCATTACAGCATTCTTCACAATAGCTAAGATGTACAAATAACTTAAATGTCCATCAATGGATGCCTGAAAAAAGAAAATGCAACACTAACCTACAGTGGAATATTATCCAGCCATTAAAAAACAAAAGAAGAAGGAAATCCTGCCATTTGCAACAACATGGATGAGCCTGGAGGACATTATGCTGAGCGAAATGAGCCAGACACAGAAGGACAAATACTGCATGATTCTACTTATATGAGGTATCTAAAATATTCAAATTCATAGAAGCAGAGAGCAGAATGATGGTTTCCAGGTATACATATATCCCTTCTTACAGCTGTTATGGCAATGCTGGACACAGATCAATTTGGCTGCGGACATCTCTGCTATGTTAAACTTTTAGTCCCAGACCTCATATTGGCCTGGAGATTCTCCAAGAACTGTCCCCACTATAAAATTTTCTTATTACAAATTTTTAAGTGTATATTACCTCCTCTGGCAACTCAGCAGACCAAATTCAGGATCCAATATTGCAAAAGCCTCAAAGCAAACTAGTTTTGCAGAGCAATAGCCATGCCCAGTAGCCATGCCTATGAGACTGATTTTCGATCTTTAGACCAATTGTATCAGCATTAGGTACAAATAATTCTAAACACTGTGACAAAACAGGCTCACTTGCAAAAAAGGCTTGGAAGACAAGGATAAATCTACAGAGCCTGTGGTCAACAAAGTCAGAGACATCATAACAATAAAGGAGCATATTTTTGGAAGACAGAGGAACTGTTAGTAACTAAGACCATAATGGGAGAGGTCAGTGGGGATAAGTGAATGTGACAGCTTATCAGAGAGAAGCAGAACAGGAGGGTCTCCACATCACGGTGGTAAATAAGAACTGTAGCCCATCTTCGTAGGTGCCCAAGGAGAAAATAATTCGAGGTTGCTTGTGGTTTTATCAAAACTCTCACCCATCAATAGACATGAAATCTACACTATCATTTTCAATCATAAGCACAGTAAAAGCCCGGAAACTCATTTAATTTCATAATTAGATTATTCTGTTTATATTAATACATATCTTTAGGGTATCTCATCATATTTACAACTGGAAAATCTCTGAAATAATATGATCATATTTCGTTTATTTGTCTGCTTTTGATTAAAAGTGGGAATAAATTACATGGTGATTTGAGAAATGAAAGAAGAGACTCCAATGGTAGTTAAAGCATGATTTGGGCCAGAAGGTAGAAGCAAAGCCATGGGAAAGATGGAAGGGAAGAAATCAAACAGTTATTAAGCACCTACTAATTCAGGCACGAACTAGCCATTTTATACCTATTGTCTCAGTTAGTTCTTCTGATAACCCCTTTCGAGATACAAGCTTTATCTCCCCCATGGGAAAATTGAGGCCAAGAGAAATAACTCACTCAAGGGTTGGTTGTAGATTTGGTGGCCACAAAAGAATCAGTACAATTTGAACAAAGAAATCCATTCTTTGACATAAAGTCCAAATTGTACACATACACACATATCTATGTTCAGATACATGTATACATATATGCCACTGGGCATAAAGTAGATTGAGAAAGAATATGTACAGTGATCAACCTAGACTTCTCTATCAGTTGGAGAAAAACTCCAAAGCACAAAATGTACAAGAATGAATTAGAATTTCACTCATTCTTCTAGAGATCAGCACAACCTTCTCTCCACTGTATAATTTTTGGTGTGTAACATTCCAAGATACTACATTTTTCTACAGTTAAATTATGGCATGACTCCTGCAGGTCTGAATCATCCGTTGAGAAATAAAGTGATACTTGACTAAGAGCCATGGAACCAATTAAAATCCTTCCCAGCAATAGAAAGTAAATAAAAAGCCTCTTACTGGTGTCGACCAAGGCAAATTCTAACACAACGGGGAGAAAGTTGAAAAGAGCACACTCTAATTTTAGCAGCTGAAGTCCACAGTGGCTGTGGTGAGCCTTCATGTTAAGATATATTAGAGTGGTTTGTACTCATTGTAAAGAAGTTTGGGGGTCCACTACACACCCTCTTAAATTAACAAATGAATATGTCCCGGGCATGTTTTCAAAAGAATTAGCAATCCTTTATTTAAAAATATAATTGACATTGTAAAGGTAATTAACCTTTCTCAAATTAAAGTTTTTAAAGATTTTATTTATTTGTCAGAGATAGAGAGCATAAGCAGGAGGAAAGGCAGGCAGATGGAGAAGTGGGCTCCCAGCTGAGCAAGGAGCCCGATGTGGGGTTCAATCCCAGGACCCTAAGATCATGACCTGAGCCAAAGGCAGACGCTTAACCAACTGAACCACACAGGCGTACCTCAAATTAAATTTCTGAAATGTTTAATACTTGATTGTGTTCTTTCAAAATGATACAGCTCATATTTAATTTCCCCTTTTATTATCTGTAATACCCCACATGTTTTAGGATTTTAAGTCAAGTTTTTTTTTTCTTAGTTAATTCTCTCCTCTTTCTAACATTCATCCAATCTTAAAATAGCTAAAACCTGGGGTGCCAGGATAGCTCAGTCGGTTAAGCATCTGGGATTGAGCCCCACGTTGGGATCCCCACTCAGCAGGTAGTCCACTTGTCCCTCTCTCTCTCCCTCTGCCTTTCCCCCTGCTTGTGCTCTCTGTCTCTCTCTCTCTCTCAAATAAATAAATAAAATCTTTTTTTAAAAAATAGCTAAAACCCTATGAGGGAAAGAGTGCTAAATCTCTCTTATTTTCCCTAATCACAATGATAGTGATAATAGTCCATTTTTATTTATTTATTTTACTATTTACTAGACACTGTACTATGTGCTTGATATGGATTACGAGGACTAGTTCATGTGCTATAGGAGGCCTGTAATTTACATACGAGTAACTTATGTTACAGTTTACAGATGTGGAAACGAGCTGAAGAAGCCCCAGTGACTGGTCTAGTGTCGAGCAGACCGGGTGGAGCTGGGCCTGGGTCCCAAGTCACATATCTTAAGAACTTCAACAACTTTGACTATCACAAGCAGATGAAAAGTGTTATTAAAATGTGTAGGCAACATCTTTCTGCTCGTCTGAAGGCCTGATAGCTTGCTCTCAGAAACATCTGGATGACTAACACTCATTCTAATTCTTCATCCTCATTTGAGAAAAGTACTTGAACCAGGCTGCGTTCACATGGTGGGCTGAGAGACGAGAATGGTGATCGTGCCAGAGTGGACATTGATTACTATATAATACCAAGATTCACAACAGGGACCTGGCTCAGAGGAGGTGATCTCAGGAGACAGCCAGACTAGTTTATGTACAGAAATGCCATGTGAATACAAGCTTCAACGTGGAAGGAAGCAACCGAATTTCCAGAAGATCTGATACAACCTTCATTCACTTAGACATTAATGTCCAAGACCGTCCATGACCCAACAGCTTCACTTCCCTGCCTCTCCTGCAGAACTGATGAATCTCTCTGCTTTATAAGCCAGTTACACTATTTTCTAAATCTTTTAAAAATGTAAATTGGTTTTGATTCACTCAGCTAATGGCTGTGTCTAATGTCTCCATTAACCTGAACTTCTAGAACAGGGTTAGACCAACTACAGCCAGTGGGCCAAAGCTAGCCTCCCTGTTTTGGCACAGCCTGTGCGCTAAAAATGACCTTCACATTTTGCAATGGTAGGAGAAAGAAACAAAAGAAAAGAAAAATATTCTATGACACATGAAATTTATATGAATTTCAAACTTCAGTGTGTAAATAAAATTTTACTGGAAATGAGGCATTCACATCTGTTCATGTATTGTCTATGGCTGCTTTGCCACTACACGGGCAGAAGTGAGTAGTTGCAACAGAAACTATATGGCTTTTAAAGCCTAAGATATTCATTATCTTCCCACTTACATGGTCTATACGAACTCTGCTTCTAGAACAGAAGCTCCATACTGATAAGACATTTCTTTTTTTTAGTTTTTCACTTCTTTATCCCTAGCACCTAGAAAGGAACATTCAAATAAATGTACTAAGGAAGAAAAGGAAGAAGGGAGGGGGAAACGGAGGACAGAATTTGTCAACAAACCCATCCCGTAAAAGAAAATTAAAACAAAGGTCCTTTGTCAAGAGCTCTTTCTCTTTAGACAAGACCTTAGCATCCTAGTGAAACCCTTTTGCAACTGACTGTACTACTTCTTTACCTCTATCTCTTCCCAAAAGCTACAGACTCCAGTAACACCTCACATCTATCTACTGCCTAACCACACTATGCTACGCCTTCTTCGTGCAGCATTTTCTCCCTTCATATCCTTTCTCCCTTTAGATACTAAGTTTTGCTTCTCTGCCTAGTGCAATGCTATTCATCCTCTGAAGTCCAAAGTCAACAGCATCTTCTCCACATGTTCTTCCCCAGCCCATCCAGATAAATCGTTTCCTCCTCTTCACTCATAGATGGCCACACTGAGTCAATAAGTACAACATACACAATTAAGTTTAACTATTTTGCTTCTTAACAAAATCCTGAGCACCTCAAAAGCAAAGGATTATGATATTTAATTCATCAGTGTACCTGACCCTGATATATGACAAGCATTCAATAATTGCTTGGTAAACAAACCAATAAACAGCCAATAGTCTGGGGGGGGGGGGTTAGCCCTAAAAAGATCCAACCAGTCAATCTGACTTGACTGTAATTTTCTATCCCAACAAAACATCTGGTGAAATTAAATTGCATTATTATTTAAATGGGAATTAGAACCTCTCCCCCTAAAAAAGTTTTGTGCAAAGAGAGCATCAGAATCAGGGGGAAAGGCCCCCAGGTGACCACAGCAAGGAAATTATTACACATGTCTTGAAAAAGTTTGGATTCGAAGTTGCCAAAATTAAATCACTCATAATCTTATGAGGGGGAGAAATACGCTTCTGTCTTGGCTGAGCTGAACCTGTATCTTAGTTAAGATACCCTGTGAGAACAGAAAACATCACTGTGCTGTTTTCTTATATTCCTAGTGTCTCCTGGTGAATCAATCAATAAATACTTAATTAATGGAAAAATGTCTGGACAAAGTTAGGACGGAGAGATGGATGGATCCATGAACAGATGGACAGATGAATCAACGAGCAGATGATAGATGGAAGGACGGATGTGAAAAAGGAATGGACATTGAAGGCGAAAGGAGATATGAGGATCAGTTTTTAAAATGTGCCTCAGACTAGCCTGGTCTTCAGTGTCTCAGTAACACTGGGCTCAAGTGGAGAAGATTTGAAGAGAGGAATATCTTAAATATCCATACTGCATCACTAGAGACAATGGTCAAGTCTTCACCATCAAGCACATCTACAAGTTGCGCGTCCCCCCACCCACTCAGCAGTCAGCTTTCTACTCGACTTCCCCTTCCCCTGCACAGTTGACCTTACACAGAATGAGACACACAGAAATGAAAAACTCTGGGGCGCCTGGATGGCTCAGTGGTTCAGCGTCTGCCTTCGGCTCATGTCATGATCCCAGTGTCCTGGGATCGAGCCCTGCAACGGGCTCCCTGCTCTGCTGGGAGCCTGCTTCTTCCTCTCCCACTCCCCCTGCTTGTGTTCCCTCTCTCGCTGGCTGTCTCTTCCTCTCTGTCAAATAAAACAAATAAAATCTGGAAAGGAAGGAAGGAAGGAAGGAAGGAAGGAAGGAAGGAAGGAAGGAAGGAAGGAAGGAAGGAAAAGAAAGAAAAAAAGAAAGAAAGAAAGAAAGAAAGAAAGAAAGAAAGAAAGAAAGAAAGAAAGAAAAAGGAAGGAAGGAAGGAAGGAAGGAAGGAAGGAAGGAAGGAAGGAAGGAAGAAAGAAAGAAAGAAAGAAAGAAAGAAAGAAAGAAAGAAAGAAAGAAAAAGAAAGGAGAAACTCTCATACTCCATACTGACACGCTCTCTAGCTAATCTGTTTCAGCTCTTACCTCATTTAAAATTTCACTGTTCAGTTCAGGTCGTGATCTGGCCATCGTGGGATCAAGCCCCAAGTTGGACTCTGTGAGCAGTACGGAGTTCGCTTTGGATTCTCTCTCTCCCTGTGCATCTGCCCCTTTCCTCCTCTCTCTCTCAAATAAGTAGAAAATCTTTTTTAAAATGTCATTGTCATATGATCTTGGGATGATATAAGTGGCACGTGATATAAGGGCCAGGCAAACTGGGGATATTGGTGTATTATATATTTAGTAGAGTTTATTCATCTGGAACTTATGTAATCCATACAACCCTAGGGCAGGTACAATTATTATTTCCATTTTATAGATGAAGAAACTGAAGTTGATAGAGAGTAAATCATTTGTCCAAAGCAACCCAGTTAGTATGGTGGTGGAGCAGGGATTTGAATCCAGAATTGTCCGAATCCAAAGCTCGATTTGTGCTACTGCCCTTGCCACTCTGCATTCGAACTGCCTGTCTCCTTGTCCACATCACCCACAAGACTCTAGGTTCCATGAGGGTGGGACTGTTATACACATCCCCGTTATCTTCGTTATACTCATGACTAATGTTAGGGAAAACCACTGGTACACGTTCATTAAAAATGCTTTTGAAACTAATGAAGAAAAGAAATTAAAAGGAAATGTGATCATGCTAAGATATTACAAATATCTTATTCTATCGGCTACAGGTGTCTCCCCCTTTTCCCTGACAGGAAAGGTGATTATGTTTACAACTCTCTGATATCATTGTTTTGTTTGTTCATTTCTTTGTGTGTTTGTTTGTTCAACCCACAGATATTGCTGCCTATTAACACCCTTAGATTCCCTTTTATATTTGGACATTTTTTTTTTAAAGATTTCATTTATTTATTTGAGAGAGAGTGAGAGGAAGAGCACACAAGTGGGGGAGGGGAGAGGGAGAAGCAGACTCACCGCTGAGCAGGGAGCCCGATGCGGATGTGGGGCTCGATCCCAGGACCCGAGGATCATGACCTGAGCCCAAGGCAGACACTTCACCGACGGAGCCACCCAGGTGCACCTGGACATTTCGTTTCCACTTGTGTACTTTCCATATAGTTAGGGAGAGGTGTATACACATCCCCTTCTTCATATTTGCTCTGCAGAATCTATACAATTGTGGCAACTGCCTTTCCTCCCGATGCTGAATGTTGGTGATACTGAGACATGAGGAGAGGCTTCACCTCCGCACGACTTAGTAAAATCTAAGACCTCTGACTGTCCTACTGCACTTGAAATGTGACATTGCCTCGTCTCTGCTGATGGCAGGTTTTATAATTTACTATGCGCATTAATACCTGAAAAGTACTCAGAGTCAGGCACGTAGGGAGAGCTACCTAAGTGTAATCCATCATTCCTGTTATCACAGCCACCTCGGTAACTTCTTACCTCTTAAGCGATGGGGCTGTCCCGGCCAAGCAAGACTGTCGTCTACCTCTTCTTTAGTATTCCCCACCTTTGCATAAAATAGCAAGTTTCCAAAGTTTGAAAAAAAAATGCAACTAGGAGCAAAAAGCTAGAGGCAAAATGGCTAAATAACAGGCTATTGTTATCAATGAAGCAGTTGCCATTTAAAGAGACTTTTTGGATATAGCCACAACTCAGAGAGCTTTCGTGTGCAAGAGGCGAGCATCCTGGGTTCCCACTGCAGACAGGGCAAGCAAGTCCAGGCAGGCGAGCCAGCAGCAGCGCAGCAGCCCAGCAGCCCAGCAGCAGCAGCAGGAAGGACGCACAGAGCAGCAGGAGAGTTGGCAGAAGACAGTAAGCAGATAACCTGGCCAAGCTGACAGGTGTCAGGATGGTCAAGAAATATGAATCAAGGGGCGCCTGGGTGGCACAGTTGTTAATCGTCTGCCTTCGGCTCAGGGCGTGATCCCAGCGTTCTGGGATCGAGCCCCACATCAGGCTCTTCCGCTATGAGCCTGCTTCTTCCTCTCCCACTCCCCCTGCTTGTGTTCCCTCTCTCTCTGGCTGTCTCTATCTCTGTTGAATAAATAAATAAAATCTTTAAAAAAAAAAAAAGAAATATGAATCAGGATTATAGCCTCACAGAGGGCAGGCTCAGGTGGCAATCAAGGTCACATTCCCAAAGAACTGGTAAGGAACCAGAGCCCGGATGTAGGCCCATTAGAATAGTACAGGTAGCCATAAACAGAAGCTGAAATATAAACCAGGAGCTTAGTCCTAATGAATCACGACAAATCCTGATGGAAATTTAAGATTAAAGGAGAGCCAGCGGTAGCCAAACCTCCTGATGAACAATGACGAAAGTTCCTCTTCTTGGAGATCAAACTGGATCCAGACTCTGAAGGTAGGCTAAGTCAGAAGGTGAGGAATCGGACCTGGCGAGGGCAGCGGAAGGCACTTTGGAGCTTGAGAAGAGAGCAGGCTACACATTTTATCTTTATCATTTTAAATCATGACCTCGGGCCAGGAACACTTATTGTCGTACAAGCCCACTAGCCTTGACCGTTCAGAGTTGCTATAAGAAATTCATATAACAAAGATGCTTCAAAATTGCTTAGCAGAGAATTTTTATATTCTTTTACTAGTTTTCATTTGTTGAATATTCTAATCTACATATCTCTAAAAATCTTTAGGCTATCATTTAAAAACCCAGTGTCATACGCCCTCATTAAGGAAGCAATTTAGTTAACTAATGTCATTATATTACTAAACATTCTAACTAATCTGACAAATTTTTCGTAACCACCCAGTGGGATCTAGACTCCCTGGTAGTTTCTAACAGACATGCTGATGGAGAAAAAAAACAAATCTTATCAACACTGTCACTTCAGAAATCTCATTTGCTGTAAAACGAATTAAGACCCCCATCCTTTTACAAAATCTTCCCTCCGACTTGAGGAAAAATCTTAGATGACCCTCCATTTTAAGCAGTCTCCCTACATCCAAATGTAAAACTCTCTACTGGCAAGGATACTTTTAACAAAACCACCCCTCCCCACTTTTTGGACCATTGGACAAAAAAGGTAGAACGAACTGAAGTGCATTATTCTTTTAATTTAGAAATTTAGCATGAGCCTCGCTTACTCCAGCTTTGGGATGCTACGAGTAATAGCAGATTTTGCTTTTAATTCGCCAATGAATAAACTCCCGGAAGAATTAAATGAAATCAACAACACAGTAAAGCTGTATCTACCACAAGATGATTTGGGAAATGAAAGTAAGCAGGAGATGAGAATTTCAGACTCAGAACCATACCCACTAATGAACTCCTGATGGGAGCTGATAGAGCTCTAGGAAGACTGTCACTCTTTAAGATAAAGCCTTTTTCTTAACAGGCTATCCCTTTGTTCGTCACTACTCAAAATGAAAGCTATAAGGCTAAAATAAACCTAACATTTAAGGAATGTGATTAAAATGAATCATGGATGGAAAGCAAAGTACAGTCAGGGACAAACAATAATAATAATAAAAATAAAAAACAAGCAAGCAAAAGAAAAATCCCTCTGTTTATTGTCTTCCAGAATGACAGAAAGTTAATAAAATTTGTACTATGGGATATGACAATATATTTTGGATTTAGCAATTATTTGTGTAAAGATTTTATAATCAATTTGTAATCTGTCTTTGTACTGTTTTAGCACAAATAAAATGTACACACTGTCATTAGGTACTGAATAAAAAACAAATAGCTTGATAATTATGCCAAATAATGCTTTTGTAATAAATATTTGCTCATTTGACAATAATCCCCATCAGCTGACACCATACATCTACATGGAAAGTACTCAATGAACAGTTACCCATTGACTGCACGAATTCCGCAGAACGAACGCATATGAATGGGCAGCTTTGAAGAAATTCTGAAAACAAGCAGATCGCTTCTAGTAAGATTCCAAAAAGTTTCATGTTGAAATTTTCATAAAGAAAAAAGGATCCAGCATATAGTCTGTATTCGGTAAATGATTTTTATGTGATGCATTATTTTTAGTAAGGAAAATGGAGTAACAGAGATTGTTCTATATGAAAATGTGTAATTAGGAGTGCTGGAAAATGTATTTCAGCTCATTTCAAGGTTGTGGTTTCTGAAATACGATGAGTTCTGAATGAGAAATATACACAGCTCCCAAATTCGATATGAATATGAAAAAGGAGGACTCCGGAAGACATGAAGCACATATTTAAATAAAGACATGCTTAGTTTAGCTCAATAAGTATTGTTATTAATCAATATATGGCAGGGATCGAGATACTTATTTACAATACTGTACACTAGCAGCTACTTATTTTTCCGCAAACATCAACAATAATAACATTGTGTGTGCATGTGATGTTTTTACCTGACTACCATCCTTCATTCGGGGAAACTCGCTTCCCCAATTCCATCGCCTCCCCTCCTCACCACAAGAAGAGGCACTGACCCAGGGCTGGCTGAGCCACAGAACACGTTCCTTCGGCAATACAAATCGTTCCAGTTGTCTGCAAGTACTTCACAGGAGATGAAGATATTGACGTATCTTAATACAATAGTTATTAAATATAATAGTGATTTTTCTACCAAGTGGTCTAACTGGAAGAATCCAAGAATGTGGCTGCCATCTTCCCTGACATGTAGAGAGAGGCATTCAGTCTGTGGCAGAAAGCCACATTAACATGGGGGGCAGAGAAGAATGAAGGAAGAAGGCAGAGAGAAAGTGGGCAGGGAGAGAATGAGAATAAATGAATATATCCTGGAGAAAGCAAGTCCTAGTTCTACTTTCTAAGCCTTAGCTACCTGCTCCCCCGCCTTCGATTCCAATGAATTGAACCAAATTAATTCTGTCTCAGGTCAATGACTTAATGCAAACCTGAGCTTAAGCTGATTTGAGTTTCTTTCACTTACAACTAGGGAGGGAAAAAAAACAAAACAGATGCCACTGCTCCTGCATTTCTCAATCTCTGGTTCACCACGTCTTCCCATTTTTGCTCTCGTAGCCTTCACCACCTGAGGCACCAATTTTTTATATTAAATTTCCTCTTTTTTAAATACTTAGCACCGTTTCTCTTCTCCCGGCTAGACGCCAACTGATAGGGTATCTGAGACTGCAGCTGGGAAAGAGGTCTTGGAAGTAGACACTTTAGACTCACCAGTGTAGAGATGGTAAACTAAGCTACTGACTTGGGCGACATTCCTCAGGAAGAGCGGGGAGAATAAGGTGCAGAAGGGGGATGGGGTCATTTTTAAACAGCAAAACTAATATGTACCGGCTGATGGAGTACAGGTTTACTCTCATCTTGAATGCAAGTTGACTTTGGCCTAAAAAAATCTCCAAAACAGTAGGCAAAAAATCTTTGATGAAAGATCATACTGACGTGGCCACAATCTACACAAAAGCCCTAAGTGGCACCGTCCAGTAAACCAGGGAAACTCAAATGGAGTAAGACTAAAATCGAGGTAATTCTTCTGGTTATAAGGTTGACCTCATTCCTTCTGCCAACACCTCCATGGATCTGATTCCTCTTATGTAAAAAGGGTTAAATAATAACATAATCATCAGCTAGTTTGAATAATGCATGTGCCACGACGTAGGAAAAGTGCCAGATTCATGACAGATGATCAACACACAGCAGCTGTTACTGCTCTTGACGTCATCGTCACGTGGCAAACCACCGCATTGGACTATCTAATCTATCCTAACGCTCTTTCTACTTATACATAAAATATACACATGTCAAATTTTGTTCCCTGTGAGGTTAGTTTCTAATTAAGAACAAACTTTACACAATGATATTAGGAGAGCTCTGAACGAATAAAACCCCCAGTCCTGCAGATGAACTACGTGTGTTGCCAAATGAGCTGTTTCCGATCCCTGCCTCGCGTGTGTTTGGGTATTTCACAGTTCTATCCTGTCTGCTCTCTGTGTCGATTTATTCCAAGGTGCTGTCAGAAAGAAGCTAATTGATCACATTAACATCCTCTCTGACTCCCGGCTCTCAGAGCTTCAGCCACTGTAGCCTCCTATGACTCAGTACTTTGGATCTCATCAGATACTGAATTACATGGCCCACTAATTTCAGAGACTGGCTCCATTAGCGGGCAGCTTAGTGGTGGCTCTTCAACAAAATATTTACCGCCCTTAATATGCCTGCAAGATTGATCTTTCCTTGATGAGGACGCACTTTTGATTGAGGACTGCTGGTCAAATCTAAATTTTATATCTGGACGACACACACCTGCAAAGTCGTCACACTCAATTTAATTTTTTATTAAGAGTCTGATTAAATCATTCTCAATAAGATCTTTTCTTGGACATAAACCCTCAATAAACAAATTTAACGGCCTGCGTCCATATCTCTGATCAAAGAGGAAAGCAAATATATAGGACTGATGTTCAATCGTTGACACCAAATGCCACTGAAACCAGCACAGCCCATCCCAATTTGGAATTTTCTACATCTTATTAAGCAAAGCTAAATATGACTCAAATGAACAAATATTGGTTTTCCTTCACCCACATCTGTTCAATTACAATGTTTTCTCTGGGCTCGCCACTCCAATCCCCTTGAAATGCCCCCAAGTAACTATGGGCATTTAAGACGGTAGAAGCTACTTTGCATGGATGCGGACTCCCCTGACGCCAGTCTAGCCACTGCACGGCACTTCGCACTGCTGGGCTGCAGCCAGGAGCCAGCCACAAGCAGCGAGGAAGCATGTGGCTGTACACCATGGTTCCATATGCAACAACCGATATAGAAGACGTGCGCGGAGCTGGGCATCACATAACAGCCTACACGTCTATTAAACTGTATAAAGATTGAAGATACTGTAAAGAATTCTGCCCTCAGAAAAGCCCCCTTTTTCCTGTTCTATAATGGCAGGAGCAGTTATTCTCTTGTCCCCTATTGCTTTCCAGTCCTGGCGCTCGTAAGAACATAATGGATGCTCTATAAGGGACCGTTGAATAATCAGTGAATTTCCTGGAAATTATCATAACCTTCTTCCCACTCACCCTGCACAAGTCACTCGAGAAACGCTGCTTTCTAATGACATATAACTTCCTCGGAAAAAAATCATTTAAGAAGTCATCTAGAACACGTCTATTTGTTTAATAATATTAGCAATATAAAAAACTCCCAGATAGCGTCATTATAATAAATATATGATTTGGGTATAATGCCTGTTGAACTAAAAATGGCCTTCTTCAAAAGAACCTCAGAGGATCATCATTAAAGTCAGAAAAAAAGACCCTCTAATGCAATAGTACATATTATTTCCAACTCCACTTTCTTATCCCTCTCTGCTTCTTCCACTGGGATTAAATGAAAGACCCATCCCTTAGTTGATTATATACTTTCAGGATAGAGATTATAGGAAATGTGAAATGCAGATTTTCTCTGTGTAGTTGTCTTTGGGGGAAAACGTTTCACTGTCTACAAGAGTGGCCATGAATACTAAACAACCCATATTAGCCAAGGACTCTATCTTGGAATAAGCGAGGAAATGACACTTTGTGTCTGCAATTATTCTGCCTTCTACTAAGAACCTTTGCTTACATTTAGACATATAACAGAAATAAAAGGTGAATATTCCAGTTGTCCCTTAACCCAAAAGACTGTTTGGTGAGCTGTTATTATCATCCGTGCTCTGCCTGTGGGTCCTGCCGGATCTGAGGAAAGGGAGGGCTCTAAAAGGTACACTACGGTCCTTTTCTTCTTTGACAGGCAAAGCACACTAGACGGGTAGAAGCTCTTTCCCCAGCACGTGTAAAATCACATGTGGCAAGTGTAAAATACTCAATTTATTTGAGTAAAAATAAATTACATCACACCCCCAAACTTGATAAGAATGGTAGGACTTCTGAAATGGTGGCTTCAGCAAACATCCACCCGAACAGAGACTCATACAGTTCTCAGAGCCAAAACCTGCCAGAATTTCAAGGTATGCATGCAGTTTTGAATCCCATACACTTGGCAACATTCGTGATATAGTAACTCACATTTGATATGTCTCAGAAAACAGGGGGCTTGTTAAAGTAAACATGTTCTAGATCAGCCATAAAGAAATGATGGCCCTCATGACTGCCAGTTCCTAAGATCCACACCCTCATATAGGCTTCTCCCCTTGTGTGTGGGCAGGACCTACGACTTGCTCCTAACCAAGAGAATACGGTAAAGGTAATAGGATCCCACTTCAGGGCTTATGTTAAAATGTACAAGATTGTCTTTCTGGTAGACTCACTCTAAAAAGTCTCTTTGCTGGCTCGATGAAATAAGTGGCCAGGTTGGGGAAGTACACACGGCAGGAAATGTGGGCAAGCTTCAGGAAGAGAAGATGCCCTCCAGAACAGAAGGCAGCCTCTGAGATGTGAGCGTGGCCTCTAGCTGAAAGCCAACAAAAAGCTGTGGCCCTCAATCTGACAACCACAGGGGCTGAAGTCTGTCAACAGCCCGAGTGAGGTTAGAAGTGGATTCTTTCCCAGTGGAGCCTCCAGATGAGACTGCAGCCCAGCCCAGACCTAGACTGCAGCTTTCAGAGATGCCGAGCTGAGGCCCCATTTAGGCCATGCCTGCAGTGCTGACCCACAAAATTTTTTGAGATGATAACTGGTTTTTAAGCTGTTAAATTTTTGGTAATTTGTTCACAGAAATAGCAACTAATATGGAAATATTAAAATGTCTAGAGTTTGGGGCAATGTTCAATATTAAGTTATCTAAAATTCTGTCCTCAAATATCACATGTGAAAAAAAAGTGATGCATATAAAAGTTTAATTGCAATCAGTAAGATTAACATTTTTAGTACCAATATCTTTTTACATCTGAAAATGGCATACAAAAACAGAAGATGCTTTGCCAAAAGATGCCTCCTATTAATCTTAGTTTAGTAGTCTACTTGTTCTTTTAATTATATGATAAAAACACAAAATACATATTAATACATGTATATTCATTCATCTTTATAATAGCTGATTATTTTTGCTTCATTAAAGAGACACTTCTAAAGTAAAACCATCTAATAATCTCAAATTTGCCTGCCAAAATAAGCCCTTCAAAGCTTCACATCAAAATAAAAAATTCTACATGTGACCAGCCTGTGTTTAGTAGTTAGATCCTGCTAACTTTTAAATACAAATTTTAGCAAGCTCAGTAAGAACACCTGGCATCATTCTGGCCTCAGGAACCTTCAAAGGTATACCCTGGGCCATCGTACCACTGCAAGTCCCACTGGGGATTCTGTAACTAGTCAGCATGGGCTATGACCACGTCTGCCACCAGCTGTGGGAACATCTTGATATTCCACATCAGGGATGTGTACTTCAGAGTCACTAGTTAAAGCCTGACCTTCACTCAGCAAGCTGGTTAGGCTGTTGTTACTCATGACTGAAACAACTTTTCTTTCTTAGGGAGGCCTCATAGCCAAGCTGCTTGAATCAGAGGCATGACAACATTTATAGAGAGAACCCTTTAAAATTTTACACAAACCCTTTCTTCCCTGCCAGGTGGTATGGATGAAAACTGGTTCAAGCAAGAGTAACCTCACTCTGCTCTGAGCTAGGACGGCCCTCTGGCTCTCAGGATATGTGGCCAAGCCAAGCTCCCCCATCACACATTTTTTTCCCCTTGTAATGAATTCTCAGCTTTCTTTTGTACTTCCCACCTACTACCACAGTCATGCTTAAATATTTCTACACCCATATTGTAGTACTTACTTTTCAGAGAGAATCATTATTCCCCATGTAATTGGTAGACTCAAAGAATTATGGGTTGAGGGGATTGAGGAAGCACAATGAACCCATATTCCAAGCCTATCTCAGTTTCCTGTTACAGGCATGATAACCCATCCATCAATATCCTCTTGATTATTATAATTCAAAAAACAATTGAAGACATAAGATTATTTCTTTTCATAATTAAAAAGAATGATTTCTTGAACAATGCTCTATGAATGATGACCCTAGCTCAATTAAGAAATATCCAACTTCATACAAAATAGCCAATCTCGCAAATCTATCTGAAAGAATCAGAACAATGTGTTTAGGAACAGGAAAACAACATCATCAATCACACCAGATTGTCAGTCTTTTTGTGATCTGCTTACTAATCATGGTATCTGTGCTATAAACACTAAAAAGCTATGGCTTTTTAGATCATGGCATTTTAAATTGATGTTAACTTCACTGCATGATTTCTGATGCAGTGGGTAATGACAAAAATAGAGAAGTTATTATATTATAAATAAATATCTGGGTGTGCAAATGAATCGTCACTAAAATATTTATTTGGAGTTAATTAAATTCCATTATTAGATCCATCATCACAAATTATATCCTGCATACTGATCATTGGTTAATTGCTTATTATCTCACAAAGATGGATAAATGCAAGTCAAATCACTAAGAAGATTGCTACATTTGATTTTGGTCTGGGTAAAAATTTATTTTATCTGAAACAACTCCTGTAATAAATTAGCCAAATACACCACTCTCTTGCAAATAGACTCCAATGGATCTGGGTCAGGTGCTTTCATAACCTAGACTAGTGCTGGACATACAAATATTTCCTAAGTAAATAAAGTATCCCCCTATTCACAAGCATTATGAAAGCATGCACTTCATCCTCCTACAGATAAATCCTGAAGAAAAAGATAAAGGAGACACCAGGGCCAAGAGCCAAAATTACACAGTGTTTCTCCCTCTTAACTACCAACATAAGGCTTGTTGACTGGACAATGAAGAGGGGTTGGTTGAGATTTGATTTATTTCACATTCACCCTAACTCATGGATGACCTTCAGCTTCCATCTTTTTCTATTCTTACATCCCCAACTTCATGTCTACTGATAAAAGGTATTTTAAACATCCACTTCTATACTCAGCAAGAAAAACACAGGTATAGGATTGGGAAAGTATGTCATTAGGTAATATTTCTTCATACAATCAGTGCACCAAAGAGTTCTATATTTTTGGTACCCTATAGTACCAAGCAGAGGTAGGCAAAAATTTCTATACTTGTTGATTGGTATTTTAAAGTAATAACTGTCAAACTACCTATTAGACACTCATTTTTGGTTCAAAGAACTTTAATAAACCTTGATGTGCTTAGAATGAAATCCCATTAGGAAGAGTCTTCTTGGTCATGTTCACTTCTATTTGTTATTTCTGCAGGACCTAACAAAATGTCTGAAACATCCAGACATAGCTTAATTCAACATACATTAATAAATGAATATCTTGATTACTACAGGTGAAGACAAAGATAAGCAGATCTTCTTTTATGTTTTGAGTATATTTCCCAATGAATTGACTGAAGTTAATTATAGGGCCTGCCAAGGGGTACCTGGGTGGCTCACTCATTAAGCGTCTGCCTTTGGCTCAGGGCGTGATCCTGGTGTTCCGGGATCGAGCCCCGCATTAGGCTTCTCTGCTGGGAGCCTGCTTCTACCTCTCCTGCTCCCCCTGATTGTGTTCCCTCTCTCGCTGGCTGTCTCTCTCTCTCTGTCAAATAAATAAATAAAATCTTTAAAAAAAAAAAAAATTATAGGGCCTGCCAAAAGTATATGCATCCTCCTATGATGAGACTTAAGTTAGAGATTAAGTCACTGCTATAATACTGAAATAGATAATGAACACCAAACTTTAAATTTATGTCCTAATCTGCTGCATTATATTCATTGTTGGCAAAAATCTAACATACATGATTGTGAAATAATTTCCTATATTTTGGCTAGGTCAATTAGCTATACTGAATTATAAGAAAGCAAAGTTAAAAAAAAAAAGTCCTTGAATTTCATTATGCATCTTGCTTATTTTTCTGTGTAGATATTTGGAACATTTCCACTAATTAGGTGAATCCCAACACATTTTCAGTTTTAACAAACCACATTACCATCTTATTTTTAGGCTCTGGAAAGCCTCAATATATTTAAATATGCCTTATCTAATTTATGAGGTATTTTCATAAATGAACACATAATTACCATTCCTCCACATTTCACCCCAAAATAGAAGACTATATAATTGTTAATTAATGAGATGGATTTTCTTTTGTACCTTATGTAAGTGAATTTCATTACTTTATAAAAGTGAATGGTTCCTATAATGATTGAATTTAATAGTTTTAGTTATTTGTTTTCCTTATAATTATAATATTAAGTTTTAAATATGCATGTTATTTTTGTCAAATAACTTCTGTGAAGAACTAGACCCTTATATGACTCAATTATTTCAACAGGTTTTTTTTCAATGTTACTAGATGATATCTCTCATATCCTACAATATTAAAAAGTGCACTATTACCAAATAGTTCACAAGCTAGTTTTAATTTTAAAAAACACTAGATCTGCAATAGCTACAGCCAAATATTTACTATTCCTCATGAAATAGCATTGGAATTTTCTAAAATCTTGAAGCAGAATCTTTGCATAAATACAAAGTGTTTATGTGTGTGTGTATATATATATTTTTCAAATATATATATATATTTGAAAAATTAAAGAAATGTAAACTGATGAGAGTTTCAAACAATACAGAATCAGGGGTTACTCAAATTGCTGTGTTAGCTCCTCCATGGTCTCCACTTTCTGCTAACTCTTCAAAAAAATTTTTTTCATTCTGCATGAAATAGATTAGACATAAACGGAACTCCCTCCCTTTTGTTCCAAAAATACAAACTGAATAGAAAACATTTCATGTTTGAAAGATCAAAAAGAAAAGAAAATCTCCCAAAATTGGAAATTAATAGGGAACTCAGAGGAGTAGACAGGAGCTAACATCAGTAGCTCACAGGAAAGACAGGGCTATGGGCATCAAAGATAAGGCCATTAGAAATATATCTTATTTTGAACCTCAGGGCAGGAAGAGTGAATGAGGACAGAAACAGTGCCCACTGCTCATCCATCTAACAAAAACAAACTGGCTACTGTGACCAGGATTTAGCTACAACCTTAGCAAGCCTGACTTGAAACAGCCCTTAAATTTGTGTGGAACCAGAAAAGGCCCCGAATCGCCAAGGAATTGTTGAAAAGGAAAAACAAAGCTGGGGACATCACGTTGCCAGACTTCAAGCTATACTACAAAGCTGTGATCACAAAGACAGCATGGTACTGGCACAAAAACAGACACATAGACCAATGGAACAGAACAGAGAACCCAGAAATGGACCCTTGGCTCTTTGGGCAACTAATCTTTGACAAAGCAGGAAAAAACATCCGGTGGGAAAAAGACAGTCTCTTCAATAAATGGTGCTGGGAAAATTGGACAGCTACATGCAAAAGAACGAAACTTGACCACTCTCTCACACCATACACAAAGATAAACTCCAAATAGATGAAAGACCTCGATGTGAGACAGGAATCCATCAAAATCCTAGAGGAGAACATAGGCAGCAACCTCTACGACATCGGCCAAAGCAACCTTTTTCATGACACATCTCCAAAGGCAAGAGAAACAAAAGATAAAATGAACTTGTGGGACTTCATCAAGATAAAAAGCTTCTGCACAGCCAAGGAAAAAAAGTCAAAAAAACTAAGAGGCAGCCCACGGAATGGGAGAAGATATTTGCAAATGATGCTACAGATAAAAGAGCGGTATCCAAGATCTACAAAGAACTCCTCAAACTCAATACACGAGAAACAAATAACCAAATCAAACAATGGGCAGAAGATATGAACAGACATTTTTCCAATGAAGACATACAAATGGCTAACAGACACATGAAAAAATGTTCAAAATCATTAGCCATCAGGGAAATTCAAATCAAAACCACACTGAGATACCACCTTACGCCAGTTAGAATGGCAAAAATTGACAAGGCAAGAAACAACAAATGTTGGAGAGGATGTGGAGAAAGGGGATCCCTCCTACATTGTTGGTGGAAATGCAAGTTAGTACAGCTACTTTGGAAAACAGTGTGGAGGTCCATTAAAAAATTAAAAATTGAGCTACCCTACGATCCAGCAATTGCACTACTGGGTATTTACCCCAAAGATACAGACGTAGTGAAGAGAAGGGCCATATGCACCCCAGTGTTTATAGCAGCACTGTCCACAATAGCTAAATCGTGGAAGGAGCTGAGATGCCCTTCAACAGATGACTGGATTAAGAAGATGTGGCCCATATATACAATGGAATATTACTCAGCCATCAGAAAGGACGATTACACAACATTTGCAGCAACATTGCAGTCCCGTTGCTGCAATGCTGTGATTTATGCTAAGTGAAATAAGTCAAGCAGAGAAAGACAATTATCATATGGTTTCACTCATTTATGGAACATAAGAAATAGGAAGATCGGTAGGAGAAGGGAGGGAAGAATGAAGGGGGGGTAAACAGAAGGGGGAATGAACCATGAGAGACTGTGGACTCTGGGAAACAAACTGAGGGATTCAGAGGGGAGGGGGGTCGGGGATTGGAATAGGCCGGTGATGGGTATTAAGGAGGGCACGTATTGCATGGTGCACTGGGTGTTATATGCAAATAATGAATCACGGAACACTGCATCAAAAACTGGAGATGTACTGTATGGTGACTAATATAACAAAATAAAAATTATTTTAAAAAATACCTATGAGTTCCTATTGCTCACAACGTACACTATAAGAGTGATATTATATGGGCCATTATTAAAAAGGCTATGTTATGTAAAAAAAAATAAATAAATAAAATAAAAATAAATAAAACAGTATGGAGTGAGAAAAAAAAGAAATAAGCTTATATTTCTTGGGAGTTTGAGAGGTGTCTCATGGGGCAAACCCTGTAAGTAAAAGCACTGATACAAACTGAGTTTGTGCACCCAGCAATGCAGGCTCAAAACGAGCTCACTGTAAGGGCATATAAGGGAGTATCTCCTTCAGATGATGAGTTCAAAACAGTATGTGCAAAGTATGAGTAAGTTCAATTCTGTAAAGGCAGTCAATCTATGCCAAAAATAAGAAAATTCATTCTGAGAAAGTAGTCATACCAAAGAAAACTAAAAAAGGATTTTGAGTTTTGCTTCTGGCAATGATTGAGTAACAGGAACTGGAATTGCCATCCTACCAGAAGCAAACAACAAAAAAAAAGAAAAGAGAGAGAGAGAGAGAAAATATGTCAATCAATGATTTCAAGATGCTGGATGTCAGGCAATGAAGTACAGTGATCCTTGATATCTGGGGATGGATGGGGGTGGAGAAAAGTCCTACAATTGCCCCAGTTTACTGCTTTGAGATTTTCCAGGCTTTGAGATTTTCCAGTGCTAGGAAGGGGATCCCGTGCACAGCCAGGAAGATTTGCTGAATTAAGGAGACACTGCTGAGAGTCTGGAGAAATCAAAACACCTAGAATATGTAAGAGAAAGTAACAAAAAGGAGAGAGATGCACAGAAAGCTCCAGAGATCTATAGAAGGTCTCCCTGGAGTCTTCATCAGAATATTGATCCATGCATATAAGGTTACCAACAAAAGCCAAGGAAAGAGTCACCCAAAGAACAGAGGGAATGCACAACACTCACACATGAAATGGTGTCTGTCCCTACCAGCAACACTGGAAAGCCTCATAATTCATGGGGTGCTGGTAGAGTACACAGAGGGTCTTGCCTCATGGTAGAGAATAATTAACCCTAGACTAAACATCACTCTTGTTCCACCCATAAATCTGACAAGGAAAATTCAGAAAGATCAATTTAACTTTATCCCAGAACAAACCTCAAGAATATTTACAGGAATATAAAGACATTCAGCACCTAATTTAATTTAATTTAACCTAGTTAATTTCACAATGTCTGATACCCAATCAAAAATTACCAGTCATGTAGAAAAGCAGGAACATATAACCCATAATCAGAAAACTCAACAATTTGATACCAGTACAGAACAGACAAGCATAATACAATTAACAGGAAAGACGTTAAAACTGATAATAGATTTAAACCTAAGCGTATGTTTAATCAAGTAAAATGTAAATGACCTAAACATACGAATTTAAAGACAGACATTATCAAATTGGATAAAACATCGAGACCTAATTATATGCTGCCTACAAGAAACACACTTTAAATACAAAGACAACTAATAGGTTGAAAACATGAGCATGGAAAAAGAAATCACACTAACATTAAAAGAAAACTAGAATGCCTATATGAAAATCAGACAAAGTAGATTTCAGAGCAAAGAACAGTATCAAGTATAAAGAAGATCACAATTCATCAGGAGGATACAACAACCATTAATGTGTATCCACTCAGTAACAGAATTGAAAATACTGAAGCAAAAAAAAAAAAAGAGCTTCAAAGAGAAAGAAGAAAAATCTACAAGTGAGGTCAGAGATTTCAATACCCTGCTGTCGCTAATTGACAGAGCCAATGGACTGAAAATCAGGCTAAAACATCACTGATGGATTTGGTAACATGGAGGTCACTAAAGCAATTGCAGGAGAATGGTAACAATAGCAGGGTGGCTAAAATGGGTTAGGAAAATGGGAAGTGGCTGTGGAAACACCAACTATAAGGGCTCCTTCAAAAATCGTTGCTGTAAAGGAAAGCTAACAAATGATTTTACAACGGGTAATGTGGGGTCAAAGGTGGGTTTTTTATTTTCTTTTTTGACATAGAAAGCAAACTCCAACAAATGTATATGCTTGAAGGGAAGTCCAGAGGGTACAGGAGAAAATTATGTACTGTACAGAAGAAAATAGGGATAATTACAGGAGACTACTTTGGAAAGGAGGAGAGAAGAGAAGCCAATAAGAAGAAGAAAACATCAAAAACTTCACACACTTGAAACTTAAAACCCTATTTCTGAATCATTCAGAAGTTAAACAGTAAATCATAATAAAAATTAGAAAATACTTCAAACGGAACAAAAATCAAAGCAATACTAGAGATTAAAAATTTGTAATGAGGCAGCTAGAGTGGCATTAAGGGGATATTTAAGACATTTAAGTTTTATATTAAAAAATTTAAAGGCTATCTTTTAATTTAAAAAGTAAAAGGTTAACTGTAATGAATAAAGAATCCACTTACGAAGCAAGAAAAAGAAAAAGAAAAAGAAAAAGGCTCCTCTGTAGGTTTGAGTATCTGTACTATATAGGCAACGAAACGTAAGACGTTCTACAGCTGAATTACTGAACAGACTAGACAGTCAGGCTTATCAATCCAATAACAAATCAATGCTTTAAGTCCAAATCTGCAAAACTCAAGGAGAAACATATTATCTAAGTATGTTTCCACTTATATTGGCAATTCAGTCGGTTCTGTTTTCAATCAAAGACAAGCAGAAATAGACAAAATCAATGGAACAATAAATTCTTTATATAGAAATCACCAAACCATGTGATCAATATCTCAAAAATGCATACACTCAACTACCGAAAGCTTTTGAAGAGTTTCTTTAGCCACAAACTATTGACATATGTCCAGATATTGAGTCGCAAAAATTAATCATAGGCCTTAAAAACTTCTTTTTTCTATAATAAGATGTTTATTCTTCAATCTTTTGCATCTGGCTATAAAATATAATCTGCATTAACTTTAACAGAAAATTACTTCCTAGGAAAAAGATATAAAGAAGGAGAATAGCATGGGATATAGTAAATTGTTGGTCATTCAAAAATGTAGGATAGTTAGTTGTATAATTAATGGGACATGAAATTCTCTTAAATAAGAATTTGTTCAAAAACAAGGCTGTTATTCTTATTATTTGGCCTGTCAAGCAACAGTCTTTGATTTTTTCAAATTCTTGGGGAAAGCACATTTCTTGGTTAATCATGGCTAGAAAGAGAATCTCTGCTTTTTTAAAAGGTCATGCATTATTTTATTGAAATGGATTCATATGATAGTAAATAGAAATAAAGTGCTTATATAGACTGGTGATGGGTAGTAAGGAGGGCACGTATTGCATGGTGCACTGGGTGTTATACGGAACTAATGAATCATCGAACTTTGCATCAGAAACCAGGGATGTACTGTATGGTGACTAACATAATATAATAAAAAAAAAATTTAAAAAAAGGAAATAAGGTGCTTATCAAATTCAAACACTCATGTATCCACTGATTAAAAAAAACAGATAACCTGGACCAATCATTCTGTTGGGATCATGGGACAGAAGAACACATAATTTCTCTCAAAGAACACTTATTTCTGCTGGAAGCCTAGACAATAAAGTGACACTTTAAGTCAGGAAGATGAAGGCTATGATGGGGATAAATACTTAGGACTCCGCAGCAGAGAAGGTTAAAGATATGATGAGAGTCAGAACACATTCGAACAATAAGTCAAATAAGGCCAGGCTCACAAGGTGGTGGGAAAACAGGTCTACACAAAAGGCTAATCATTTATAAAGACCTACAGATGTCATATTACAAATATCCCATATCACTGGACCATGGTGTCCAGCCTAGTTTGGGAATTTGAAGAGGTATTCATTTCAAGAAGCCAGGAAGGTCCCTGATAAGGTGAGGGGCACTGAGAATCCAAGTTCAGTTTGAAGACTTAATCCCACAGAGGAGAAGAAGCATTCCTTCCACTTGGCAGGGATGGAGGAAGGGAGGGTAGTCAGGAAGAACCTGACCTTAGAACCCTGGCAATATTTACAGTGTAACACTCATCACAACCCTCTAGGTGAGAAAGGAAGGCGCAGAGGGAGGTTTAGGTAAATTGTGCAAGTCAGGTAACCAGGTAGGATTTGATTCCAAGCATTCTGACTGCAGAGCTCATGCTGAAAACCACAAGGAAGTTCTGCATCTCACTTTTAGGGAGATTAAGTCATAGAAATTAAATTACATTAACCATTTAAATAGTTTCTAAAACGATGAAGAATTGCATATCAGTCATTAGTACAAGGGATTGGAAGCAGAAGCAAAAGAAAAAATGAGTAGAAAGGAAATGAAGTGAAAATTTCAAAGAGGAGAAAATAAAGGAACATATAAAATGAAATTCCTGGGAAAAGCAGTAGTGGTTTATGTTGTGTGTTCAGGATCCAAATTATGTTTTAAAATGTATTCAGTTGTTGCCAGAATCTTATCTCTTTCTATCCCAATTATTTTTCAGACTTTTTTTTTAAGTGTAGTTTTAGGTTCACAGCAAAATGGAAAGGAAGGTACAGAGATTTCCCATTGACCCGCTGCCCCTCCCACAGCATAGCTCCCCTGTCACCAACATCCTCACCAGATGGGACATTACTAAAAATGATGAACCTCCATTAACCCATCATAATCACCCAAGGTCCATTATCCATCTTAGGGTTCACCCTTGATATTATACATTCTACACACTTGGACATATGTATGTTGACATGTATCCATCGTTATAGTATCATACAGAGTATTTTCACTGCCCTCAAAGTTCTTTGTCCTCCACCTATTCATCTCTCTCCTGCCCTCACCCCCGGTAACCAGTAAACTTTATAAAATCTCCATAGTTGTGGCTTTTCTGGAATATCATATAATTGGAATTATAAAGCATGGAGACTTTCCAGTTTGGCTTCTTTCACTTAGTAATATGCATTTATGATTTCTCCATGTCTTGTCATGGCTTGATCACACGTTTCTTTTTAGCACTGAAAAATAATCCACTGTCTGGATAGACCACAGTTTATTTACCCACTTACCTACTGAAGGACATCTTGGTTGCTTCCAAGTTTTGGCAATTAAAATTAAGCTGCTATATGGTACTGGCACAAAAACAGACACATAGACCAATGGAACAGAATAGAGAACCCAGATATGGACCCTCGGCTCTTTGGGCAACTAATCTTTGATAAAGCAGGAAAAAACATCCGGTGGGAAAAAGACAGTCTCTTCAATAAATGGTGCTGGGAAAATTGGACAGCTACATGCAAAAGAATGAAACTTGACCACTCTCTCACACCATACACAAAGATAAACTCCAAATGGATGAAAGACCTCGATGTGAGACAGGAATCCATCAAAATCCTAGAGGAGAACATAGGCAGCAACCTCTACGACATTGGCCAAAGCAACCTTTTTCATGACACATCTCCAAAGGCAAGAGAAACAAAAGATAAAATGAACTTGTGGGACTTCATCAAGATAAAAAGCTTCTGCACAGCCAAGGAAACAGTCAAAAAAACTAAGAGGCAGCCCACGGAATGGGAGAAGATATTTGCAAATGATGCTACAGATAAAAGACTGGTATCCAAGATCTACAAAGAACTTCTCAAACTCAATACACGAGAAACAAATAAACAAATCATAAAATGGGCAGAAGAAAAAAAGTGTATGTATACACTTTTCCAATGATGACATACAGATGGCTAACAGACACATGAAAAAATGTTCAAAATCATTAGCCATCAGGGAAATTCAAATCAAAACCACACTGAGATACCACCTTACGCCAGTTAGAATGGCAAAAATTGACAAGGCAAGAAACAACAATTGCTGGAGAGGATGTGGAGAAAGGGGATCCCTCCTACATTGTTGGTGGGAATGCAAGTTGGTACAGCCACTCAATGGAATATTACTCAGCTATCAGAAAGAACGAGTTCTCAACATTTGCTGCAACATGGACGGCACTGGAGGAGATAATGCTAAGTGAAATAAGTCAAGCAGAGAAAGACAATTATCATATGGTTTCTCTCATCTATGGAACATAAGAACTAGGAAGATCGGTAGGGGAAGAAAGGGATAAAGAAAGGGGGGGTAATCAGAAGGGGGAATGAAGCATGAGAGACTATGGACTCTGAGAAACAAACTGAGGGCTTCAGAGAGGAGAGGGGTGGGGGAATGGGATAGACCGGTGATGGGTAGTAAGGAGGGCACGTATTGCATGGTGCACTGGGTGTTATACGCAACTAATGAATCATCGAACTTTACATCAAAAACCAGGGATGTACTGTATGGTGACTAACATAATAAAAAATAATAATAATAAAATAAAATAAAATAAAATAAAATTAAGCTGCTATAAATATCCACTTGCAGGTTTTGTGTGAACGTGTTTTTTTCAACTCCTTTAGGAAAATACGAAGGAGCATGACTGCTGACTCATATTATAAGAGCATATTTAGTTTTGTATAAAACCACAAGTCTTCCAAAGTAGTTGTACCATTTTGCACCCCCGCCAGCAACATATGAGAGCTCCTGTTGTTCACATCCTTGTGAGCATTTGGTATTGTCAGTGGTCAGATTTTGATCATTCTAAAAGATATGTAGTGTTCTCTTATTGGTTTTTTAAATTTGTATTTCTCTGATGACATATGATGTGAACAATCTTTTCAAACGCTTATTTGCCATCTGTATACCTTCTTTGGTGGGTGTCTGTTAAGGTCATTGGTCCATTTTTTTAATCAAACTGTTTTTCTCATTGTTGACTTTTAGGAGTTCCTTGTATATTTTGAATAACAGTCCTTTATCAGATGTGTCTATGCAAATATTTTCTCCCAGTTTGTGGCTTGTTTTCGCATTCTCTTGACATTGCCTGAAGAGCAGAAATTTTCAATTTTAATGAGGTCCAGCTTATCAATTATTTCCTTCATGGACGATGCCTTCAGTGTTGCATCTAATAAGTCATCACCATGTCCAAGATCATGTAGGTTTTCTCCTATGTTATCTTCTAGGAGCTTTAGTTTTACATTTTACATTTAGGTCTATGACCCATTTTGAGTTAACTTTTGTAAAGGGTACAATGTCTATGTCTAGATTCACTTTTTTGCCTCCAAATGTCCAGTTATTCCAGCGCAATTTGTTGAAAACACTATTTTTGTTCCCTTGATTGTCTTTGCTCCTTTGTCAAAGATCAGTTGACTATATTTTTGTGGATTTATTTTAGGACTCTTTATTTTGTGCCATTGATCTCTCTCTCTATTCATTCATCAATACCACCCTTTCTTGGTCCTACAGTTACATAGTAAGTCTTGAGGTTGGGTACTGTCAGTTCTCCAATTATATTGTACTGGCTCTTCTGTGTCTTTTGACTCTCCAAATAAATATTAGAATCAGTTTGTTCTACCAACTATTTTGTATTACTCATATTCAAGTCCAGAATTCAAGAACCTTTTTAAAAAGCATAGACAGAAACTTATTATATTTACAGTTCAGAGTCCAAAAATAGGCAAACGAAAGATGATATATTAAAAAAGCACCACTGAGAGAAAAAAAAATTCCAAAAGGCAGGCCACAGTGAGGTAGAATTTTGTTTCCCATTGAATGATAAAGTGTTATGCTGCGAAATACCAAAACCTCAAATAAAACATCAGTTAAAAAGAACCCACAGAAATGTTCTTAAAAGGAAATATTAACATTTTACATAACAGCTTTTTAATCTATCACGTGTCGAAAGAAAGAAAAACTACAGAACTGTACTTTTATTTTATTGATCTGAAGATTTCATAACCAGCATAAGACAAGATGCATAAGTATTTAGAGTTTTTTGTTTCTAATGTAATCAAATTACATCATTTTGTAGATAGAAATAAAATTTTTAGAGTACAAATCATATTATTCCAGAAACATATATATTCAAATTCCTTTAAAATAGAACTTGGAAATGTTTTTGAAATAAAGGAGATTAATTATTGCATTCATTATAATAATGCTTACATTCCTAATAAAATGATTATAATTATTTTATAAATAAATGTATCTCTTGTTACAAATAACACAGAAATGCTGACAGCATTTTTGTTCTACTATTTTACTGTTCTTGAGAAAACAATATTTTTTGTAGTTAATTTACTACAGAGAACTGCTACTAAATTTATGAACATACTATAGAGAGGACAGGATAGTTTAGTACAATAAACTCTTATGCTCACAAATGGCAGGTGAATGGAACCCAAATAACCATGTGACATTGTTATTGCTGTGACATAAGGAAACAGAAACTATACACCCATGAACATTCATTTCCTAAAAATAAAATACAGAAAAACATACTCTATATGTTCATTTTTCAAGTTAGACTTATAAAATGTTAAGAAACAAGCGGAAAAATCAAATGTTATTAAGAAAAATTACTATGGTCTGAATGTTTGGGTCCCCCCAAAATTCATATGTTGAAACCTAATCCCCAATGTAATGACATTTGGAGGTGGGGACTTTGGGAGGTGATTAGGGCATGAGGGCAGAGTCTTCATGAATAAGATTAAGGTCCTTCCAGAACAGGCCCTAAAGAAATCTTTAGCCACTTCCATCATGTGAGGATATAGGGCAGCATCTATGATCAGAAACTAGTTCCACATGAGACACAGAGTCCACCAATGCCTTGATCTTGGACTTGCCAGCCTCAAGAACTGTGAGAAATAAATTCCTGTTGTTTATAAGCTGCCTAGTCCATGATATTTTCTTATTGAAGCCCAAATGGACGGACAGAAGAGTTCAAACATTTCTAGAAATCATTTATAATAGGAAAAAAAGGTAAATAAAATATTCTCAAATATTTTGGAACTATTACTCGATATTTTATATTTATTTGATATCAAGATAATTTGATAATTCAAATTTCTAATCAGGATTTTTCTTCTTTTCTAAGTACATGCATGACTCGCATAAATAAATAGTAGTTTGAGATACTGAGGGCCAAATATATATGTTTATTAAACAAAATACTGAAATTAGTAAGATATATATAAATTACATAAATTCAAGGGCATATTATATAACACTTTTAAAAGTGAGGTTTTTAAATTTTAATATAAATTTTAATTTTAATATAATTTATATGATAAAATAACTAAATTATTAGAGTCAAGGTAACACACTAAAGGACTGAAGAATATTTAATATAATCTCTCCATGGAAGATGCTCATAAATTGTCATAAAATTTAGCAGGGAAAAATATAAAAATATTTCTAATATTCAGTGAAGAAATAATTTGGATCTTCACATCTTGGAATCTAATCATGAAATACTGACTTACACATTCAAATTACATAAAGTACCTAATATAATATTCCTAGTCACAAGGCCTCTATATGCCTGTATCTATGTAAAGCAGCTTACAAACATGAATAAATTCAAGATAATGAAGCTGACTCTAAGAGAAAGGGACTAAAAATTCCACTCCGGTCCGCTTGACAATTTGTACTAATCAGTAACTTTCTGCACAGTGGAGAAATTGTAAAGGAACTATCTGTCATGCATTTGTAGGCATCTCCTTCCTAGCCCTTCTCACTATGTGAAGTAGTGAGATTAATTTAGAGACTATTGCAAATGGTCCAAATGAGAGGGGATGAAGGCCTCCAGTAGAATGGAGAAAAAGATAGATCTGCCATCTTGAGGATGCTCCCTATGAGGTACTTAGGGGACATCCAGTGGCCTGCTTTCATGTTGCATTTGGAGTTGCAGATAGATGATCTGATCTAGAAATACAGACTGGAAAGTCACTGAAACATTGGTAAGTGGTAAAAGGTTATAATTAAAGGACACTATCAAGAGAAAGGGAAAGAGAGCATATAAAGACAAAGAAAAAGGAAAGGTAAAGATAAAACCCTGAAAATTTTTAACACAATTAAAGACAAGAAATAAGAGTTGAAAGAAATAAATCTGAAAAGGCAGGAGGATTAGAAAAGTGCTATCATAAAAACTACGATTGAAAAAGAAGCCACTGAGGAGCTATCAACGGTAGGAAGAGATGGTCAAGGATCAAATATTGCACAGAAGTCAGCCAGCTGGAAAGAAGGATCCCCCAGTGGTCACCAGTGATCTCCGACGGGCCGATTCAGTAAAGAGAGCATACAAGTCAGACTGGTGAGCTGAAGAGGTAATGAGAAAAATGTCAACTCATCCCCTTTGTAACAAGTTTGTGTTATTAATATTAATATATTAACCAATGGAAAAGTTGATAAAACCCATACAAAGTACAAAATTATCCTAGGTTCGGTGGAAAGGCAAGGAAACAGTGAAACAGCAATTCAAATGGCTGTCAGAGGCCAACGCAACCTAAAGCATATTTTGTAGGCTGAAAAGAAAGACAAACTGGAATGAGAGAAATTGAAAATACAGCGAAACAAAGGATGGAGGATACAAGAAGGTGATGAATGCAAAGAGGGAAGAGATCACGCATGAGTACAGGTCTAGCTTTTGACTTGTGAAAGAGACATCCTCATATTTGGAAATGAAAGGCAGAAAGAAAGAATGGGTGAAGATTCACATCATAAATTTAAAATTTTGAGGCAGAATTTTTTTTAAGATTTATTTATTTTGGAGAGAGAGAGAGAAAGAGAGAGTGCACAGGGGGAGGGGCAAAGGGAGAAGGAGAGAGAGAAATCCAAGCAGATTGCCTGCTGAGTGCAGAGACCAACTGGGGCTCAATCCCCAGACCCCAACATCATGACCTGAGCTGAAATCAAGAGTTGGGACACTTAACCAACTGAACTACCCAGGCGCCCAAGGCAGAATTTTTAAAGTTCCAGTGTTCTTACCTACTTTTTTTTTTTTCTTCTGTATGGTATGGGAGTACATATCTACCTGTGGAGGGAGAAGGGAATTGTTTAAGGTTTGTTGAGGGAATTGTTTAGTTGTTAAGGTTTCTTCTCAGTTTGTCCCAACTCTCCCACTAAAAAAGACACCATCATTAATTACCTCCACTTACAGATGGAAAATAAGGCTCAGGGAAGTTAAGAAACTTTCCCAAGACCACACAGTCAATACTGAGCGGCATGACTCCAGAGACTTGTTCCTAACTAGTATGCCCTTCAGAACAATCCTATATTCCTACACGTAGCCAAGCAGACATGCCCAAAAAAGTGGGAAAGTTAATCCTACAGATCGCATGCAAATTTGAAGCGTAAGGATATTTGCCATGGCTGGATGAGTAGGTGACTTTCGTTGCAGGATTAGTATTAACCACTCTGGAAATGCAAGGCACTGCTGGATGAGATGATGTTTCTCCATCTTTCAGTAAACAGAGGATTACCCCAGTGTTGTTAGTATCCACCAGTGAATTAGCCTTGCTGATACACTCTGTGTAAGGCACCAGAGCTGATCCGTAGTGTATTGAATGTACAACCAGTACTGAAGCCGATTTGAAGCTGTTCTTTATAATTTCCTATTGTGAGGTTCCACGTTGTGAGTACTGAACCAGAAATCTCATTACTTTAATAGCAGTATGGCAAGGATAATACACAATGCAGGAGAAATTGTGTAAACAATAATCTCCCCAAAGTGCTGGACTTAACTCATACAAGCTTCAATCTTTAACCGTACAACTCTATTTGATGAGGTCTTGAGTACATTCTATGTCCCTCGACATGTGAGAAAACAAGAACAGGCAGTTCCCACTTTCAGAAATTTATGATCTCACTGGGAAAAGAGCCTTCATTAAAAAAAGCAAATAATAATAAAATGATGACATTTCGAAAAAGTAAGTGATATCATGATTAAAGCAAGAAATATCAGTGGGTGCTCTAAGAGTCTGTAAAGTGTTTCATAAGAGAAAGATAAGGAAGAAGCCCCATGAAAAATATCTGCTGGATGACTGTCCAAATGTCAGAAGAAAGAAAGAAGGAAGGCAGCAAGGGAGAGCAACATGAAGGCTGAATGAAAAAGACAGTTCCGGGGCACCTGGGTGGCTCAGTCAGTTAAGCATCTACCTTTGGGTCAGGTCATGATCATAGGGTCCTGGGCTCCCTGCTCAGGGAGGAGCCTGCTTCTCCCTCTCCCTCTGCCCCTCTCCCTTGCTCCTGCTCTCTCTGTCTCTAAAATAAATAAATAAAATCCTTTTAAAAAAAAAAAAAAAAGGACAGTTCCTCCACAAACCATTCCAATGTGCTGCTTATTTTCTTAAATAAGAAGGTGGGGGGATTGGGTGGGTTTTTGTTTTTTTTTTTAAGAGAGAGAGGGTAAGTACAGAGTCTGATGTGGGGCTCGATCTCACAAGCCCGAGATCATGACCTGAGCAGAAATCAAGAGTCAGACGTTTAACCAACTGAGCCACCCAGGCACCCTTAAGGAGGTATTTTATACAATGAGATCAATACAAATGTGCCTTACTATTACTGTTTTATTTTACTATTATTATTTTATGCATAAGTATGCACTTGAAAATATGCACAATTACACATTTAAAGCGGATGCTAAGAAACTCTACTGCTTACAAGAAGACATTAAAAAAATAATCCTCCATTTAGTTGTATATTTATACTTTGCGTATTAAATGACCCCGAAGCAAGATCTATTTGTAAATAACTCATTCACTTTCAAAAAACATTATAAGTTTGTGCTCGCTTCGGCAGCACATATACTAAAAAACATTATAAGTGGCCTAAAATGTTAATTGCCAACCTTTTTAGTTACGAACACATCAACAGACCATCCTAAAATATCAAGGAAGACAAGAAATTGAAGTGAGTTGTTTAGTATAACACTGAGTTACCAGTAAAGTAGACATGATTGCAGCAGCTTGGAAAATCAAATTTCATGTGCAAATTCTATTGAAACATATTAGAAATTTCTGGGACCTCCATGATTTCAGCATGTCACTATTAGGGACACTAATTTTGAGTTTGGTTGCTATCAGAGTTTCTTCCAACATAACTAATATACCTAAATTAATTTCCATTTTTGTTTGTAAGGTTATATAACTTCCAAATATTTCCATTTAAAAACACCAAACTAGGAGTGCCTGGATGGCTCAGTCGGTTAAGCATGTCCGACTCTTGATTTTAGCTCAGGTCATAATCTCAGGATTCATCGTCAAGCTCCCGTGCTCAGCACAGAGTCTACTTGAGATTCTCTCTCCCTCTCTCTGCCCCTCCCCCTGCTCGCGTGCTCTCTCTCTCTCTCTCTAAAAAAAAAAAAAAATCTTTAAAAACACCATACTAATCAAAATTCATATTATCTAAATAAAACTGATAAGACTGGGCTTTACTGGAAGCCAGGAAACAGTTTGTCTATCACATTTAAAACAGAAATCGGGGGCGCCTTAGTGGCTCAGTAGTTAAGTGTCTGCCTTAGGCTCAGGGCATGATCCCCGTGTTCTGGGATCGAGCCCCACATCAGGCTCCTCCGCTGGGAGCCTGCTTCTTCCTCTCCCGCTTCCCCTGCTTGTGTTCCCTCTCTTGCTGGCTGTCTCTCTCTCTCTCAAATGAATAAATAAAATCTTTAAAAAATAAAAAAATAGAACAATAAAACAGAAATTGCCAATTAATTAAAGCTTGAAGGAAAGACCATAGAAGCAGACAATCTTGGATAAGATTTTTTTTTAAGAATATAACTTTTTTTTTTCAAAATTTACTTCAGGTTTCCATGTTCTAACATATTAATATGACAAAGTAATCTTTAAATAAAATAATATTAAAATTAATATTTAAAAGAAAAAATGATCTCAAAATGTAGATAGAAATCAATAGACAGAGCTCA
The DNA here is from genome assembly GCF_017311325.1 of Ursus maritimus. Taxonomy (NCBI): domain Eukaryota; kingdom Metazoa; phylum Chordata; class Mammalia; order Carnivora; family Ursidae; genus Ursus; species Ursus maritimus. Next base: position 61,522,787 of record NW_024423344.1, on the reverse strand, counting down.
ACTCTGAATTCCGTATGTAGTCTCTTCAACTTTTAAAAATATAACATACACAGGGGCACCCGGTGACTCAGTCAGTTAAGCTTCCAACTTTCGGTTTCAGCTCAAGTTGTGATCTCAGGGTTGTGGGTTCGAGCTCCCGTGTCATCAAGCTGCATGCTGGGCATGCAGCCCGCTTAAGGTTCTCTCTCTCTCCCTCCCCTTGCCCCTCCCTGCCTCACTCAGGTGTGCATGCTCTCTCCCTCTTTCTCTCTCAAAAGAAACATATCTGTAACACATACACAAATAGTGTACAGCACAGCATAAGCACTAATGGAAAGAGTGTTACCAGCATCCCAGATGTGTCCCTTCTTATTACAACCCCTCTTTCTACCCCAAACATAACTATTATTCTGATTCAAATACTATACATTAATGTTATTGCATATTTTAAACTTCATATTGATAGAATCATACCATAGTCAAAAGTTCCTTCCACTCAACATGATAATTGTAAGATTCACCCATGTTTTCAAGGGTAACTGCATTCATTCATACTCATTGCTACACCTGTTTCATGATATGAGTACATTGTATCATTCATTGTAGCATTGATGGACATTTGACTGTCTCTACTGTATGACTACCACAAACACCTTGTTATGAACATTCACCTACAGCGCTCTTAGTTTTCAAGTATACGCATTGCTATTGGGTATGTACTCACAGGCAGAATTGTAGGGTTAAAGTATGCGTATGTTCAATATTAGTAAACTTGTTTCCAAAGTGATTGTCTAATTTACATTCTCACCAGTACAATATGAGAATTCACCATCTTTGCCAAAATTTACTGTCAGTCTTTTGAAGGTGAACAACTTTTAAAGGTTTATTGGCCATTTGGATATTCATCTTTGTAGACTGCCTGCTCAAGTTTCTTGCCTTTTTTTTTCTTTTTCTTTCTTACCCTTTTTAAAATATATGGGTTGAAATATCTTCTTCTATCTGTGACTTACCTCTCATTCTCTATTAAAATCTTGACTAACAGAAGTCCTTAGTTTTAATGTACTCCAAATTTTCAGCCTTCTCTTGCATGGTTAATGGTTTCTGTCTTGCTTAAGAAATTATTCCTTAATTCAAAGTTATGAAAATATTCATAAATATTTTACTTTTTACATTTAAAACAATATTTTACATAAAACTGATTTTTCTTCATGTGGATGGTATAAGGGTCCAGCTTCATTTTCCCCTCTGGATTGTCCAACTGAATCAGCAACTTTTACTAAGATAAAAAAAAAAATCTTAAGTTTTTGTGTGTTTATGGATATGTCTCTGCACTCTGTTTTCCAGCCCATTGGACACCAGTAGTACCCTATAGTATGGACTGTATCTTTATAAAAAGTCTTGATATCAGAAAGTGTAAGTCCTCCCAAATCCTTCTTCAAAAGTATCTCAGCTATCTTCCCTATTCTTGTCCCTTTCATTTACACATTAATTTTGGAACCAGCATTTTAATTTCTATCAAAAAAAAATCTGACAGTTTATAAATCTTTATAAAAACAGTTCATAAAAACATCTTTAAGTTTATAAATCTCTTTCCTTTCTCTATAATAGTTCACTATCCTGTTGTAGCGGTTTTATTCATCTTAGGTATTTGATATTGTTGATGCTATTATGAATAGTATCTCTCTTCGGAATTTCATTTTATTAGTAGTATATTTCAATTGGAGTTCATACTGTTAGTAAACTTTATTTTATTGTTGGTATATTGAAATGATGTTTTAACATTGACTTTATGTCCCTAGCTTTGGTGAAATTCACTTACTAATAGTTCAAATATGTAAATTATTATGGAATTTAAAAAATAGTATCACTGAATAACAACAGTCTTGTTTTTTCCTTTACAATTATATAGTTTTACTTCTTTTGTCTGCCCTATTGCACTAATCTATCCGATAACATTTGAAAAAAAGTGATGGTTTTGGACATCACTGTAGCCTTTCCAATGTAAGAGAAACATTATCAACATTTTATTATTATGTATGATGTTAACCATAAGGTTTTCTCTAGCTACCTTTATCAAATCCCTTTCTATTTGTAGACACTATTTTAATCGTAAACAGGTGTCAAATATTATCAAATGCACTTCGGTACATATAGAGATGATCCTGTGATTTTTCCCTTCTTCAGTTTCTTACAGCGAGAAACTGTATTACATGATTTTCTGGTGGAAAATCAAATTTATATTACTGAAAACACTACCTAGTTATTGTGTATTATGACCATATGTGTGTATATTCCCTATTTCTCTCCTGAGTAAATTGTTTAATTTCTTGTCTTTCTGCTCAGTCTAGCTGGGGGAAGGGAAGGTGTTATTTTATTAGACTTTTCAAATAACTAGCTCGTCACTTTGGTACTTTCTATTTTGCTTTTTATTTTTTCTGTTGTTACCGTTATTTCCCTTCTTCTACTTTATTTGAGATGGACACCAAGTTCATTGATTTTCCATTTTTCTTTACTTGTAAGAAATTCATTTATTACTCTAAATGTCCCTCTGCACCCCAAATATTTGATCTCTCCTCTTCTTCATTATTCCATTCAAAATACGTTCTAATGCTTACTCGGTTTTCCTTTATCTAAAAGTATATTTTAATTTCCACACATAAGGGACCTTTATGCTACCATGGTATTATTTACTCTAATTTCATTCTTTAGTGAACAGAAAATAATCTTTTTAATTTTGTTCAAACTCACAGAAGAGCCCAGAATATTGTCACATTTTATAAATGCCTGTGTGTACTTTAAATGAACACTGTATTATAAAGTGTGAGCAGTGTCTCAGGTATATCTTTCCAAATTGTTAATCACATCATTTAAGTTTACTGCATTCTTACTAATTTGTTTTTATCTTTCTCTTCAATAGGTTATTTCAGTCTTATATTTTTTAAAACTATGCCAATGAGTGTCTACAAATCCAACACTGTTACTTCTTCGTAGTAAACTGAAACTTAATCACTATACAATGCTCCTTTTTGGTTTTAGTAATGCTTTATGCCTCAAAGACTTTTCAAATATTCATAATGTCATAACTATGATGGGTTGGTGTGCTTTATATTTTCATTAGTTTTATTCATTTTTAGGTGTTTGCATTATATATTTTTTCTATCCTTTTTACTTGTCAATTTTTCTAAATTCTTTCATTTTAGGTTGTCTCTTATAAGCACCATATAATTAGGAGTTTCTTTCCAGTCTCACACCCTTGACTTTTATTTTGAGCACTTAATAGATTTACCTTTAACGCTCTTAAAGAGATATGTGAATTTAGTCGACTTATTATTTGCTACTCGCCCTGCCTTTTTTATGTTCTCTTTCCTTTCATACTTGACATTTTTGATTGATTATTTTTTACCATGCCATTTGCTGTATATTTTCTTGGTAGTTATTCATTCTTTTATTGCCCTTTTAGTGGTTATCCTAGAGCTTCAATTAGGCATTCTCAACCTGGAAAAGTCTAACCTGAATTACAACCTTACCTTTTTCTAAATAGTAAAAGGACCTCAGAATGCTTATATGTCATTTGACTCATTTCTTAGATGCTCCTATTGTATATTTTCATACTTTATATGTTCTAAATCCCACAAGGTATTTTCACTATTATTGTAACAGACGGTCTTTGTGTCAGGAGCCCCTAGGATCACCCTTACACACGGAGATTCATTAAAAGCACTCGTAAGACTCAGCATATAGTTGTAATCATAGCAAAAATTAATGAAGTCTATGTAGGAAGTACATGGAGCTGGATTATAATGGGAAAGAAGCAGGCAGAGTCTGAAGGAATCCACATACAGATTTCCTGAGACACTTCTCCCTCCCATAAGAGCTTGCATAGAGCGTACTTTTCCCTCAACAATAAAAATACAGCCACATGTATGCACTGTCTACTCAGGGAAAGCCACTAGAGATTCCATGCCTAAGGTGTGTACGGGGCTGTTTTGATTGGTTTATCAGGAGCTGGTCACATAGACACCTTCTGCTAAGCTTGTGCCAAAATCCCAAGCTCCCATAAGGAAATGAGATAGTCAGCATAAACTTGTGATTTGTACAAACATCCTAGGAATAGTGAACCGTTATAATTTCAGAAAGTTTTATATCAGTGTAGGGAACTGTTGACCAGCCAAGTTCCCAGAGGCCAGCCAAAGGCCAGTCTTGGAAGCAGAAGTCTCTCAGCATTGCGGTATCAGGCCTGCTATGATAACATTTTTCTGCAAAGTATTATTTTAAATTTATCCATATATTTAGGGTTTTTTATGGTTCCCCAGTCCTTCCTACATTTCTTAGTTTCTATAGGTGATCATTTTTCTTTCTGCCTAAAGAACAGTCCTATTTTTAGTGTTACGTATACTGATGACAATGTCTCTTGTCTAAAAAATATGGTTATGTTTCACCTTGAAGGATATTTTTGATGTGTATAGAATTCTAGGTTTATAGTTATTTTCACTTATTCCATTAACATTTCATCGTCTACTGGTTTCTATTTTTTTTCTGTGGACAGCTGGCTAACTGCTGATTTTATCACTGCCCCCTTAAACGTTCTAAATGGTTTCTCCCTTGACTGCTTTTAGGATTTTTTTTCTCTGTCTTTGGTTTTCACCATTTTTACTGTGATAGGCTAGATATGATTTTCTTTTTATTTATTCCACTTGGGGTTCATTTGTAGTCTGATATCTCTCACCCTTTGTCAAAATTTCTCAACTCTTGCTCTTTCGTGTATTGTTTCTGCTCCTTCTCTCTGCTCTCTCCTTCTGAGATTCCTACTAGACTTGCTAATTTTTCTCATCACTCTTTTATATATTTCCTACCCTTTTATCTCTCTGGATATTTTGTTTTGACGGGCATTACAATTTACTAAGCCCTTCAGCTTCATTAAGTCTGCTGTTAATCCATCATAGTCTTCATTTGGTTATTTTATTTTTCAGTCTAAAATTTCCTATTTGTATGTATGAATGAATTAAAAATAAATAAATAAATGGAAATGAAATAAAATAAAATCTCTCGGTTTCCTTTTTACATTTCTTATGCCTCTGCCTAGAATCTGAATCTTGCCTTTCCTTTCCCTGAAAATTATGACACATCATTTTTTCATAAGCTTGTGTTTGATATTTTCATTACCTAAAAGTTCTGTGATTCTGTTTCTTTGGTGTTCCATCCTGTGTTTTTGTTTGAGTGCCAGATATGTCATATGGAAAATTAAATACATAATTTGAAGCCTCAGATAACACTGTCTTTCTGCCAAGAATACTTTATTTTGATTATGGGAGTTTGCTGGGAATATTAGGAAGCCCATATCACCTTGATATAATCAGAAATTGAGATTATCCAACGGGGGATTTACAACGAAGGTTTAGAACCTTATGAGAGATAGGTTTTTTTTTTTTCTACTATAAGCTTATCCCTAGAGTATTTGGAGTCTAAATGCCTGCTTTGGCAAGTCCTAACTTCCAACTTTTGTTCCCCTACCACTGTGAATCTGTCAAAATCGCTGCCTCTCAACTGCCTCTTCCAGAATCTGGACACTCAGAGGAAAAGTCACTCTAAGCCAAGCTTATCATTATGGGTTTCGTTTTCCTCTTGGACTTTGGCCCTATAATTATTTACATGCTAGTTTTCGGATGCCTTCAAGCAAATGTTTGTGTAGGTTTTTGAGATTTGCTAATTCTTCTCAGTAAAGATTAGTCTAATTTATTCAGTCCCTCGTGTGTTTGTTGGGAAGTGTGTGCATGAACGTGCACATGTGAAATTTTAAATTTTTCTTCCTATTAAACTAGTTATCGAGAAGTTGTCACATTGAAATTGTCAATATTCTGCACTGATAATTTCATCATTTTAGAGCATAATAACCTCAAGCTGTGAGGAACTGAAATTATAAACATTTTAAATAGAAGTGTTAGATAAATGCTACAAATAAATATGCAATTATAAAATATGTGAGTGAATATATATCCTCCTCAGAAATTAGTTATGACACAAGTAACAGCTAAAGCTGGAAAAGAGACCAACACACCAGTCCAACCATTATAAGTAAAGTCAGAGAGATTACAGTTAATATCTAAGATGAATCAAGATCTAAGATGGAAGGGAGATGAGTCAGTCCTGGCAGCAGGTCAGAATTCAGAATAAAAAACAACATGTAGAATCCACAGTAACAATCCAAGTTCCCAGAGCCAACACTGAGGGGGCCAAGATGGTGTTACCTGTGTCTCACTCTAGTTATCTATCTACATCCTAGCTTCTCCAAAAGTCTCCTTTTGTAGAGCACACAAACTATTGTACGTACTATATAGTAAAATCTGAGCACACACTTCACACATATAATAAATTAATGAATATAGGCAGAGTAAAAAAGGACTTCACAAGCTTCTGACTATAAGAACAAGAATACTGAATGCTTGGCAGGGAGTAGGAAGAGGGAAGGGTGGGTGAGTAGAGTAGAAGGGGGGAGTTTGAGGTAAGAGAAAAGCCAGAATACCGAGATCTCATGTAGAAAAGCTAAAGAAAAGTTCCCAAAGACTAGGAAAGGTTGTAAGAATTTCCTTCAAGAGAAACTATTTTTACTCATACATAATATTTCATGGAGGGGAACAGTCTTTATTTTCTTTTAAGATTTTATGTATGTATTTATTTGACACAGAGAGAGAGAGAGACAGCAAGGGAGGGAACACAAGCAGGGGGAGTGGGAGAGGGAGAAGCAGGCTTCCCGCTGAGCAGGGAGCCCAATGCGGGGCTCGATCCCAGGACCCTGGGATCACGACCTGAGCCAAAGGCAGACGCTTAATGACTGAGCCACCCAGGAGCCCCAGGGGAACAGTCTTTACTCTGTTTGGTTATATACATTTTGCACTGAAAAGTTTTAAAGTGTGAACCTTAAGTATTGAGATTAATTATGCTAAAATGCATTAATTGAAATATTATGTCTCTTGCATGATACAAACTTATCACCCGGGACGTACCTTGAAAGCATAAGGCTCTAATTCCGAGACTCTTACAGATGACCAAATAAAAGTACAGAATGATATCGTGGAGCAAATTCTGTGAGCGCCTTAGAAGGAAGAACACAAAGACGCACAATTAAAATACGAAAAGAACCAGGAAGTACTTACCATGGGTCATGGGGTGCATGACAGAGCTGAGGACAGAACTATGGATCAGACCTCATTCCTTGCCCTGACGCGCTGACAAGAAGAGACAGACACATGGGCAAATAAAAACAAAATGTTACAGGCATTCTCATGAAGCACACATGGATAAGGCTGAGGTCCAGAAGAATAAGAGGATGGGAAATGACAAGATGAGTAGATAAAGAAGACGACCCTTGAGCTGAGTTTTAAAAGAGCACATGTTAAGCTGAGAGGACCTTCCAGGCCAAAGAGGCACCAGGAGCAGGTGTATAATGCCAAGGCCTCGGAGGGAAACAAGTGCGTCTCTGTGGTTGAATCACAGGTATGAGAGTGAACGGCAAAGGTCATAGACCTTCCCAAGATCTTAAAAGACCTACAGAAGGAGACAGGAAATTTTTGTTTTGTTTATTTACAAGATTAAGACTTTAAAGTGCAAGTTTATTAATTACTTAATTTAGGAAACATTTTAAAAGTTGGATATCAAGCATTAGCATAGAATATAAAGAAGTAATAAGGCTCAAAACCACAGACTATACATTTTTCCTTTTAGAAACAAATGTAAAAAGAAAGGGAATTAGAGAGAAAATTTCATCATCTTAAAATATAGAAACTGTGTTAAATCCACACTAATAACTTTGAGGAATATGGTGAAATTTGAACCAAACTTCTTTTCCAGGAAGAAGATCCTGGGAAATGAGCAAAAACTCTCTGCTGAGAGAGGGTCATGAAATGACAAGGGGAGTAGTAAATTCTGAGAAAACAGAATAAAAAATATATGCAATGTAACGCTAATTGTCCCAGTTTCCCTAGTTTGAAACGACTGACATTTATTATCTCACAACTTTTGTGGGTACCAAGAATTTGGGAGTCGTTGAGCTAAGTGGTTCTGGTTCATGGTCTCTCATGAGACTGCAGTTAAGACGTTAGCCAAGGACATTGTCATTTGAAGGCTTGACTGGACTGGAAGTTCTGCTTCCAAGAAGGCTTGCTCACATGGCCACTGAAAGACAGCCTCGGTTCCTTGCTGCTGTGACAGAAGGCTTGTCACTTGCTACAAGGACCTCTCCATAGGCCTGCTTGAGCATTCTCATAGCAGGGCAGCTGGCTTACCCCAGAGTGAGTGATCCAAGATGAGAGAGAGAAAGACTGAAGCTACAATGTCTTTAGTGACCTAAACACAAAAATCACACACTATCACTTCTGCCTCATTCTATTTATTAGAAGCAAGTCACTATACCCAGCCCATACTCAAGAGAGGAGGGCTAGGCTCTAGCTTTGGATGTTGATGTAAGGGTTCAAGGTGTCAGGAGTTCATGAGTTCACTTCCTAGTGCCCATTTTAGAGCTACTATTAAATCAACAGACTTTTTAGGAGCCCATGGTAACAAGGAAGAGGAAGTTCACAGCCCTACCAGTGCCATTTTCTTTTGGACATCATTTCATAATAATAAGAGAAGCCTGTCACAGTAAGGAGTCTAAGAGGACAGGCAATCTGCAGGTTTCCGGCATAGCACATGGAGGACGAGAGGAAGGAAAACAGGGAACAGTAAATGATGAGTCATTGCACAGGGAGGCATCAACAGCAGCAGGGAAAGTAGAAAAATGTATTAGCAGCTCACAAAATACAAAGTCCATAAGCCCCGGGGCTTTTCTCCAAGGGGACTTCTTTCCAAAGCGGCCAAAGCACTGTGAAGACTGTGGGGCTAAAGGAGTAGTAGGACAATTTCTAATTCATATAGTTCTTTTCCTAAGTTTAATTGCCCAAGGATCCAACCACTCCCACAACACTCCTCTGACAGCTAAGTGGCTAAAAAGAAGATCACATCAACCAGCTCTTCTGTCAGCTTGTAACAGAATCCAGAGAGTGCCAAGAGAAATAAGAACCAAGGATCACAATTTCTGGGAAACCAAAGGCTCCGGTAGGAGAGCCCCCCTACAGGGAGGCAGGGGAGGACCTGGAATACAGAATCTCAGCAAAGATTCTGACCCAAGTAAAGGAGGGAAACATAAAGTAGGTTTTTCACATGCAGATGAAAAAAAAAAACCACTGCGGATGGAAGAGAGGCTGAAAGCTATAAGCAATCAGCTGTGAATCTGCAGAGTGTGACACTGAAAGTTATATGCAAATTCAAGACATTAAGAACTCCAGTTGCAGCTGAATTTGCCCATGGAAGGCTAAGGCAGGATTCTGCTTGCTCTTTGCTTCTATGCTACTCTGGCCTGGCTCCGTATCATTATGGCAATGGTTTCCAGCACAAGGGGCTCCCTTCCACCACCACAGCTCTCAGCGGGCTCCAGTAGGACTTCTCTTTACTGTGAGCTCAGAGGGGCAATGTCTTCCTCCTGCTGCTAAACCCTGAGTGTCTTAGCAACCCCTGGGGTGCCTTGAATTTGGCACACACCTTTGTAAACTGAAAAGTTTCCTCCAAAATCTCCATACTCACTGCAGGTACCTGACCCATACGATAAGCACTTTTTCCCAATTTTGCTTATTTTAAGTAGTTTTCGTTCTTTCTGTTTCTTATACTTTTCCCTACCTATTTTTAGCCTCTGATTTTGCCTACATCATTATTGAATGACAAAATTCAGGATGTATCTACTTACTTCTTCATTGATAACTTATTACATTATCAGTTTTTATGCTGAATAAATGTGGCCTCAATTATTGAATTATTGACATTTAAATAAGCTTATTTAATACTGTTTCAGTTGTCATTCCTTCTATTCTCTTAGAACTGCTTTTGGCACCGAAAGTAATACGGCAACTAGAAAGCATGAAAACCAAAATGGATATAGTATAAAAATAGTTTTTCAAATGTGTAGCCACTTATAATCATACTCTTAAAGAAAATAGCCCCATTATTCAAAATATTAGTAATGGAAAAAGTCACTGCTTTCTCATTTTGTAGCCACCAAATCAGCATCATACATATTTGATTTCATCAAAACTAAAAAAAAAAAAAATTTTTTAAGGAATGACCAATTAACATATAGAGAGGATCAAAAAAGCTGCACGCTATTGCACTAAGCCAGTCAATAGAACTTTTCCACCAGAGAGTATAGTTTTAACATGCATATAAAATGTTGTGCTCTCCTAGGGAAAAAAAAAAAAAAATTCTCAGCTAGCTCAAGTGTATTTTCTTGGATAGATCTGTTATTCTCAACATCCCTATTTTCCAGTTGCAAATAGCTCTTTTAAAAATGCATTTTCAATGGGCTCTATCTTTAAATGGGTGGTACCAAGACTTCTGAAAGTGTCAATTAGCAGGAAGCTTCAAATCCATGAACAAACAAGAAACTGACTCATGTGGGGTTTACATTTCATTTATTTCAATAAATGTGATTATAGTTAGAAACTTAACTATTTTATACTATAATTTAGGAGACTTTCTTCCAAAAAAGAAAGAAAAGGGAACAGGATTTTTTTTTTATTTTATTTTTGGATTTGAACACTCACCAACGAATTCAGTGTAGTAAAATAGTTGGAGGAGGAAGGGCTATAGGGTTTAAGATAGAATTAGAATATTCATAGGAAGTAAAACTTCAGAAATTGTGGTCGCAAACTGCCTGAGTAATCACATATTACAGACTCTAGCTACTACTCTTCAGGCCTTGTTCCTGCATGGACTTTGGACCACCATCTTTCTCAAACAAGGCTGGCAGCAAAGTTTTTTGGAGAACTCTCTAGCAAAACAAATTCCACAGCTGCATGCCAGAGTTTTGATGCCAATGGTCCAAGATGATGCCTAGCAATCTGTACTTTTAAACCAGGCCTAGAACTCCAGGGTCCAACGAGACTTGGCCATGATGGCTATAAGTAGTCAGCAGTAGTATGAGAACATGGCCAAGGTCCAAGTTATAATTTAACATGATACTGGGCAAATTACTTAACCTTCACAATTCAGGTAATTTATTCAAATATTGGGGGAATTCTTTTCTGCTCATGGCAAATGAGAGGCAAAAATGATATTAACGTTCGCTGCATAGTAGGCATGGACGTATGACATTCTTCCTCTCAATATGGCATCTCTATGGCTTTCTAACATTTTTGCTCTGATTTCTTTTTTTTTTTTAAAGATTTTTATTTATTTTGACAGAGAGAGCCAGCGAGAAAGGGAACACAAGCAGGGGGAGTGGGAGAGGAAGAAGCAGGCTCCTAGCAGAGAAGCCTAATGTGGGGCTTGATCCCAGAATGCCAGCATCACGCCCTGAGCCGAAGGCAGACGCTTAAGGACTGCACCACCCAGGCGCCCCTTGCTCTGATTTCTGACAAACTGTTTTCTGATTGCATATTCATTCTTACTTCTTGCTGAAAGAGACTTTTAATTTTAAGGCTTGAATAATTGGCTCCTTGCTGGCTCTATTGTTGACCTGTAGAATCAAACTCCACAAAACCATCTTTGTCTCCTGTATTTCCATTAATGTGTCACCTGATTCCGACGTCATTGCCTGAGTCATCTGGCTCTGGTTTACTTCTACTTCATAGACTGACAGAATTACCAAGTATGTTAGAGCTCAATAATATCTTATTTTATACCTTGGAAACTAAAGCCCAGACAGTTTAAGTGACTCATGATGTCACATAGCTCATGAGAGACTAGAAGCCAAATCTCCATATTTCCAATTTGCATTCTTGAGCTACTTAGCTTCAAATGAGTCCCAGAAAACAAAATCACAAATTAGAATTTAGTTGTGCCTGTATTCAAAATGCATACATATTTTGGAATGTTTCTTACATTATATTTACCAATTTTAAAATTCTAAATTTAAAAAAGAAAGAGGTAAATATTTAGCCATGCAGATAGTGTCATTTTTTTGCAATTTTTGAGACAAATTTTCATCAGTTTTATCAACTTTATCTGTTTTATAAAGATAACAAACTAAGTGGCAGGATGTAGTAACAAAGTGGAAAAGATAAAGGTACAAGTACACACACGCACACATACATACATGCACACATGCACAACAAAATTCTGAGGAAAGACAAAATTTCCTTTGTATTGGAATACTTCCTCATTTGAGTCCATTTCCACTTAATCTTGATACATTTATCTATGTAGGAGGTTATCTGTAACCAAGTCTGATTTTAATGTGTTTTTCTAATATATAATTAGGAAATTATGCTGACACCATTACTAGAAAACATTATCAATATGCAATTTTACATGCTCAAATACCTTAGAAGAAAGAATATCAAGTCTTTATTGAATACATATCTAGCTTTTGAGTTCTTACGTGTCATTTCATATAGTGATGAGTCACTAAATATGTTTTTGAATGAAAATAGTAAATAGCTTTAAAGAGACTCACTTCATTACTTTTTACCATGATGATTCCAGGAAATAACCTAAAAAATTCCCATGATGGTAGCCATCTTCCCTAAATTGTTCTAATGATGAGATAAGAAATGATCTGTACTTGGCAAGTTGCATGTATACAATGTATACAATTGTAGCTAAGATAGCAAGAGTAGCTATCTTAAATAGATTCAACATCACCCAGGCAAATGTGCTTGCACCACTGTTTTCCAAGTGAGCCAACAAACAAGAGCCAGTCTATGACTCTACGTCGTCATTCTTAGATGAACTACTGACAGCTCTACCTCACACTCCAGGAACTAAGTTGTGTATCCCTGTACCTAAGTTGAATAAAGTTCAGCCCACTTCTTTATAGTTAATCTGATTTGCCAGCACCCACTTTCTTCCTAGAATATCAGGGAAATTATGGGAAAATTAAAGGAGCAGTGGAGGCCATTGTTCTTCAACTTATCTCGCTATTGCCAGAATGTCTCAATTAAGTGAAGTTGTATTGACTGCTGCTTCAATTTACACCAACATACTTTTGTGACTCTGGATTTTTCATAATAACTATAATAAAACAAAGGTATGGAAGGGAATGTAGGTCCCCAGATTGAGAAAAGGATCAAAAAAAAAAAAAAAGAGCACACTGTAAGAATTCAAATAAGTTGAATATTTAAGCCTGGTGTTGCACAATATGAGAAGTAAAATTTCTGTTCTGTTGGTATAAGGTTATGAAGAATTTCTCATAGAAAATTTCTTGAGAGAACTGTCCTTTAATCCAAGATTATTTCATTCTACTTTATGATGTAAAACATATTTTTACACATAAAATTTTCATAATTGTTTTGTCAGTGGGCAAGATAAAAAGTCGACAATAAAAGAAAAACAAAAAAGAATGCCGGGCATTCTCTATTAGTGGTGAGATCCCACCCTTCTCTCCATTTCCCTGCAAGTGGACAAAACAGAAAAGGCTCTAAATATTTTTTTTCTCTCTTTGAGACAATTCAAGGAATTTACAGAGAGTTAAAATCAAAATGTTTCAATCCAAGTATAGAAAAAAGGGCATTAGTTATGTTTGTAAAGAATCATTAATTAAAGTTGACATTAACTCGGTATATGAAGTAAACTCTGACTTACTGTCCAAGAATAATCACCACTATTTTATAAAATAGTTGCTTGTGAGGAGTACAAAGACCAGAAGCATTAAAAATAAAGCTAAGTACAATGAGAATTTGAGATGTTTTATTACAGACTTAAGTATTGGACAGACAAGGGAGAGAAGATAGAGAAGAATCAGTTAGAAAAACATAAGTAACCACCGAGGCAATTATAGTTTTTTCGAAAATAGGTTATTGACTTTATATATAATAGAAACTCATTAGAGAGCTATATACTTTTCTAATTAACATTTTATGTGGCTAAGAGACTTAACTCTTTCTAAATGTCAATTCCAGAGGGACTCAGAACTCCGAATGCCAACCCATCCGTGCACACATCCCTCCTAATGGTCAATCAAACCACATCCACAATGGAAGCAAAACAATTTCAAAACCGTGATTGATATGTCTGGAAATCCCAGATGATGGCCCTAAGCTCTAAAAAGTAACTTAGAGAAAACTCGTCCATTATAGAAATTTCAAACACTTTAAAGTTAGAGATTACTGGGCTCAAATTCAAGCTCTAACATTTACTAACTGTAAATGCTGGAGCTTGGGTAACTGCTTCAAACCATATATTCCCAAATATCAAGTGGAAATTATAGTAAAATCCCTGTGAGATAGGTACGTGGATTAAATAACATGATCATGAGTATTCTGTAAAAAGCTGTAAATCTGAAATGTTTTCTGGTTATGACAGTAATGCTCACTATACAAAATGAGTGGATGAAAATTTTTAAATGCATAAATTCATTAAGTAACCACTGTTAACTTCCTATTTGTCAAGATGGATATAAACAGACATAATTTTAAGTTTCTGTTTATGATTATTTTTATACTTCAGAGGTTTATTAAATATATAGTTTAATATGTCAATATATGAAATGCACATTTTATCTTTTATTATTTTCCTTTGATCAGGAATTAATCATCCTATATTCACTTAAGTTCTTATTTAATCTTTCATTATTTTGTTACATTTAAAACTTTCCTCTTTCTAGATTCTTGAACATGCATTCTCATCAGTACATAGAGAGATTGTGTCTGTGTTATCAAAATTTCAGGGAGGAAGGGTGAATTTAAAAAAATATATATCTTAAAAGGCTCTTTACAAGCGATAATAAAAGCAATGTTTAGAAATACTGATTGACAAATTATTTTAGGGTATTATAGGAGGTATAGAAAATCTAGTTTTTCATCAATGTTTAGCCTGCTGGCCTAGTATCAATAACTAAAGAAAACATCTTTCCCAAAAAATTTAAAATGACAATTTTATGTCCTAAAGTTTAACTATTTTTTGGTCAGTTGCTCAACTTTCTTTGTATTCTGCCTCAGTTTTCACTTATATTAATTTTTAACAGAGTTTACAGTGTGTATTTTACATGTTATAAAATTTCATGGATATACCTTATATTAAAGAAGAAATAAAATATTGTACATGACTTGCTATGTAAAACTGACTTTAAGATAAGCACTGGTGATCGTTCTGGCTTATACTAATCTTTAACAAACATACACGATATTAAAGACAAAATGTTTGGAAAATTCTGAAAAAGAATCTATCTTTATACTGTAGTAAAACACTACAGCTGCATTCCATCATTCAATAATAGCTCTAATTTATTCCTAGCAATGTGACATATGACTCAGGACTTCATATATATATAAATCTTGCTAGGCGACTAGCTGCACACTGCTAAGGATCATATCTTGATATTTCAAGTACTTCCAAAACTGTAATGTATGTATTTGTCCTCCATAAAATATAATTTTATCTCAGTTTTTATAGATTTCTTAAGGCAAGGTTAGTACAGGAGCCTTGAGTAACTCAACATTACTTCAACAGTTTGAATTCTGGAAACCTCATGGGAAAGTTTACCTTAAGACAGTTACAAGGAATGTCTCCTATATTCAAAGCAACTGCTGATCTGTTTGAAGCATTACATAAGTTTGTTCAGCTTCTCAAACTTTAATGAGCACAGGAATCCCTTGGGAAATTCTGTTAAAATACAGATTCTGTGGAAACGAGAAATCTCAAACAAACAATTTAACTTTACACCTAAAGGAATTAGAAAAAGAAGAACATACAATGCCCAAAGACAGACAATGAAGGAAATAAAGATCAGAATGGAAATAAATGAAATAGGGACTAACAAGACAATAGAAAAGATCAATGAAACTGAGAGATGATTCTTTGAAAAGATAAATAAAACTGACAAACTTTTAGCTAGATTCACCAAGACAAGAGAGGGTTCAAATAAATAAAAACAGAAATTAAAGAGAACCCATAACTGATATCGCAGAAATACAAAGGATCATTAAAAGACTACTATGAACAATTATATGCCAACAAACTAGACAACCAAGGAGAAATGGATAAATTCCTAGAAATTTACAATCTTTAAGACTGAATCATGAAGAAATAGAGAATGTGAACAGACCAATTACCAGTAAGGAAATTGAATCAGTAACTGAAAACCCTGGTCCAGAACCAAATGTCTTCACTGGTAAATTCTACCAGACATTCAAAGATGATTTAATACTTACCCTTCTCAAACTGTTCCCAAAAAAATGAGAAGGAGGAAAATCTTCCAAACACATTTTATGAGGCTAGCATTACTCTGATACCAAAACCAGACAAAGACATCACAAAAAAATATCAGGCCAATATCCCTGATGAATACAGATACAAAAATCCTCAACAAAATATTAGCAAAATGAATCAATGATAGATTTAAAGGATCATACAGCATGATCAATCAAGTGGGATTTATTCCAGGGATGCAAAGATGATACGACATCTACAAATCGATCAGTTTGATACACCACATTAACAAAATAAAAGATAAAAATCATATCATATCAAAAAATGCAGAAAAGCATTTCACAAAATTCAACATCCATTTATGATAAGAACTCTCAACAAAGTGGGTATAGAGGGAATGTACCTCAATATATTAAGGCTATAAATGACAAACCCACAGCTAACATCATACTTACAAGACATCAAACATACAAAAGCTTTCAGCTTTTCCCCGAAGATCAGGAACAAGGCAATGATGCCCACACTCTCCATTTTTATTCAAAATAGTACTGGAAGTCCTGGCCACAGCAATGAGGAAAGAAAAATAGATAAGAGGCATCCAAATTGGAAACGAAGAAGTAACACTGTCATTATTTGCAGATGACATGATATTATATATAGAAAGTCCTAAAGACTCCACAAAAAAGAACTAATTTAGTAAAGTTGCAAGATACAAAATTAATATACAAAAGTATGTTGTGTTTCTACACACAAATAACAAACTATCAGAAAGAGAACTCAAGAAAACAATCCTATCAAAAAGAACAAAATGCCTAAGAATAAATTTAGCCAAGGAGGTAAAAGACCTGTGCACTAAAAATTATAAGACATTGAGAAAGGGATTGAAGAGGACACAAATAAATGGAAAAATATTCCATGTTCATGGATTGGAAGAATTAATATTGCTCAAAGTTTCATACTACCCAAAGCAGTCTACAGATTCAATGCAATCCCTATCAAAACTCCAATGGCATTTTTCCTAGAAGTAGAACAAGTACTTCTAAAAACTGTATGGAACCACTTAAGACCCAAATGGCCAAAACAATCTTGAGAAAGAAAAACAAAGCTGGCGGTATCATGATCCCTGATTTCAAACTATACTAAACAGTATCGGCATAAAAAAAGATACAACTATCAATGGAATCGAATAAAGAGCCCAAGATTAAAGCCTCATATATAACGTCAATTAATTATGACAAAGGAGGCAAAAATATACAAAGGCGAAAGGACAATCTCAATAAATGGTGTTGGGAAAACTGAAGAGTTACTTGCAAAAGAATGAAACTAGACCACTACCTAAGGCTATACACAAAAATCAACTCAAAATTGGTTAAAGACTTGAATGTTAGATCTGAAACCATAAAACTCTAGAAGAAAACTTAGGCAGTAAGTTCTTTGACATTAGTCTTAATTTCTTTCGGCAGGGGGGATCCAGCTCCAAAGGCAAGGGAAACAAAATCAAAAATAAACGAACGGGAGGGGCGCCTGGGTGGCTCAGTCTGTAAGTGTCTGCTTTTGGCTCAAGTCATGATCCCAGGGTCCTGGGATCCGCCTGCATCAGGCTCCCTGCCCGGCAGGAAGCCTGCTTCTCCCTCTCCCACTCCCCCTGCTGGTGTTCCCTCTCTCTCTGTGTCTGTCTCTGTCCAATGAATACGTGAAATCTTTAAAAAAATTTAAAAAAATAAAAATAAACAAATGGGAATACATCAAATTAAAAAGTTTGTGCACAGTGAAGGAAAACATCAATAACAACAACAAAAAAACCAACCTACTAAATGGGAGAAGATATTTGCAAATAATAAATCCAATAAGAGGTTAATATCCAAAATATATAAAGAAATTATACAACTCAATAACAAAAAACAAACTGATTAAAAAGATGGATAAAGGATAGAGACAGAATTTTTTCCAAGAGACATACAGATGGCCAACAGGCACACGAAAAAATGTTCAACATCACTAACCATCAGGGAAATAAAAATCAAAACCATAATGGGCTATCACCTTACACCTATCAGAATGGCTATTATCAAAAAGACAAGAAATAACAAGTGTTGGCAAAGATGTGGAATAAAAGGAATCCTTGTGCACTGTCAGTGGGGAATGCACACTGGTGCAGCCACCGTGGGAAATAGTATGGGAGTTCCCCCAAAAAATTAAAAATAGAGCTACCATTCGATCCAGCAATTCCACTTCTGGTATCTATCTGAAGAAAAAAAAAAAAAACACTAATTCAGAGAGATATATGCATCCCTCTGTTCACTGCAGCATTATTTACAAGAGCCAAGATATAGAAACAACCTAAGTGTCCATCCATAAATGAATGGATAAAGATGTGCAGTGTGTGTGTGTCTATCTATCTGCATAGATAGATAGACAGACATGATATATGTAATGGAATACAACTCAGCCATAAAAAAGAATAAAATCGTGCTACTTTCAACAACTTGGATGGACTTTAAGGACATTATGTTAAGTGAAATAAGTCAGACAGAGAAAGACAAATACTCTCATGATTTCACTGACTTGTGGAATCAAAAAACAAACAAACCAACAAAATGAAACAAAACCCAGACTCATAAAGAGAACAGACTGGGGGTTGCCAGAGGAGAGAAGGTTTGGGGGAATGCAAAATGGGTCAAGGGAATTAAGATGTACGAACTTCAAACTCGGTGATGGACATTAAGCAGGGCATGTGACATAATGAAAATTGGATATTATATAAGACTGATGAATCCCTGACCTCTACCTCTGAAACTAATAATACATTGTATGTTAATTAACTAAATTTAAATTTAAAAATGAAAAAAAAATAATAGCACATTTTATTTTTCAGAAGTGAAAAAAAAGATGTACAAACTTCCAGTTATTAAATAAGTAAGTCACGTGGATGTAGTGCACAGCACAGGGCATATCGTCAATGACATCATATTAACTTTGTAAGGTAACAGGTGGATTTATTTTGGTGACCAATTCACAATGGGTACAAATACCAAATCACTATGTTGTACACCTGAAACTAACACAACATTGTATGTCAATTCATACCTCAATAAATTTTTTAAAATACAGATTCTGATTCAGCTTTTCTGGATGAGACCCGAGATTCTTCATTTGTAATAAGCTCCCAGGTCATGGCAGTGCAGCTGGTCACAGAGCACAGTCTGAGAAGCAAGGAGTTAGTTGGCAACTATCATCCCATTTTCAATTAGCAACATGGGAGACCCAGAAATACACTGACAGTAAAGAGCATCTAAAGAAAAAATAAAAAAGAGTTACTTTTAAAATACATGACCAAACACACAAACACACACACACACACACACACAGCCTGCCTCTCACACACGAGCTGGAACTATTCTAACCAAATAATTTCCAAGGTTACTTTGAATGACTTTAATTATGATCATTTGAACTTTAAGTCTGTGAAGGTGACACAGTGTGTCTATGGTACACAGCTGGCCCTGAGAAACATCTAACATAGCATCTAAGCAGAACAGTGAAGAAGGGGGTCGGTGGAGACAGTTAAAGTAGACATGGTCTCAAATCTGTGCCCTAATGCATCTGCCTCTCACTTCCCAATTACAGCTGCATGCTTTCAAGATTTATTTTGCTAGCTAAGAACTGGAAGAAAAATATTTCAATTGATTTTGTAATATCATCTCCCCAAACTGTTTATCTTGATGAATACTCACTTAAGTTTTGGTTGATTAATTCATTTTCAAAATTAAAAACCTTTTAAACCCCTAACAAATTTGTATTAAAATATAATAATGTCATATGGATCTGTGATATGCTTTCCCTTTTACCAAAGCAAAGTTTTAGGTTACTATTTTATTTTGCCTCCCCTAGGATTAGTCCTTTATTAACTATGCTTCTCAGAATGTACCTAAAGCTTACTTACATCAGACACATCCTTAGTGCTTCCTGAACAGGCACATAGGTGGCCCTACAGCTCCTCAATCAGACCTCTGGGAAATGCCTCAGAAATTTGCATTTTCAGTAAGTGATCCAACTCATTCTTATCCATATACAAAGCTTAGGTCTCTTTTGCTAAGAAATTCAAAACTGACATGTACACATTTTTTGAGTCTATAATAGGTTGAACAGTTACTTCCAAAAGATATGTCTACCCAGGACCTGTGAATGAGACTCTATTGGGGAAAAATTTTGTCTTTGCAGATGTAATCAAGTTAAAGATATGGGGTCATCTTGGATTATCAGGTGGACCTTATATTCAATAACAAATATCCTTATAATAAGAAGAGAAGACAAACAGATAGGAGAAGACAATATGGAGAAGGAAGCAGAAAAGGAGTGATGGATCTACAAGCCAATGAACACAAAGAAATGCCAACAGCTACTAGTAGCCAGTAGAGAAGCAGGGAAGAGGTTCACCCTCTGAGCTTCTAGAAGGAACCAACCCTCTTCACACAATGAGTTGGACTTCTGGCTTTGAGAGTTGTGAGAAAGTAAGTTCCTATTGTTTCAAAGTACCCAATGTGCGGTGACGTGTTACAGCAGTTCTAAGAAACAAATCGAGTCTTTCAAAATATGTAGCTATCTGCCATTAATAATATAAGTAATAATAGGTAATATTTGTTTATTTGTATGCCAGGCATAATGCCTAGGACAAATAAAATCCGTAAGGAGTTGTTAAATTAATCTTAACACTAACCATCTCTTCCACCTTAACATATCCTGGATCTTGCAAAGGATTCTTGCCAATAACCAATGGCTCCCTCAACCACTTCCCTACTTATTCAGTGCTTCTTTCTCCAGGGCAAGAAGTTAAACAAATGTTATCTGGTATCTTCTTAAGAACTTTATGTGCCCAGCCCAACTATCTAAAGTAGAAGTGAGCCAGCCAACTTTCAAACACATGCGCAGAGTTTAGAAGTCATTTACAAAGCTGTATTCTATTCTCAGAAATACAAAACACTGTTATAAGAAGTCTCATAAATATCATACAGAATCATGTTTTGATTCCCAAATTATATCTTCCTGGAACTTTCCATTGTAGTTTGAGAAAGTAATTTTTATTATAACCTCAAAAGCTGCCTTTCAAAAAATTCAGTGATATACACATGCTTTAAGTACAAACTTGTAGCAGGATTAATATCACAATTTCTAAACAGTAAAGTAAAATATATACAAAATCTAAGAATCTTATTCTTGTTATATATATAGGATGTTTTTCTATTTCTCTTTAAATAACCAGTCATTTAATAAAACTATAATTAATCTATTCAATGTCTGTGTCTACAAAATACTAGTGAAATCACTACGAGAAGTAAGACACGATAAACCAAAGAACACGGATGCTGAATTTAGAATGATTGGAGACCGAATCCACATTTATCATTTCCTATGCATAAGAACTTTTCTTTGAAATTTTCTTTGATTTCCTTTATTCACTAGTAAAAGTGTAGGAACAGCTGCCATTAATTGAACATGTAATTTAAAAAAAATTATTTCAACTAATTAATCTTCGTATCATCTCTATGAGTGAGATTTTATATAAATCCTATTTTTACCATTGAAAAAACCAAGAATCAGAAAGGATCTGAATTCAAAGCTTCCAGTTCTAAGCATGACCCTATGTTTCCTTTCTTTACTGTTACTAGATTAATGTTAGGTGGTTAATTATGGTTTATATCTATAAAAATCTATCTCTGACATATCAACCAAATTAGTTGTTCACATTTAAAAAAGGGTTCCAAGGGCAAGTTTAATATCATCGTATCTAATGATTTCAAAACATAAATGGTAGATACCATCAGTTTTCGGAAAATTAACATTGTGAAATTTAACGAGAAGCCTGTTGGAGGGGCTTCTTGAAAAGGTGTCCCTTCCTGGCATAAAAGAAGTGCTCCGAAGAAACCTTTTGTCTTGCCTTTCCTGTGGGTGTGAGAGAATAAAACAGCACTTGCTGCAGAAGCCCCATTGTGACCATGTGGGGGCGAGCAGAGGCAGAAAGCCCGCGTGCTCAAGAATCCAGGGAGAAAGGTAAAAGGTGGTGACTTCTCTGTTAACTCCAGCACTGCTTAACTATACTCTCGTAATAACGAAATAAGGTATCCCTATTGTTTATGCCACTAACAATTAGTTGGTTGGTTAACAACTCTGTTACCATTTGAACTTTGCCCAAAGCACCCTAAATGATAAAAGCAACAATTCAAACTTTCTCTAAAAACTGTACATTATTTAAGAATAAACTCCCATTTTTCATTAAATTATAGATATTTAAAAATCAAAACCATGACCTAGAAAATCAGTAGTTTCTCCCTTTAATTATTTCATTTAATTAAAAAAGTGAATATTTGAATTTATTTACATTAGAGTGTAATTTGAAGGCAACATACTGGGAAGACCAATAAATCACTTAAAGACTAAACAAACATCAATATTATGCCTCATAATTTTAGAATGCAAAAGCCTGTATCTGGTACCTGGGAAGAAATTTAGATATATAATTAATCTCCATTTACACCCATATCTCAGGGATACCTATAAGCAAACTTGCTATTCCATTAAGATGACAGAGATTAAGAAACAGTCGGCAGATGATTTATTCTGCCACATGCTATTCTGAGTTACGAGCTCATGAGATTGCTCTGCAAATACATTAAAACTCATTCACGTCTTCCAATTATTTTCTTAGACCTCTAAATCTCTATCTACATTATTCATATCTGTCTATATCCCAGGGATGCTACTTGAAATTGCAGAAAGTATAAGCCTCCTAAAGTATATAGTACTAGCCTTTTAGACAGAATTAAAGTGATCAGGCTGTTTGTGCCTGGATGTAACCAGACCCTGCAGTGGCATCCCAAGGGCTGAACTGATCTGTATGTTAACGTACGGGTTACCAATGCATGACAGCCAGTGGGTCAAGATCCACCAGTTAAGGAGTTCCTGACATTTAATTAATACAATAGACTTTGGCTTAAAGATGGAACTTTCTCCTAAGAGTAAAAATCATCACTAAGATGATGGTAAGTACAAGTGGGAGGTGGGAGGAAGGGAGCAGAGAATTCAGTCAAAGGTAGACAACACCACACAGCAAGCCCCTTGATTTAAGACACAATCTTATTGTTGACAAGGAATAAGTTTGAGCAACGCACTGGATAGGGTCATTTACATGCTTTTTCCAGATTCTCGGATGGGGTGGTGCCAATAATAAGGCAATTTTGTGGAAGCCCAAAAGAGGACTTGGGTGGGGTTGTGAGTTGGGAGGATGTGGAAAACCAGAGGCAAAATATTGACCTCAAACTCTAGTTACAGAGGCATACAGCTGAAATTCTAGAGAGAGAGCCAGAGGAGGCAAGCACCAATGCTGAGGAGGGGACTGGCCAGAGGGAAGGGGACAGCCTGCTGAGGGAAGGGAGGCAAAGATCTTTGCTGATATTGCCCACAGAAATAAGGATTACACGGTCTGGTCCTCCCCTGATGATGTATGTGTCAGACAGGGTGTGTGTCTATACATATGTTCCTTATTATGTCAATTTCACATACGTATTTATGTGTCACAACTGCAGAAATATGGGAACTAAGTTGTTTCATTTGTAAGTTAGAGTACTCCTTGAACTTCTTATGAAGGTGTTAAGTTTCATTTAATTAAATATGCAATTTTTTTTAAGATTTTTTATTTATTTATTTGACAGAGATAGAGACAGCCAGCAAGAGAGGGAACACAAGCAGAGGGAGTGGGAGAGGAAGAAGCAGGCCTCCAGCAGAGGAGCCCAATGTGGGGCTCGACCCCAGAACGCCGGGATCACGCCCTGAGCCGAAGGCAGACGCCCTGGGCCTAAGGCAGACGCTCAACAACTGAGCCATCCAGGCGCCCCTAAATATGCAATCTTGATTACAGATACCAGCACTGCAAGATCTCTGAGATATGAAATACATGTCAGCATCAAAAATAAACTTAAGGAAATCTAAAATCATTTTCATTTTCTGATATGCATGAGTATCTCTTTCTTAACATGCTATTTCAAAGAGCAAACCATAACTCATGACATTGTTTTTTCCTTGTTTAGACATTAGTTAGCAGAGTGTCTATGTCCGTGCATGTGCATGTTTGTATATGTCAGGCTGTACATTCAGGAACTAACAGGTTGATCTAGAGTTTCTTAAATATAGAAATTACATAAACTTGCCAGTTGCAAGTTATTCAAAATAGTCAGCTGCAATTTTTAGCACAGAGTAAAATTAGAAACAAGGATCTGATAAAACTTAACACCTGAATTATTGTTAGCTATTACTACCTTGTGGCAATACACATTAAACCTAAACATAATTCATTATAGTAAATAATATTTCAAGATAAAAGGGTAATGTGGATAAAGAAAGGGGGGTAATCAGAAGGGGGAATGAAGCATGAGAGACTATGGACTATGAGAGACAAACTGAGGGCTTCAGAGGGGAGGGGGTGGGGGAATGGGATAGACTGGTGATGGGTAGTAAGGAGGGCACGTATTGCATGGTGCACTGGGTGTTATATGCAACTAATGAATCATCGAACTTTGCATCAGAAACCAGGGATGTACTGTATGGTGACTAACATAATATAATTAAAAAACCATTAAAAAAAAGGGTAATGTGGAGTATTACTTCAAATGGAGAAACATCTTTTCCTCCTAGCAAAATTTTCTAGTACGTGTCCTTCATTTTAAAATGTTTGAGAGACAAGTTTGAGTCTAGGAATGGAGATCTTCTACGTATGATCCTATTCATCCACAGGAGCTTTTTAACTTTCTGGGTTATTTCCAGGAGCATAACTGCTTACTTTCCCAGTCATTTAATTCACTTAGGAACTAAGTGAGAAATGTAAGAAGCAATACAAACATAGGATGTATGCTAATTAGACAATCCACTTCTGATTATGATTTCTTTTTCTAAATGTTTGGTAAAGGCTTTCCTTATGTAATCATGAAGGTGATTATGTATGCATTATTGTATGGCTTTTTATGGTACACTTATTCTTTTTTACATCATCATCATATATTTTGGACTGGCTTTGATCTCTTTTACCCGTATTACTTCTCTATTATTTATTTACTACTATTCCTTTTCTCTTTCGATAACATACTTGGTTCTGGGTCAGACACTGAGATTTTGGGTGAATTCAGTAAATAAACATTGAATGACTATGTGCAAGACTACTTTGAAGGCTCTGTAATGGGTACAAAGTAGATAGCATTAAGCATTAAGGTGATTATGTCACTGGTGGTTTTACAAGCTAAGACACTGAAGCTGCACTTGTCAGTAAGTATGTTCATATCAAAGAACTCAGCCTCATTTACTGTTATATTCTAACCTCTTGGGCCTAACACCTTCCAGATCCACTCTTATGCGTGTTCCCCCAGAGTTCTGAAGATTTGTAACAGCAAGGTCTTGCACATTTTTTTGTCTGTAAACTATTTATCCCTGGGTCATAGTTGCATACCTATCCCCCTGGGACATGCTGAGATTTCCCCCTTGTGATGAGTCTAGAAAACCAGGATCAATGGTAGTGAGTCTTAGAGAAAATGAGCATCCACTTTTAAAGCATCTACCCCGGGGCGCCTGGGTGGCGCAGTCGTTAAGCGTCTGCCTTCGGCTCAGGGCATGATCCCAGCATTCTGGGATCGAGCCCCACATCAGGCTCCTCCACTATGAGCCTGCTTCTTCCTCTCCCACTCTCTCTGCTTGTGTTCCCTCTCTCGCTGGCTGTCTCTCTCTGTGTCAAATAAATAAATAAAATATTAAAAAAAAATTAAAAAAAAATAAAAAAATAAAGCATCTACCCCAAATTATGTTATCACAAAATTTTCAAGCAAAGATAAGCTAGTCTCCTCAGACACAGGAAGGCAAGCTACTTCAGTGGTAAGGAAGGCGCACAATGATTTGGGGGCTCAAGACTGTGTTTTGCGGGTCACACCAGCTGTCCGCATTCCAAGCACAGGACTCTCTTCTTTCCCAATTAACGCCCTCACTTTGAGATGAGAAGCACTAGGAAGATTATGAATTAATTGTCATTAAAATTCAACAACCCAAAAGGCCATTTTATATTTCATTTTAGCAGAATCAGCCCTGTTGTTCCTATAATAAATGAGAGATTATTAAGGCTGTCATGGAAGTTCTCTGGTTCTTAGGCCATGACTTTAGCTGGAAGTTCAAGGCCCTGAGTTTGTCATTTTCTTTCTGTAAACACTCTGGTGAGCTCAGTAGAATGCACCCCACAGCCCAGTCCTTGTAGCCATCATTACTACCATCGGGTTCAAATGTGGCAGCTGGGTGGGTCTCCAAGGCACTTGCTTCAGTTGACTCTTCATCACAATCAACCTCAGGTGATAACCTCGGTAATATAATCCCCCTGCAGGCAACAGTATTGGCATCCCATTTTCCATTAGCAAAGGGCTGGACACTATGTTCAAATTCTAGGGCAAGACCAAACCAATTCCAAATTTCAATTCTTGTGCGTGTATCTCCTGAGACTAATACAGTGGCAATTCTGTATCAGGGTCCAGGAAGAAAGCAAAAACCACATGCAACTTCCCCAGGAAGAGCTCAGTATAAAGTATGAAGAAAGACTGACTACGAAGAGATAAAGAGCATTCTCAAGGATACAGATACAGCACAGATGGGGCCGAGGCAGAGCACTCAAGAAAAGAACAAATCTTGGAAGAGCCTCCCACGTCCTCGCAGGACTGAGATCCAGACATCACGGAGGGGGGACAGCTATGGCCTTCTGGATGATGACATGGTCTGCTGAAGTGCTAGATGCTGGGGCTGGCGAGAAGAAAACTGCCTTTGGGGGGTGGGGGCAGCAGAACTCGATGTGAGTGGGAATCTGCCTCCCGGCTCCAGAGAAACTCTCCGGAAAGCTTTGTGCAATGCTGTTGTGACTCGGTGTCCTGCAGGCTAACCCAGTTCCACAGGAGCAAGCACAGACTCACCCTGGAACCAGCAACAGAACCCCTTCTTTCTTCAGCACCCCTCCATCACCTTCTACTAACAATGATTCCTATCATCCCAGCAGGCCAGAGAGAAATGCTCACATGATCCAGCTCCGTTATCACAAGCCAGGCAACACTAGCAACTGAGAGGCAAAAAAAAAGGGTAACGGGCACAGGTGCAATTTACTTATTATGCATACTTATAGTAGGAACTGAAAGGACATAATTCCTTTACTCTATAATGGCAGTGCTGGGACCAGATACAGTTTCCCATCTCCAAGTTAACCAATACTGAGACCAAGCGAGATGACCTAGTTGTGTGCTCCAGAAATTCCCTGCTCCCAGGGACAGACGATGAGCAACCAAGCATGTCATCTACCAGGAGTAACAGCTCCCTCACTAAGAGGTATTTTGATAGCCTTACCGCTCTATACCCAGCAATCCGAAAGTTATGACTAAGTAAAAACTCGGTCAATTCCAATCTGTTTCCTACTCTGTAAGGCACATCTTAAGACCCATTAGTCCAGGGCCTAAAACCCTCAAAACTAGCTCCCCTGACTGCCCCCCTTCTGAGACACAGGAATAGTGTTCTCCTCTATTGAAGTGAACCTAATGAACTTAGCTTGCCCCAATCCTAGGTTTTCTGGTGGTCTTTGGGCAGTTGAGCGTCAACAAAAGAATCCTAATCTAATCAGGGGAGTCGATAATTTGCTTTGGGGGGGGTTGGAAAAGGCTGTTTAGCTGAAGGCAGAAATGCCTCCTTGAATATTACACTTGCCTTCTAAGAACATCTTTTTCTTGCAGCCTGCGTATTCCAGAGCTGATTACTGTTCCCATGTTCTTGTTCAAGCAGTTGTGGAGACCAAATGAAGAATCTGTTTAGATGAGAAGACTGTGCAGTAAGTACTGCGTACAGATAAGGCTTTTTCAAAACCTAAATGCCGCATTCAGCAGAGGGTAGGAGTCAGGAAAATTCTGCGCTCTCTGGTCAAAAACGGACAGCTCCGACACCCAGCCACCCACAGCAGGCAGAGCTCTGGCCTAGACCTCAGCCCTCTCAGGGTGGGAACCCATCATCCCCAGAGGCAACGGTGAGCCCATTTATTGCTTCTCTCAGGAAGCAGAGGTAGACATGAAATAAAGGCAGGCTGAATTATAAATTTGCTGATCAGGGTAATAGATGAAAAGGAGAGTAAGCAGAAAAGGTAAATTAGTGTATATTAAAGAGGCAGAGAAATGAGCACATGAAAAAGATGTTCAACATCATTAGCCAGAAAGGAAATGCAAATTGAAACCACAATGAGTTATCAGTACACACCTATCAGAACAGCTAAAGTAAAAGGTAGTAATAACACAAAATGCCGGCAAGGACACAGAGAAAGTGAATCACTCATACATTGCTGGTGGGAATGTAAGATGGTACAGCCGCTCTGAAAAACAATTTTGTAGTTTCTTATACAACTGAATAGGCAATTACTATAAGATCCAGCAATTTCACTCTTAGGCATTTATCTCAAAGTAATGATAACTGTGTTTATCCAAAAATCTGTATACAAATGTTCATGGCAGTTTTATTCCTAATAGAAAACACTAGAAACAACCCAGATGTTCTTCAGTGACTGAGTGTCTAAGCAAACTATGGTACATCCATGGCACAGAATGTGACTCAGCAGTACTGCTGGATAAACTATTGATACAACGACTTGGATAAATCCCAAACGAATTATGCCAAGTAAAAAACAGCAATCCCTAAAGGTCAAATACTGTAGGATTCCATTCATCCAGCATTCCGGGAATGACAAAATTACAGAAATGGAGAAGACACTAGTGGTTGCCAGGGGTCAAGGATAGTGGAAGGGAGGTGGGTTTGGTTATAAAAGGGCAATAAGAGGAATCCTTGGATGATAAATCATTCTGTATCCTGGCTTTATCAACATCAGTATTCTGCTTGCGATATTGTACTAGAGTTTTATAAACTGTCACCATTGTGCGAAACCGGGGAAAACCGAGATCTGGCAATATGATTTCTTACAACTGCATGTCCATCTACAATTATCTCAAAATATAAAGTTTGACCAGAAAAAATAATAATAGACAGGGAAGTAGAAAAAAGAAAGAGCCCAGTCCTTGGTCATCATTCTCTCAAATTTAAAGGAGGGGGTGGGGGAATGGGATAGGCTGGTGTTGGGTAGTAAGGAGGGCACGTATTGCATGGTGCACTGGGTGTTATACGCAACTAATGAATCATCGAACTTTACATCAAAAACTGGGGATGTACTGTATGGTGACTAACATAATATAATAAAAAAACATTAAAAAAATAAAAAATAAAAATAAATAAAGGAGTCTATGTGGGCTACAGCTTTGTTGTTTGTTTGCTTCTGTTCCAAGACATAGAAGAATGCAAGTGTTTGTTGTCAATTCAGCACCGTGGAGAGCTGGTGTGAAAACGGAATGCCCTGCTTCACAATGGAGGCTCCTAACAAGCTGAAGCTGTAAAAGGACTCAGAACGTGACCCAAATGTACCAAACCCTCACTAGACCTAAATTAAGACTTGCTCTTGACCACAGGACAAAAGGATTTGTTTTGAAAAACAGGATTTGTTTTTACCAACTATGTACAGACCTGTGCATGCATTTTCCTCTCTGGAGAACAAACTGAATCTTTAATTAACATATCCACCACACATTCTACATTTTACCATATAAAACCCCCTAACTATGCCCCTTCAGCAAATTTTTTAATGAATTTCTTCATCAAGGATGTGTGTGTGCACATGTGTGTGTGTGTGTGCATGTGTGCATGTGCTCACGTGTGTGTGCTCATGTGCATGTTTCCTTACCTGGCAGGTAAATAAACTCAACTTAAAAAAAATTAAAAAGTTCTTCTCTTTTCTTATTCTTTGCTAAGTTTAAGGTGCAAGCAATAGGCCCAGTGTTATGGTTAAATATTTACTTATTAGAAAAAAATAGTAGTAAAGAAAGTGATAATCAGGAGTAAGAAATGGGTTGTATTAAATTTGAATTCAGAGGGAAATTTAATGAATATTTAAGAAATCCCAAACTCCAAACCCCACTTAAATCTGAAGTTTCAAAACAATAAAATCTCTATTATAATGATAACATCACTGCAATTTATTATTTCATTCATTTCTAATTTCTTTGACTTAATTAAATAAACAGTCTTCAATTTTGCTCTTCTTAAAAATCAAACTGGTCCCAGCTGCAGCTATTAAGAGAGTTTTTTTAATTCCTCTTGCAGTTTGCATAAGAGTTTTATTTTAATGAGAATACGTAATTACTGCTAAACTGCACCATTACAAATTCATAACTTTCACTTAATGAAAGAAAATGTCAAAATATTTATTTCACTTTGAATCTTCTAAACTGATATTCAAGTCTTATATAAAATACTGTCATACGAAATAGAGCAAAGAACACAAATATTCATCAGTCGAGTTCATAGACAAACAAATACCATATCAGGAAACTTTCTGAAGGTTTTGACAGCAATTACCTCACACAGGTGACAGAAACTTGAATTAGGTGATAGAAGATTCATTTTTATACCTAAGTA
Source organism: Ursus maritimus (assembly GCF_017311325.1). NCBI lineage: Eukaryota > Metazoa > Chordata > Mammalia > Carnivora > Ursidae > Ursus > Ursus maritimus. The sequence goes on along the minus strand of NW_024423344.1, from coordinate 61,492,079 downwards.
CACGCTGAATTAGGTTTAGTTCTAGATGCATTTACTAAGCACTATGTTGAAAAAAGGGTGGGGATGGGTTAATAAATGTTATGTACTGTTTCTGCCTGCAAAGGGTTTTACGTGTTTGTTAAACTTTGGTAAAACTAACTAGGTCATATGCTATTTTTGTCTTCCAAGGAATCAAGGTTTGCACCTATCTTCCTGTTCTTTACAGAAATGAGGCAAATAGATAATGATGGCTGAACTGAAGTAAACCTTTCCTTTGCATCATAATCACTGAGAGTAAAAGGAAATATGTAAGGAAAAGATATTATGTATTTCAAAGTCATTTCCCCAGACTGACCCAGACTATCACATTCCCCTCATATGTATTCCCCAAATCAAATGAGATACTATTTGCACAGGTCTGCAAATGAGATACTATATTTCATCAAATCTAGAACTATCGTATTCATCATTATTTTGTCTTCCATTTAGACAGGGAAAATCCTGCCAATGAAACTATGATGTACCATCTAATGTCATCTAATACATCAATTTTAAAATGTATTCTGATTTGCAAGGTGGTAAAATAGTTTAAGGAAAATGTGTGTATTAGAATTGATGAGATAGTCCTTGCAAGTTAGAACCGTAAAGAGCTGCTTACCCACAGAGCTGCGTTCATCACCCACACAACTGTGCCATAAACTAAGCTGTTCAAATACTGCTCAATTTAGGAAAAAATATGGAATAAAGGACATGGGCAATACCTCACCTAAGTTTCACTGAGGTAGTGAACAACCTTCCTGGAAACCCCTCTCATCTCTAAGATGGGAATACTGATCGTTAAAAATAATAGCAAGATAATAAAATAGAATTAATCATATTCATAATGATTGTAATAGAACAATAATAATCAGTTGTGTTAAAATAAAATTCGATTCTTAAATTCACTTCACTTCCCAGGATTATTGTCTATTAATATTTGTCTTGATTTTTGATGCTTAGTTTCTTAGCCTAAAACATTTATCAGCATGTAAATAGGTATTTGATATCTATTCACGAGTGCTCAAATTTAAACTATTTCATGTTTAAAAATAAATAATCTACTTAATGTTTAACAACGTGTCTCAATGTAAAAAGCTTTCATATCAAAATATATGTATCAGCTAAAAGAAACACCACACCTTGACCATATCGTTTTTCATGAATGACATTTCTCACTATACCATTAAAAAGAACAAAATACATTTTCACCAAGTCATTTAATTCAAATTCAGAATTTTTACTTTTTCATATCTTTTCAGAATGAGCAAAAATAAATGAAATTCTCTCTTACTCCACCATACATAAACCTAGAATTCTCAGCACTACTCTTTGCTATCCCAATTTATAGTCCATTTTTCCTTAATCTCCCTACCAAAATTAATATACCTGTGATTCATTTATCACAACAATTCCTAAAATACCATGGGGCTAAACTCTCCCAAGTATTTTCATATATATTGTGTCTGTGATGACATACACTACTTAACTTCTGTTATTCTACCTTATGAATTCTCTGTGAAACTTTTCCTTGTCTTATCTACCTTACCCTGGAAGATACTAACAGAGATGGATGGTGTCGTCCCTGTTCTTTTTTAAATTCCTGTAAAAATATAATGATGATCAGATAATAAATATTACAATAGTAATTTTTCAACTCTGAGCAATTTTCCATTTTACAGTGATTTCCTACACTAAATATTTTACTCTCTTCACTGAACCACAGCACTTTAGAGCCCAAAGGCACTTACATATCAACCCACTTATTCTACAGATCATTCTCACTCACTGAGATTCACCATTTCCTAATGATTTAGCATTCACCAAGCACTCTACGAAATGTTCAGCTTCAGGTATTTCGTTCATTTCTCACATGACCCAGGGTGTAATTATTAGCCCCATTTCACAGAGGAGAAAGCTAGATCTCAGGGAACTGAAGAAATTGGTCCAAAGCCACCCTACTCTCTACTGGCGGAATTATAACTACGATGCTGGTGTGCCATTCACAAGAGCATGTATTCTTTCCACCATACTCCCTAACAACAAGAACATTCACAATGAATGCTTAAATGTATGCTAACCCCTATATCAATATTTTTGTTGTTAATTCTTCCTTTCTTTCCCTCTATTCCCCTTCAGTTTCTTCTGAATTAAAAAAAAATACTTTCCCTTAATATGAAATAATGAAAATCCTCCAGTACTCCATAAGTCATTAAAATATTTTCTCCTATTTCCATTCCAGGATACCATCCTGAATTTCAGACCAATATGAATAGCTCCTAACTACCTCTAATTGGATGCTGCCTGATGTATCTAATTTTTTCCAATGTTGAACGCATCCTATCTACTCCTCTCCCAAACTTCTCCAGGGTTTTCGCTTAGAAAAAAATCACCCAGGGGCACCTGAGTGGCTCAGTTGGTTAAGCACCTGCCTTCGGCTCAGGTCATGATCTCAGGGTCCTGGAACTGAGTCCGCGGGGAGTCTGCTTCTCTCTCTGCCTCTCATAGATAAATAAATAAAATCTTAAAAAAAAAATTCATCCAGTTGCTAAAGGTAAAAACCTGGAATTCATTCTTTCACCTCCTTTCCACACATCCAAAAGTTATCCATCTACCTCCTTATTACCACCAGAATTTGTCACCTTCCCATTCTTACTGCCTCACTCTAATCTAGGCCACAATTATTGGCTACCATGACTGCTAAAATAGCCTACATATTTGCTCTACCTGAATTCACTCTATCCACTCCAATTCTTTCTTAATTTCAAGCAAAGTAATATTTTTAATGCAAAGTGGATCACTTAATTAAAATCTTTCAGTGGTTTTCATTATTATAACTATGTTCAATTAACCAGCATATAGTACAACATTAGTTTTTGATATAGTGTTCAACCACCTTTATGACAAAGTCTAAAATATTTAATATGGCTTCCAAGGTCCTTCTTGACCTGGCACTTGTGCACTTTGTTCAGTCTCTTTGCTGGACATTTCTTCCAACTGATCCAGACAAACTGCCTGACTTTAATCTACTTAACTGAAAGGAAGCAAAAACATTTCTAAACCACAAACATCTTGGCATACATAGCAAAGAACAGCATCTTTAAATGTCTCGACTATTTGCAAAAAATAGGCTAGAATTGAAAAGAAAATTTTCACACAAAAAAAGCAATTGAATAGCACATGACTTAAGTCAGCATATATTTTTTGGAACTTCTCAGTCTTATCAAAATTGCTAATTATACGATTATTAAGTTTCATAACAGAAATTGAGTCAGGGCTTGCCTCATTATTTGTAACAGTCTTTTTTGCAAACATCGTATCTAATGTTAATTTTAATCTCACTTTCTGTTTACTCAATAATGCACAATTGTATTGGTTTCTGACACTCAATTAGACATAAATTTGACTTAGAGCCATTTGAGGGCATCAAAATTTCAGTTTCTATATTACTATATATGATATATCATTTCTGTTGGACCATTTATTTACATAGTGCTTTCAAAAGTAAATACAGAGCAGCTATTTTCTTCTATAGATTTGTAGCTAGAAAGATATAATAGATATATTAGTTTTCAGTTTACTGAGATCATGACATTATCCTAAATGATCTGCAAGAAAAATGTTTGCATTATTCATCGAAAAATTGATTGTTTCATTGCCATGGCCATTTTAATATGTCCTCCTTGATGACAGAGATGTATGCTAAGTCAAAGGGATTCAGGAGACGATAATCCAGAGTAATATTATCCAAATACCAGCAGTCAAGCTAATATCAAAGTAAGCTAAACAAAAGAACTTTTGAGTACACTAACCCAAAATATTATACAAGTAATAACTGAACACATAGAATATATCGAAGAATATGATTCATATTATTTTAAAGCAAAAAAGGACAAAAATTTAATTCTATGCATTCAGATATCCATAGGATTGATAGAATTCATTAAAACATTTACTTTAAACTGCTTTAACTGAGGGTAATTACTGATTAAAAAAAAAGAACAGCCTTATATATTTTCAATTAAAAGAAGGAGAAAAATAGGTCAGAAATGATATTTTATATCCAGAAAGACAGAGAAGGGACAGAGAAGTATAAAAATTAATAGTTTAAAAAATAGTGACAAAGAAAAGACATTAATGCAAATATTTATGAATATAAATATAAACAAATTAAATTCTTCCTACTCAAATTTAGACATAGATTCACCAATTGAAATTAATTTTAATGATACCTTCAATGCATTAACTTACAAAAAATGAAAAGATTTGTAAATATATACCAGTCAAATAAAATAAAACAATTAGGGTTTAGAGTCCAACTCCAAAAGAATGAAATTGGATCTAGACGTTCATTTTGCAATCATAAATTTTAGAGTGAAAAAGTTAAATCTACAATAAAGAGATGTATAGACATGAATCTTTGGGTTCTTGTGGCAGTTTTAGAATATGCTCATAAATTTTGAAATATTCCTCCCTTCAAAAGGTGGAACCTAGGGGCGCCTGGGTGGCACAGCGGTTAAGCGTCTGCCTTCGGCTCAGGGCGTGATCCTGGCGTTATGGGATCGAGCCCCACATCAGGCTCCTCCACTATGAGCCTGCTTCTTCCTCTCCCACTCCCCCTGCTTGTGTTCCCTCTCTCGCTGGCTGTCTCTATCTCTGTTGAATAAATAAATAAAATCTTTAAAAAAAAAAAAAAAAGGTGGAACCTAATTAATTCTCCTTTGAATGTGTTCTGAACTTAGTGACCCACTTCTAATGAACAGGGATGGTGTCCAACAATTTTGGAGCCTAGGTCTTGAAAGACACTAATACTTCCTCCCAGCTCACTCTGGGGTAAGTTAGCACCATGTTGTGATTAGCCCTACTGTGAGGTCCAGGAGAGGAATGCAGGTCACCTGTCTGACTGTTGAGCCAGCCAGAACCCGAGGCCTGCTGCCAACAACCCCATGAGTGAGCCTTTTAAGAAGCAGACTCTCCAGCCCCAGCCAAGATGGCGACCCAGGCCCACGTCTTGACTGGAACCTCATGAGATACTCTGAACCAGAAACACCCAGAAAAGCCTACTCCCATACTCTTGACTTTCAGAAATCATATAAGATGAAAACCATTTTTGTTTTTTCTCTTCTAAGTTTTGGGGTAATATGTTTTGCATTAGATTATTAGTATGGTGCTGAAAAAGAAAGCACCCAAGTATCTAAAACAAAGAATACTGAAATCTGACCAGACCTTAAAAGCATAAAATTACCAACGTTAACAAATTCCTAAAAGAACCAATCAACCACTGATTTTATACGTAAATTTTTCAAATGTGCAAAGAACATGTAAAACTGTACCTATTATAGCAACCTATTTCAATTTTACCAGAGACTTTTTTAACCACTATAAAGAACAAGTAATACATCAGACTGATGTTTTAGTTACCAGAAATTATGCTGAGGCTACAGGAATGTTTGAGAACAAATATCCAGCAAGTTCATTGTCAGTGATGAACAGTATAAATTATGGATTCTCGCTTTCTTCTATGTTGGCTGTTTTATGACTTAACACCATTACCTAACACATGGTTCAAAAACTTTGGTATCTATGGCAACACAGAAGTTTGCATTTAAGATGGCAAGTACAGGCCCTGTAGTAAATCTTTACCACTTTACAAATAATTAAACAGCAACTAAGAAGATAATCCTCACTTACTGCAGAGAACAAAGCATGATTAAATTTAAACTTTTTCAGACCCCCTCTTCAATCTGAATAATTAACTAAATCCATGTTAGATCATAAGCTTATAAATTCAACATCTTTATCAAGACACAGAAGAGATTTATCATATTGTATAGAAGTATCCAAAGCACAGGCATTTTTACTATAATGTAACAAAAACCTTATTCTCTGTAAAATCATGTACTGAGTTTAAGAAGGATTGTGAGGGGCGCCTGGGTGGCACAGCGGTTAAGCGTCTGCCTTCGGCTCAGGGCGTGATCCCGGCGATCTGGGATTGAGCCCCACATCAGGCTCTTCTGCTATGAGCCTGCTTCTTCCTCTCCCACTCCCCCTGCTTGTGTTCCCTCTCTCGCTGGCTGTCTCTATCTCTGTTAAATAAATAAAATCTTTAAAAAAAAAAAAAAAAAAGAAGGATTGTGAGACAAACACACAACTGGTAGCAAGAGGAAGAAAACAACCACAAACCATATAAAATACAAACATGGCTAAAATGAGGTTATATTCTTAACAAATAAATGTTTCATTTAATATATGAATGTATCAGAAGTGAAAGGAGCTTGATGTGAGGCTGTGTAATGAATGGAGACAAAGGAAAAGTACACAGAAATCAGGGATGACTGTGCAGTCAATACTCCCGAGACTGACCCCAGAAGGAAGGATGTGGGGACTACACACACGGGTTCAGTCCCGTGTTCCTTCGTCACCTGCCACACTGATTGTGCTGGTGTCCTGTGTATACCCTAGCTGTGGTGCAAAACAGTAACATATTAGAAAATATAAATATAGCAACTTGATTTTGACATTATACTGACACAATAGCTAATTATCATTTCAGAAACACCAACTGTAGCAGAACAAACTTGAAGAGACAAGACATTGGCCTCATGGTTTCTTTTACTAAACAGCTCTTTCCTTAGATGGAACTTCTTTTTGTGATTTCACATTTCCTTTGTTCTGCCTGGGACAGGAGAGGCCTGGATTATTTTATTTCAATAATGTGAGAGAAATTGTCACTACAGCCCAAAGCATTTTTAGCTCTGATATGTAAAGTGGACAAAGACAGCATTAAAAAGGAGAATAAAACCCAAACGCAAGCAAGAATATAGATGGAAAAGGTTTCAGCAATAAACAAAACAGATACACCATGGTGAAATAAAGTTCCATCCTAGAAAATTAAGATGGATTTCATGTGAAGTTATTTAATAATATTAATGCATTCTATTAGAAGTCAAAGAAAAAAATCACAATATTTGATAATATTCAGCACCTATTCCTGATACAATCTCATAGTAAACTAAGGTAACATAGAATAAAGAAAATCTATCTCAAACTGACAGTATTTACTAAAAAAGAGTAAAACACTGGAATCTTGTCTGTTAAAATCAGAAATAAGAGAAGGGTGTTTATGACCATTACTTTTTTTTTAAGATTTTATTTATTTATTTGAGCAAGAGCACAACCAGGGGGAAAGGGGAGAGGGAGAGAAACAGAATCCTCGCTGGAAAGGGAGCCCGATGCTGGATTCGATTCCGGGACCCTGGGATCATGACCTGAGCCAAAGGCAGACACTTAACCAACTAAGCCACCCAGGTGCTCACCATTACTTTTTATTACTAATTTAGAAGTTCTACTCAGTATATTCTTATAACAGTATAAGAATTGCAATATATTGAAAAGATGATATACAATAATTATTTGCCATTAATTTAAATGTGGGATTGTATTAATTCTACAAAATTCAATTCCTCTACTACAAATACATTGGTTTAACAAACTACCAGTGAATAACCAGTGAGGGTTATTCTTATCTTTCCTTCAGAACTTGATTATACAATTCTAATGTTTATGTTAAGGAATTAATAGGTGAAAACACATATTAAAAAGGTGGCAAAGAAATGTAGCAATATTTTCCCACCAGATATTAAAATATAATATAAATTAAAACAATGTGGTGTTGGTATGTAATATACTGCTGATTAGGAATATAATCAATGTATTGGTATATAATATACTGATTAGGAATGTAATATACTGCTATGACATGGAAGCTAGTTTATCTAAGAGTATAGTTTATAATAAATGAAGAATTGCAAGTCCATGCAAAAAAGAGGAATTACTGAAGAATATCAGAGAGAAACTAAACAAGGGAAACCTTTAGCCCAAAAAATTAACCTAGTTTCAGTTTTCTTACCATCTAAATAGTAAATATAAAAAAACTGCATAGATTAGAAATAAAATGGGTAAGTTAAATAAATAGACAACTTAAGGATAAAAATATACAGCAAAGAAAACTAAAATATTCACATTTATTAATAGATAACTCATAATTTCAGTAATAGGTATATAAAATTTTCATCATTTGAATTAGCTTTAATAGCAAGTTGCTTTGATAGTAATACTCAACACTAATTTGATTATAGGCATTCACATAAAAAAAATTAAAGAAATTTCCCATTATATATGAAGAACCTTTAAAAAATTCATTCCAATTGAACCTTGAGAAATGTGGGCCAAGATTTATGCATATACGTATGCATATGTGTGTGTAATTTTTAAACATTTTAAAAATTGAGATAGATGTCACATGCAATAAAATTCACCATTTCAAATACAAAATAATCTGAATCTTCATCCATCTATCCATGAACAAATGCACTGACCAGAAATGCAGTTATAAATTCTGATTCAATCGGCCTATGATTTTTAACCCATAATGTACAATATGGTGGTCATTGTTTTGTTGGGGTTGTTTCTTATGTTCTGGACATCTTAACACAGACTCTGGAGGATGAATACCAGGTACACATAATCTGGTGACATATGGACATCACATGTTTTTGTCCCGTACTTAGGCCCATGATCACAGGGAATTTCACTGTCCTGTTCATCCCTAGAGTCGCAGAATCTAGAATAGTTCCCAGAATGAACAGGCATCCAAAAATAGTTGTTAAAAAATGAATAACAAAAATTAATTTCCCAAATGTATAATAATATTTTTGCTCAGCCTTCCAATTTCATCTATTTACATGTTTTTTAATGTATAACAACAGCTTTATTGACATGCCATGCAATTTGTCCATTTATATTTATTCAATGGTTTTTAGTATCTTCACAGAATTGTATAACCGTCAGTACAAACAATTTGAGAAAATTTTCATTGTCCCAAAAAGAACCTCGGCATGCATCCGTTAGCAATCACTCCCCATTTCCCTCAACCCTACTAGGCCTACTCAAAGATTAAGGTATTTGCTATCACTATAAATTCACCTCTTCCCTGACTTTCATATAAATGGGATCATACAATGTGTGGCCTTTCAAGGAAAGATATTTACAGGATCCTAGGGCCTGGGCTGGGTGATTTTTTTTTAAGATTTTATTTATTTATTCGAAAGAGAGAAAGTGGGTGCATGAGTGGAGGGGAAGGGCAGAGGGCCAAGGAGAAGCAGACTCCCTGCTGAGTGGGGCGTCACACCCCAGATCATGACCTGAGCTGAAGTCAGATGCTTAATCAACCTCCCAGGCGCTCCTGTGCTGGGTGATTTTAAGGTCATGTGAGATCGAGAAGTTCTGGGAATGAGCTGTGTTTATGCAGTTTGGTGAACCTAACAGGAAAAAGTCTTGAAGGGAGTTGTCTGGGGTAGGCTTAGTTTTGATAAGTAAACTCTTTGGTTATTTCAGCCTTTCTTCCAGGAGCAGGTGTTTCTGGAACATGCAACAAAGTTACTTTTGCTTAGACCCAGATTGGTTAACAAGGGACAGAGAATTATCTTGGCTTCAGTTACACAGCTCGTGCAACATTTTTTCCAGCAAAAAACAAAAACAAAAAAACAACCATCATGCATGTTTAAATTTCCACTGTCTTAGTGTATGAATTGGGGTCTTCATGTAAACATTAACTCGGAGCACGTAATACATGACAGGAACGCCGCATCTCTGAGTTTAAAGCGAATGCTTCCAGTAATTCCATTATGCTGTTGCAATTACATAATGGTTCCACACCTTAGCGGTTTTCTATTTCTATGTTTTCTTATCTTTATTTTTTTAAAGATTTTATTTATTTATTTGTCAGAGAGAGACCGCACAAGCAAGGGGAGCAGCAGGCAGAGGGAGAAGCAGGCGGCCAGCTGAGCAAGGAGCCTGACGCAGAACTCAATCCCAGGACCCTGCGATCACGACCCGAGCTGAAGGCAGACACTTAACCAACTGAGCCACCCAGGCGCCCCTTATCTTTATTAACCTTTACACCTATTATGTCTTAATCTTAGTTTATTACTAGCTGCATGTTCCTGCTATTTGGCACAGCATGTAACTAGATATTTCTTATGGTTTGCATCTTTTATCATTATAGAGTGTACCTCCTCCTTTGTTAGGTCTTTGGTTGTTATCTGTTGCTGTTGTTGTTCTCCATCTCTGTTGCTGCTCTATATTCAACCTCTGGGAACACCCTTCCCAACTCTCTGTTGACATATTTAGGCCAGCTGACCTCACACATGACCCCAGGATGGCCAGCCTGGCAGTGGATGCTTCAGGGAGGAAAAACTAGCCCAAAGCCAGAACAGTGAACAAGACATAGGAGATTTAATGGGAAATAAGATCCTTTCTTTCTCCGGCTAGTTAATCAAGTTAAAATGAGGTCTTCTGGGTGGGCCCTGTTCCTGTTTGAATGGTGTACTCATAGGAAGAAAAATTTGGACACAGATGCACATAAAGGAAAAAATGATGCAAAGAAACTAAGAATGAAGAGAGTCGTATACAAGCCTGGAACAGATCCTTCCCTCACAACCCGTTAAAGAAACCAACTCTGCTGACACCTTGATTTTGGACTTCCAGCCTCCAGAATTGTGACAGTACATTTCAGGTCAAAGACATACATTTCAAATGATGTCTTCCAGGGAACCACCAAAAAGCCAAATGATAGAACTCTTTGGGAATAAGACTTTGAAAGAGCTCTAGCTCAGTTCTGCAAACCTGATCACCAGGAATGTGGACTGTTATCTGTCAAGGCTACCAGTGAGCTACAGAGAAAGCGATGAGGCTAAGGAAAGCTAAAATGCCACAAAGCTCACTATTCTTATCAATATTAAGTAGCTTTTCTTGAATAAATGCTCCCTGGGTTGCTGCAAACCTTTGGTTAACTTCCAGAATTGTGAACATTTTGATTCTGACAATTTCTGCTAGATATTTTCCAGTTTTTATGGAGTGGTAAATTTTCCAATGTCCTTCCTGCAACATTTTGCTGACATACAAAAAATTTTAGCAAAGCATTTTTTTGTAATAGTACAAAAAAGAAGAAATATTTAAACAGAGAAATTTTTAAAATAAATGGTAGCCAACTTACATAGTGATGTTATAAAGCCATTAAAATGTTTTAAAAACAGTTAATCATATATAGAAATCGTCATGATATTTGAGTCATGATTCAAGATACTAGAAAATAATATCAGCAGCTAACATTTACTGAACTTTCTACATGCTTCATCTATGATAGACGATTTACATGAATTCTCCCATTTTATTTCCACACCAATGCGTTGAGGAATATACCAAGCTCTCCATTTTATAGATGTGGATACTGAAGCTTAGAGAATAAGTAGTTTTCCGCAGTCACAAAAGAAGCAGATAACAGAGTAAGTATCTACATTCCGACTCTAACAACCTTGCTCTGAACAGCTTATTCACTAAGCTCAATGGGATTGTCCCGCTATCTCATCATGCACCCCAGAGCCCCCATGCACTTCCCTGATATTTCAGGATGTCCATTTATCATCACTATTTGTTCTACCATCTGACTTCCCATTAAAATATGAGCTTCCTGAAGAGAGAGGCCATGTCTCCATCTTGATCAGTTCTATGGCACACAGGACTGGGCCCTCGATAAGAATATAATAATTATTTTAAGTTATCAATATAAATATATGAATAAATAAATGATTTAGTGGGCACATAACATTCTCATTATTCCTGTAGTTTGACAACATAAGCAGAACTGTAGGAAATGATCACCTACTCTGCTGATAGACAAGAGGAAAAGGCAACTGAACATTATTATTTGCATGACATATTCTTGGTCTTCCTGATACAACACAAGAGAGCAGGACCTGCTATAGCTAAAGCCTTAACAACAGAGACTACTTGCAGCGTCCATATATAGCTTATAAAAATTAAGGTTTAGGGTAAAAAATGAAGAGTGAATAAATCATATCTAGGATGTCAGAATGGGCTCTCTCATGAAAGGGTGCTGCTTACACTGAGCCCTAAGTCATAAGTAACCGGTGCCAGGAGGAGCATGAGAGAAAGTTCCAGGCAGAAGGTAGCAAGCATGTGCAATGTTCCTGGGGTATGAGAAATGATAAACTTGAGATACTGAGAATGGCCAGAAGTTACAGATAAAAAATGAAGTATGAGAAGTAAGAAATGGTTTCCAAGATTTCATAGGATCTTTACAGGTCATTTAAAAGATTTTGGATTTGTTTGTGAAGGTAACGTAAGGCCACTGGATGCATATAAATAGAGTAGGTTAGAACTGCATTTGTAAAAGAGCATCCTGGCTACAAGGTGAAGAATGATGGGGCCAGATGTGGCTGTAAGAGTCTAGAGGATATAGCAACGACCAAGCCAAGTAGTGATGGTGGCTTGAACTGGGGCATGGAGAAATACAGGACTACAGAGAAGTAAAGGAAGTACAAAGCCAGGATTCACTGACTTATTAGGTAGGGGCAGCAATGGTGGTTGGAGGAATTAAGGATGCCACTACCCTCCAGATTCCCAATGTTACCATAATCTGCAGTGAGTTACATCATTTGCAAATCCCTCAACAATGCTCCACCAACCCATTATTTCTCTACAGAGATGAATTCCAATACAAAGTCCTTAATTTCAGCAATTTGATTTTCAACAAAATCTACTCTCTCTCATCATGGATTTCCATAATGGTGACAGCTAACATGTGCTGAATTCTAAATGTGTGCCAGCACCACTCAAAGTACTTCACATTATTAAATAATTTCGTCCCCATTTCACAGATGTGAAAACTAAGGAATAAATTAATTAATTAAACATGCCAACGTTTGCAAAGGCAATGAGGGACAAAGGTAAAAATATGAGAAAAAGTAAATAAATCTGCAATTAATTTGTAAGCTTATTGTTATTATATGTATGTATGAAGTGTGTACACAGAAGTTTCCCATGAATAATGAGGGATGAAGAGAATAAGAGAGAAGGAACATCCCCACTTTTGGGTTTTCAACTTCAGTAATAGAAAATTATTTTTTATTCTTCCAAAGTTAATTTATACTTAAATCATAACATATAATCATGTATCCCAATGTTAGGTTGAACAATACATAATCTATAATGGCCTTTTAGGATAAGAGCTGCTATGTCTTCTCAGCAGGGCAGACTATTCTTTTTCACGAAAAAATAATTGTATTATTGTGCTTCAATGCAAATTCTCAGAGGGGAGCAGCTGAAAAGAAATGCTGCTTCTTATTTCATTAAAAATAATAAAGGACAGAGAATATTTCATCTGAAATACCCCCCCAACCCCATTTTCATTAACTGCACTGTTCTAGATGTCAACTCTCTGATTCAGAATTGGAAAGAATACGTTTTAGAAGGCTCTAAATCTTTGATTTCAGAATCACATACATGATTCAAGTCCCTAATGACCCCTAAATTCGTATCTACTGCACTGAGCAGGTGCTTGGAAAACGATTTATGGTGGTTACTCAATTGCATTCATAGACCTACTTAAGTTTTGCTTCCTTAGGGAGGTCTTCACTGACCACAGTAGCTACCCTTTCATTGTGTTCCCATTCCCTCTGCAAGCCCTCTCTTGGAGCATTCTTCACAACCATTCAATATGCCCACGACTGTCTGCTCCACAAGGTCAAGGCTGAGGCTGTTTTGTTTCCATGCATAGCCCAGAATCTTAGCTCACAGACAGAAACTAAGGGCATTTTTTTTTTAAGAAAGGGTAGGGGGTAAGAGCAGAGGGAGAGAGAATCTTAAGCAGCCTCCATGCCCGGTGCAGAGCCTGATAACACAACCCTGAGATCATGACCTGAGCCGAAATCAAGTCTGACGCTTAACCAACTGAGCCACCCACGTGCCCTGTTAAAAGGATTTTTAATTACAGATTACTACGGAGAAGTTTATTCCAGAATATAAACTGACCAATGAGAAAATAAAAATAGAACTATTAATGACAATTCCAGTCCTTCAACTAATTTTTTCCAGCCCAATGATTAAAACACTTCTTTGTAAATTGCCAGAAATTAATTGGAAAAGAACAAGAAGAACATGGGAGGCAGTGGGAGGCAGTGTCTTGGAAAAATCACCTAGCTACTCTCATCTGGCTGTGGTCAGCTCATGTGTAGCTCCTCTTTACAGATTTTGAATCTGCCTACAGGGTTCTCTTTTCACCTCCCAATCCTCAAATCATAGGTCCAAAATCCTCACCATCTAGACTAACCAGCAAACTCTGGATTCTCCAAATTTCTTGTCTTCCAGAATATATGAGTTATTCTGACCATCCACATTCTTCAAAATCCTTTCTCCATTAAGAATTTCTTAATTGTATATATATATATATATAGAGAGAGAGAGAGAGAGAGAGAGAGAGAGATACAGATATATATATATAATTATTATGTTCTGTTCTTCCATATTACATTTTCATCCTTTAAGAAGGGGTACCATTTTATTATTTCTTTTTTCTTACCTTCTAACTTCACTAAAGTCTAAATCTCTTGTCAGGCATGCAAAACAAATGACCAAAAAAATTTATGTAAATGAATACACCAAGCTCCATGGAAAATAAAGACTTCCAAAAACTTCTGGTCATTAGAAATTTTTCTGACAAAAAAAAAAAATCCAGATATGTATTTGAATAAATTAGATGGAAGCCACAATTAGCTACATAGTTCATTTATTTTGGACCGTGAGTCTGTTTGGTTGCTTGTATTCATTTAGAATCATTTGGTTAGTTGATCTTAGAGCATCTGCATCCATTTGGATTATACAAATGCTGAATTATTAGCCTTTCAAGACCATTTGCAATTTAATTGTTCTCAAGCAGAGCTTTAATAATAGTGTGTACAAAATAAATATTCAGGATTTTCTTGTCCAAATCATAGTAAACTCTTCACTGAAGTGTCAATTTCCTTAATCTGCCCCTCTCTACTTTTTCCAGTAAGGAGTTAATTGAGTTTCTTACAATCTCGTGCCTAATTCCCATGCCAAATCATTAAATTCTCAATAACTGCTTGAATAGATTAGAAAAACACCATTAGCCTGGATCCCCACAAAAATGTTTTTGTGACAAAAACCTGTTGCTGCAAGTAACACATTTAGTCTTGGTGCAAAAGTCTTTCTAAGACCCTCATGGAAAGAATGAAACAAAGTGTCTCAGCAATCATCCCCAATCTGAAAGTACAAGAAAGCATCAAGTTGAATGACAAAGTCTAGTGAAACTGAATAGAAAGGAAATGTCTGATCCAAAGCATTTACCCTCTAAAGTTTAATCACGTGGCCCCGCTCCTGTTTCGAGTATGCTCTGCACAGTTTCCATTCAAGCCGCTCCCTTTGTATAACGAACACGGAGAAAGAGAAGTACATAAACACAGCTATCCTTTGAATGAGGACTGAATATAAAGACATCTGTCTTCTAACGTTTTGCAATTGTGCCTAATAATGACACACCTCCCTCTGTTTTTTTCCACAAGAGTCAAGGATGAGTTCCTAAAGGAGCCTAGGGTAACAGCTTTCAACATTTTGTATTAACAAGTACCTCGCCTTTGTGAGTTTTAAAAGGAAAGAACTAGGATTTTTTCTAATAGCCAGTTTCCCCCCAGTAGATCAGAGAAAGTCACTAGGTTAGCCCTGAATTTTTGTAGGAAAAAAAAAAAAAATCCTATGATCTTTGCTTTATTCAAGGTGACTTCCATAAAGTCATTTCAAGGTTTTAAAATCACTTGAATAACTGTCGCTATTCAATAAGTATCAAGCTGTCTTAGAGTAAAACAAGGGACCACTATTTGTAAATCATTTTTGTGCAAACTTCAATATCACGAAATGAGACTCAGAATTCAATGGGCTGCATTTACATTTAAACTCCAAATCAAATCATCATGACTCAAGGATATTGTGAAGCCTACCTCAGTCAGACCATTATTTTTCCAGGGACATTCTCCAGAGCTGGAGCCAATAGTTATGAGAGAACAGAAGACAAATGTTCTAAAATATCTCCCTAAATGGGGACACTCTGGGGAATTCAGCATCAGCGGTAAGACAGAGCACCTATCATAAGGACAATCCACCAAACTGGAACCTCTGAGAGTCCTAGCCATACACATGGCCTCAGAGAAGTTTCGTTTAACATGATGCTCAAAATGAGACTTTATGTTGGGGCACCTGGGTGGCTCGGTTGTTAAGCGTCTGCCTTCAGCTCAGGGCATGATCCCAGGGTCCTGGGATCGAGCCCTGCATCGGGCTCCCTGCTCTGCTGGGAGCCTGCTTCTTCCTCTCCCACTCCCCCTGCTTGTGTTCCCTCTCTCACTGGCTGTCTCTCTCTCTCTCTGTCAAAAAAATAAATAAAATCTTAAAAAAATAATAAGACTTTATGTCAACATAATAAGTTAACAGAAATCAGCATATGGCCTACACTGGGGTTATATTCATTAACTTTAAGGATTTTCATATAAATTAAATCAAATCTTGGCTGCAAAGTTTACTTTTACTTAAGAAAAGTGATCTAAATATTCCAATACCTTCTTCCCTTGATGCCTCACATCCTGTGGGGACTAGAATAATCATGGTCTGCTTTAGGTTGTAGTGAAAGTCAATGTACTGGAGTTCACAAACGCCAACATCAACTCAGTCTATTATACCTTGAGATATAAAAGAAGATGGTGGCTCTTCGCCATGGGGGTGGCTGATAAGGCTAAAGGTGAGATCAGCAGAAAGAAAATTTAGGATTTTTATAGAATTTTTCTTTTTTAAAATGAGGAAGGTGGGGCACCTAGATGGCTCAGTCGGTGGAGTATCCGACACTTGATTTTGGCTCAGGTCATGATCTCTGGGTTATGAGATGGAGTCCTGAATCGGGCTCACACTAGATGTGGAGGCTGCTTACAATTCTCTCTCTACCCCTTTCCTTCTGCCCACCCCCCCTGCTTTCTCTCTCCCTCTCTCTCTCTCCCTTTCTCCCTTTCTCTCTCTCTCTAGGGTATGAGCTCTTTCTCTAAAAATTAAAAAAAAAAGGAAGAAAAAAGAAAAGAAAGAAAAAGAAAAGTAAGATGAGGAGGGCCTATTATGCATCTACTACTACTCAAGCCCGAAATGTTAGGATACCGGTATCAGAGGTCCTACACTAACCAGTTCTAGGTGAGGAGGGAAGGAGCGGACTGTAGCATTTGTTGATCCTGTGTAAATACTCCTACTCTGGCCAGTTTCAAGCTACCAAATGAGATCAGTCTGCTCACAAAATTCTTGATCACCTCCAGGAAGCCAGAATCTAAAGGTGACTGCACTTGTAATCACTGTTTCTTTAAGCGGACAGCAGCAGTGATTTGAATATTAGATTTTTCACAGAAGACCAAAGAAAAGGGGGAAAAAATCTTCTGCATCTATGTTGAAGTTAGAAAAGATAATTCAGAAACTTTGGCAAAAAAAAAAAAAAAAAGGTGCAACTCTACAGTGATTCCTAAAAGATTTTCTTGTCATACAAGGAAGACCAAGACTGTTATCAGTGAAACGCTACCGTGAGGTTCAAGCTACCTGGGGACCGGAGGACTTCACACGCTGTGAAAGTCCCTATCAGTACCCTGATCCGGAGCAAGGGAAAAAAAGGAGGCAGGTTTAGCATTTAGAGTAGGACCCAGGTCAAGACTGCAGGGCCAGAGCTGAAGTGACCAAGATGCATGAGGTCACAGCAGAAGACAATGAAATAACCAGGATCTTGTTCCACAGCCTAAGTCCCCAAGGGAAAAAGTACCAGGACACTTGTTAGCTACAGTGACTAACCACTACAAGGACAAATCAGAATAAAGGGGAAAATCAGAATAAAGAGTATATTTTTTTATCACAAGGGAAAACTACCCTCTATACGTTTCAGATCTTCAAACACTATCATTTCTCTTTCTCTCTCCGTCTATCAATCTACCAAGCTAACAATGCCGGTATTATTGTGTTATTAAAAACTAGCACTTACTATGTGATTATTTTTGATGGGCACAGCTGCAAACTTTGCCTTAATTCTCCATTAACAACCCATGAGGTATAGACTTTTAAAATCCCATGTTAAACACACACACACACACACACACACGCACGCACACACACAAACCTTGAAATAAGAGACCTGATTTTCCTCAGTACAAAGCTAGGAATTAAGGGAGCTGCAGTTTAAATCTGGGTATTATTCCAAAACTCAGGCTTTTAATGATTTTACTTCCTCTTATTTTCCCTTTGAGATAAATTTAATAAAACTGAGAAAAGTTAAATAATGTATATAACTCTTCATGTTATTTTTTAAAGTAATGTAAGTAACATGAAACTCAATGTTTAAGAAAGCAGGAGAAGTATCAATAAAATAAATATAATGTCTAAGCTGTCTGGTTAGTTCAATATTGATAAGCAAAACAAACTGTCTCATTCCATAAGCCAAAAAGCAGTTTCACTCCATGTACACTAATTACATTGACATTTCATACCTAAAATATAATGATAATAAAATCAAGCTTTGATTCATTATTCTCAAAACTCTCAAATCAAGCAAAGGAAAACAGCTATGAAAATGGCAAGTCACAGCCCCTGACACAGAAACTTGTCTTCATTTGACACATTCCTCAGTCCCCGTTAGAAGGGCAAAACTTCTTGTCAATCACACAAAGCTAAGTTAACGGCAAAAATTAAATCTCGCTTTCTGGGCTCTAATTCTTCGAATCTAGCTTCCTCTAACCAGTTCCTGAGACAATATTACATTTCCAATTCTCATTTTTCCTTATCTTGAAAGAAAAAAGCATTGCCTTCCCTAGTTCAACAGACGAGTCAGGCCTCATGCTGCCAGACCCTGATTACCCCTTGCCTAGCCACTGTCCTCTCCCACAGGTAGCAAGCTCTTCAGCTCAGGCCCCACCCTAGAGCCTCCCCTAAATCAGTGAATTCGGATAGCATTTTGAATCTTCAAAGGAAAATTTTAGAAGGGCCATACCTTTTTGTACTAACTGGGGAACACATTTTCTATCTCACTCTCCCATTTTATCATTTTCATCCCTCTTCTCGGCTAATTACCTTCCTTGCTAAAGACCCTACTTCTTGCCAGAGAAATTCAACTTTTTGCATCTTGACGGATAGAGGACAAATGTTTAATGTTCCCTTTCTGATCCCCAGAATAATTTAGGTCCCTTTTAGATAATAAATATTGTAAACCATATATTGATATTGTTTACTTTCCCTGACCTAAATTGCTGATTAAAGGCCCAGTTTTGTTAACCCCTAAGTGCAACATTATTGTTAGAGAAATACTACAGTAATTACAGCAAAGTGAAAGATGGACCCAGGGCTTTATTTATATTAAATCCAAAGTAGCTCATATACTGAGAGGAAATTGAGACAATACCAACTGAAAACCTGAACTTCTGGGCACAAATGTGCCATCGGTCCTTTCCCCTATCCACTGCAGTATCCTTACTTTATCCTATATCTCAGTAAAGATGCCACAGATAATTTTTAGAAAGAGGTAGTGTATAAAAAGTAAATAATAATGTTATTCCTCAAGTTCGCAGTTCTGTAATAACCACAGTTTCAAGAAATACGGCAGGGATGAACCTGGTTTCAGAATTATGGGGTTAGCTGGTACTAGCATTTAATATGGCCAATTATTATTTAATAAGCTCCAAAGTTATAGGTAACCTAAAAAATGGTATATAGCATCAATGGATTTCAATATTCAGCACCAAATAACATTTAAATTTCATTAAGAGATGTAAAACAGTAAGATATGGACATTTTTTAACTTTTCTATTGATTGCTCAATTATGTTTACTAAACCCTTCAAGTTGCTCTAGAAAGAATTTGTGCTGATATTAATATTTCTGAGGGGAAAGGTAAGATCCTCTAAATCTATAGGCTGTTTTATTTCCAAGCAAATGACATACAGTTCCTCTGGATACAAAAACAAGTTGTACACATACAAGGAGAAGGAAAGTAGGCTGCAAAATCAAGAGGACATTAATTATGTACATAAATATTAATAAACATGTTTCTGACACTCAATGTACTATGCCACAGGAACCTCAATATCTCTATTTGCATACCTGACTTTGACAGCCACGGCAGAATAACATCTTTTCATCAGTAATACAAGAGTGAATTTTTTTTAACATAAATAAATAATGTGTGGGACTTGCATGTAATTTCGATTGCTTTGACATTTTTAAGAAAATGGGAACAGGTAGTTAACTAAATATTCATGGATGTATTTCACTCTAAGTATAAGATACCATGGTAGAAATGGCTGCAGGAAAGGATGAATATTATGGTCTAACCTCTAACACCTGAGAGTAGCCCTCAGCCTCATTACCCAGGGCAACAGTTGGTTCCCAGATGTGTAGACACCCAAGAACTAGCTCCTACCTGGTCTAGCCCAGGGTAAAGTAAAACAGAAAGCAGGAAAAAAATAACCTTAAGAAAATAAGTCCTTAGTTAGTGTATGAGCAGAAGATAATTAATGGCATTTCTCTTTGAAAAATAGGTAGTCTGCATTTTCTAGAAATCCAGTTTGGTAGGGGGTGGTTTTTATTAAAAATCTGCCTGGAGTAATCTAAATTATTTTTATTTCATAGTTAAGGATCTTCATTTGTTGAAATGAAATTCTGATATTTCATGTTAGTTGTAACCACAATATAGCAATCATAAAAGGACACTGTGCTGAATTAAATGACAACATAAAGAAACACACTCTGCCAGAATATTTTTAAAGCATGAATTTCATCTTTGGGACATTAGACACAAGGTATTAAACCAAGAGTCCAAAGATGTGGAGGTTCTAATCTCAGCTCTGTGACTAACACAGTGTAAAACGTCTGGGCCTCAGTTTTCTCACTGGAAAAATGGTAGACATCAGATAGGGGATGTGAATTTTAAAGACCTGAGAAATCATTCATTCCTTTTCCACTTCATTTTACAGATTTTGTAATATTCAAAGATTGTCCCTATTTTTAATTTTCCCTTGAATGTTTAAACCACGTGATCCCTATTTTACATTTCTTTTATTTTACATCAAAAAGATCATCTCATTAGCAGAAGAATGCACAGCTAAAGAGGAAATCTATATTTAATCATTAAACATCACAGAGAGACAAACCAAGAAATAGGCTCTACCTATAGAGAACAAACTGATGGTTATTAGAGGGCAGGTAGGTGGGGGGATGGGTGAAATAGGTGATGGGGATTAAGGAGGGCACTTGCTGTGATGAGCACTGGGTCTTGTATGGAAGTGTTGAATCACTAAGTTGTACACCTGAAACTAATATTACACTGTATGTTAACTAACTGGAATTTAAATAAAAACTTTTTTAAAAAGTTAAACTTTGGCCGTTGGAAGATGATGGTAGAGTAGGAGGACCCTAGGCTCACGCCATTCCATGACTACAACTAGATAACTATCAAATCATCCTAAATACCCCAGAAATTGACCTAAAGACTGGTAGAACAAATTCCACAACTAAAGGTGGAGAAGCAACCACGGGGAAGAAGGTGGGAAATGCAGAGACACAGTTTGGGAGAGAAACGGATTGCGGCCACTGCTGTGGGAAGCAAGATGTGGTCATGGAGAAAAGAGGGAGACAGACTAATACACAGGGCAACACAAAGAGAAAGTGAATCCCCATAGCAATGGCTTGGAAAGCGAGAGGGGTCAAATTTCATGACTTCTGGTAACCAGCAGGGTTAAAGTCTGGAGTTTGAAAGGACAGCTGGCTTGGCTGGGATAGAGCACAGAGGGCCTGGACTACTCTTGGAGAGCAGGCAGGCAAACAGTCCTGGACACACAGCATGGAACCAGCGATCTGAAGAGTGCCTAGGACACACAGTGGGAACGTTATTCACTTATCTTAGAGCATGTCTCAGAGAGACAGTGTTCCCAAAGAGACCCCTCCAGAAACAGAGGAACTGGCAGATGCCATTGCCTTCCCATGCCCCTCAACATAAACATAGGGTCACCTGTGGGCGGGGATATTCACTACCTAACTTGCTGACACTAAGCCCTGCTGCTCCACCATGCTTGGGTGAAACCACCCTTCCCAGTCACACTTACCTCAGTCCCAGCATAGCAGGCTCCCTCCCCCAAGACCAACCCAAACACCTGCCAACACTGCAACTCTAACTTTTGTGGACCCTCAGTTCCTGCAGTGGTAGCTACAGGTCTCGTTTCACAAACAGACCAGAGCATATGTAGTTAAAAGATGCCACATTTAGGCCAAGGGCCAAACACTGCCCAGAACAGGCAAAGAGAGCCTCTGTAGACAACTGGCCTGAAGGATAAAGCAGCCAGGACAAAGCAACAGAGCGCATGCGGCCCACACTGGAGACACTCCCAGAAGCATCAGGCCCTGGAGAACAGAGGACATCACACAGCAGGGCACAAGAATTTCTTCTTCACAAGGCCACTACCCTCAAAAACAGAGACACAGCCGACTTTTCTAACACACAGAAACAGGCACAAAGACTTAAACGGAATGAGAAGAGAGAGAAATGTATCCCAAATAAAAGAAGAGGACAAGGCCACGGCCAGGGATCTCAGTGAAAGAGATCTAAATAACATGCCTGATGGAGAACTTAAAGCAATGATCATAAGGATACTCACTGGACTTGAGAAAAGAGTGGAGGACATCAGTGAGACCCTTAACACAGAGATAAGGAATAACACAGCAGAGATAAAGGGCTCAATAAACATAGTGAGACACACACTTGATGGAAAGAACAGCAGACTGGAAAAAGCAGAGGAATAAATTAATGACCTAGAAGACAGAGTAATGGAAAGTAATCAAACTGAACAAAAGAGAAAAAAAGAATTATGCAAAATGAGAATAGACTTTGGAACTCAGTGACTCCATCAGATGCAATAACATTCACATTATAGAGAGGGAAAAGGGGAAGAAATTTTATTTGAAGAAATAATAGCTAAAAACTTTCCTAATCTGAGGAAGGAACCCAATATCCAAAGCTGGGAAGCAGAGAGAACTCCCAACAAAATCAACAAAAGAAGATCCACACCAAGACATATTGTAATTAAATTGGCAAAATATAGTGACAAAGAGGGGCACCTGGGTGGCTCAGTCGTTAAGCGTCTGCCTTTGGCTCAGTCTGGCTCCTCCACTGGGAGCCTGCTTCTTCCTCTCCCACTCCCCCTGCTTGTGTTCCCTCTCTCGCTGGCTGTCTCTCTCTCTAATAAATAAATAAATAAAATCTTTAAAAAAAAGATATATATAGTGACAAAGAAAAAACTTTAAAAGCAGCAAGGCAAAAGAAGACAGTAATATTGAAGGGAAAACCCATAAGGTCAGCAGAGGATTTTTTCAGCAGAAACTTTTGACACATGAAAAAATGTTCAACATCACTAGCCATCAGGGAAATACAAATCAAAACCTCAATGAGATACCACCTTACATCAGCTAGAATGGCTAAAATTAACAAGATGAGAAACAACAAATGTTGGACAGGATGTAGAGAAAGGGGAACCCTCTTACACTGTTGGTGAGAATGCAAGCTGGTACAGCCACTCTAGAAAACAGTATGGAGGTGCCTCAAGACGTTAAAAATAAAGCTACCCTATGACCCAGCAATTGCACTACTAGGATTTACCACAAAGATACAGATGTAGTTAAAAGAAGGGGCACATGCACCCCAATGTTCATAGCAGCAATGTCCACAATAAGCCAAACTGTGGAAGGAGCCAATATGTTCTTCAACAGATGAATGGATAAAGAAGATGTGGTTCATATATACAATGGAATATTACTCAGCCATCAGAAAGAACGATTACCCAACATTTGCATCGACATGGATGGAACTGGAGGGGATCATGCTAAGTGAAATAAGTTAATCAGAGAAAGACAATCATCATATAGTTTCACTCATATGTGGAACGTAAGAAATAGCATGGAGGACCACAGGGGAAGAAAAATCTGAAAAGGAAGAAATCAGAGAGCGAGACAAACCATGAGAGACCCTGGACTCTGGGAAACAAACTGAAGGTTACAGAAGGGAGAGGCTGTGGGGGGATGGGGTAACCAGGTGATGGGCATTAAGGAGGACATGTGTTGTGATGAGCATTGGCTGTTATACACAACTAATGAATCACTCAACACTACATCAAAAACTAATGATGTACTATGTGTTGGCTAACTGAACATAATAAAAAATAAATAAATAAAATAAAAATAATTAGGAAAAAAAGAAAGAAAGAAACTTTCCAGACCAGAAGGGAGTGGCTTGACCCATTTAAAGTAC
Organism: Ursus maritimus; assembly: GCF_017311325.1. NCBI lineage: Eukaryota > Metazoa > Chordata > Mammalia > Carnivora > Ursidae > Ursus > Ursus maritimus. Next base: position 61,467,833 of record NW_024423344.1, on the reverse strand, counting down.
TAGATGGGAAAAATATGTAGCTAAGAATACTCTACCCAGCAGGGCTATCATTCAGGATAGAAGGACAGACAAAGACTTTCTCAGAAGAACAAAACTAAAGAAGTTAATGACCCTAAACCAGCCCTGCAAGAAATAATAAAGGGGACTCTGAGAGGAAAGAAGAGACCGGGGCGCCTGGGTGGCATAGCGGTTAAGCGTCTGCCTTCGGCTCAGGGCGTGATCCCGGCGTTATGGGATCGAGCCCCACATCAGGCTCCTCCGCTATGAGCCTGCTTCTTCCTCTCCCAATCCCCCTGCTTGTGTTCCCTCTCTCTCTGGCTGTCTCTATCTCTGTCGAATAAATAAATAAAATCTTTAAAAAAAAAAAAAAAAAAGGAAAGAAGAGACCAAAAGTGACAGTATGATGGTGGAAAACACAAATGGAGTAAAAATTAGTATTTCTGTAAAAATCATTCAAGGAACTCACAAAATAAAAGGATGTAAAATATGACAACATATATCTAAAATGTGGGAGGAGAGGAGTAAAGAATAGGTTCAAGCTTAAATGATCCTCAACTCAATATAGACTGTTACATGCAAAAGAAGTTAGATACAAACCTAATGGTCACCACAGATCAAAAACTACTAATAAATATGCAAAGAATAAAGAGAAAGAAATTCAAATATATCACTAAGGAAAATGAGCAAACCATGAAAGAGAGAAAGACAAGATTTCTGAAGATTTTCAGAAACAACCCTAAAATAAATAATAAAAAGACAATAAACACATATTTATCAATAAACAAACATTTCCCAGACTCACTCAAGAGCTAGCTTCTTACGTTCTTCCAATAAGAGACACTAGAGCTTTCGTAGGTATTCTGTGCAGTGACCCTCGTCTGACATTTGGTGATACTGACAGGGCTTTTCCACCCAATGGACAGTCCTTAACACCACTTCTTAGTTGTTCTACCAGTCCTAAGGGTGGTAGCTGCTTCCAGCAATTCATAATCTCTTCACAACCTATTGCTCTTTCATCTTAGAACATTTTGTATTAATTTGTTTTGCTTAAAATACCTAGTATGGTATTGAATATAAATGGATTAAACGCTCCAACCAAAAACATAACATGACAGAAGGGATAAAAAGCAAGACCCATCTATATACTGCCTACAAGAGACTCATTTTAGATCTAAAGACACCTGCAGATTGATAGTGAGAGAATGGAGAAACATCTGTCATAACAAATTGAAGTCAAAAGAAAGCCAGAGTAGCAATACTTATATTGGACAAAACAGACTTTAAAAACAAAGACTATAACAAGAAACAAAGACACTATATTATAATAATGGGGACAATCCAACAAGAAGATATAACAATTATAAATATTTATGCACCCAACTTAGGAGCATCCAAACACATAAAATAGTCAAAAACAAACAAAAAGGAACTACTCAATATAATATAATAATAGTAGGGGACTTTAACACCCCAGTTACATCAGTGGACAGATCATCTAAACAGCAAATCAACAAAGAAACAATGGCTTTGAATGACACACTGGAACAGATGGATTTAACAGATATATTCAGAACATTCCTTCCTAAAACATCAGAACACACATTCTTTTCAAGTGCACACAGAACATTGTCCAGAAGAGATCACATATTAGGCCACAAAACAAGTCTCAACAATAAAAGAAGATCCAAGTCATACCATAACATCTTTTTTGATCATGACACTATGAAACTAGAAGTCAACCACAAGAAAAAAACCTAGTAGGACGACAAATACATTTATGTTAAGTAATATACTACTAAACAATTAATAGGTCAACGAAGAAAAAAAGAAGAAATTAAAAAGTACATGGAAAGAAATGAAAATGAAAACACAACAGTCCATAACCTTAAAAAAGCAACAAAACTAAAAGGCAACATATGGAATGGGAAAAGATATTTGCAAATGACATATCTGATAAAGAGTTGGTATCCAAAATATATAAAGAACTTAGAAACTCAACACCCCCAAAAAACAAATAATCCAATTAAAAATGGACAGAAGACATGAACAGACATTTCTCCAAAGAAGATATACAGATAGACAACAGACATGTGAAAAGATGTTCATCACTTCATATTAGGGAAATACCAATCAAAACCACAATGAGATATCACCCCTTACCTGTCAGCATGGCTAACATCAACAACATAAGAAACAACAAGTGTTGGCAAGGATAAGGATAAAAAGGAACACTTGTGCACTGTTAATGGGAATGCAAACTGGTATGGAAACAGTATGGAGGTTCCTCAAAAAGTTAAAAATAGAACTACCCTACAATCCAGCAATCACACTACTGGTATTTATCCAAAGAGTACAGGAACACTAATTCAAAGGGACGCATGTGGGGCCTGGGTGGTTCAGTCGGTTAAGCGTCTGCCTTCGGCTCAGGTCATGATCCCAGAGTCTTGGGACTGAGTTCCACATCGGGCTCCCTGCTTAGTGGGGAGTCCGCTACTCTCTCTGCCCCTCTGCCCCACTCACACTCGCCATCTCCCTCTCTCTCTCTCTGCCTCCCAAAATAAATAAAATCTTTAAAAAAAGGGACACACGCCCCCCCAATGTTTATAGTGGCATTACTTACAACAGCCAAATTATGGAAACAGCCCAAGTGTCCATCGATTAATGAATGGATAAAGAAGATGTAGTAAATACACACACACACACACACACACACAATGGATTACTCAGCCATAAAAAGGAATGAAATCTTGCCATTTGCAATGACATGGATGGAGCTAGAGTATTCTGCTAGTAAAATAAGTCAGTCAAAGAAAGACAAATACCATATGATTTCACTCATATGTGGAATTTAAGACACAAAGCAAACCAGCAAAGGAAAAAAAGAGAGAGAGAGAGACAAATCAAGAAACTGACTCTTACTTATAAAGAGCAAAGTGATAGTTACCAGAGAGGAGGGCAGTTGGGGGGATGGGTTAAATAGTTGACAGGGATTAAGGAGTGTCCTTGTTGTGATGAATACAGAGTAATGTACAGAATTGCTGAATCACTACATTGTATACCTGAAGCTAATAAAACACTGGAAAGAAAGAGAGAGAGAAGGAGGGAGGGAGGGAGGGAGGGAGGGAGGGAAGGAAGGAAGGAAGGAAGGAAGGAAGGAAGGAAGGAAGGAAGGAAGGAAGGAAGGAAGGGGCTAAACATCATTGCTATAGATAAAGGTATGTAAGAAGCAATCCATGCTGACAAGAAATTAAAATTTTAACAAAGGAAGAAGGGGGGGAAATAAACAATATTTCTGTCTACCCCTATGATGTCTCTCATATTTAACTAAGTTATCTTATAAAAAGGCACTGGCAGAATTCTTTGGCATGTGTTCATATTTCTCCCTCAAACATTCCAGAAGTTGCTTCAGCTCCAATTCCTAGGACAACCGTGAATATTGTGAACTTAAATGAAAAGCAGAGGAACCCCATTAAGATCTGCATTGTGTGAAGACTGTGTTTCACATGAATTTCTCTGAACTGGTTTCACTTCTTATGGAATACTGCCAGCCTGATGATTCTAGAAACTGAAGCTTTTCTGCAGAAGACAAACGTAAACAAGCAGTTTGGCGGTGTTCCAGGTGACAAAAGATAATCAAACCATCATTATCATTCAGTTTGGGGGCTTAGGGCTTATTTTAAATCTCCACAAGAACATCAATTAAGGAGTTATAATACAGTACATATAAATATAACTGCCAGAATTTGAAATTAAATTATGAAAACTAGCTCAGATGCCCAAATCCCCAATCATTAAAATTTAATGATTCTTGCTTAAACTTTAATAGTTACCAAAAACCCCAAATCTTTTCTATAGAAAATCACTAATATGTGCATTATCTGTTAAACTACCCTAACGTAGCAGGCAGTGATGGGCTTACTTTATTACTGTTTAAAAATAAGTTATCCTCATATTACTCAGAGTTCTCCAGAGAAACAACCAATAGACTGGAGAGAGAGAGAGAGAGAGAGAGAGAGGGAGAGAGAGAGGGAGAGAGAGAGATTTATTTTAAGGAAATGGCTCATGCCATTGTGGAGGCCAACAATTCCAAAATCTTTAGGGCAGGTCTGCAGGCTAGACACCCATAAAAGAGCTGATGCCTGTGGCATAGATCCTAAGGCATTCTGGAAGCAGAATTCCCTCTTCTTCAGGAAACTTCAGCGTTTCTTAAACCCTTCAACTGGTCGGGTGAGGCACACTCACATTGTGCAGGCAATCTGCTTTACTCAAAGTCTACTGAGATAAATGCTAATCACATCTAAAAAGTACTTTCACAGCAACATCTAGAGCGATGTTGAACCAAACACTAGACTAGTCAACTTGACACATAAAATTAACCATCACACACACAACATTGTCTTATTAAATTATTTGTGAATGCAATCTATCTACTGCCTATAGTAATCATGCCACTGTGAGCCTTCTCATTTTTCATTAATTTATTTCACATTTTTAAAATCAGCTTATATTTCATTCTGTTGGCAAGCTGTGAACATAAAGATTTTTGTTAAGTTGAAAACCCATTTTACAAACTGGTATTCTTTTCATTGGTTCCACTCTTTCCAGGATGTCCAGATTTCATGATCACAATCTCTAGCTCGCTCCCACTCATCCACAGCCAGTGAACACACATTGTCTGTCCTTCACTAGCAATTTCTATTTTGTGCTTCCGGACCCCCAAATATTCCTAACCTCACCTCATTAAATTTTGATACATTCCTTGTATTTTTCATTGATTCGTTGATTTTTTTTATAAGTTCTTTTTTCTTGGAACTAATTTTCTCTGTTCAACCTAAAGTATTCCAGAACTTTGTCCAAACCCAGTTTGCAATTACAAATAATTACCTTCCTATGAAAATCACTGAGGCTTTAGCTACACAGCTAAATACTAACCTGCCCCCATCTACAAATCCTCATTATCATCCTATCTTTGATGAGTATGTAATTGCTGTATCATAAAAAAACGTAAATGGTTAAGGTAAAAATGTGCAAATGAATAAAGGAAGAGAGGGGTCATGAGTCAGCTTTTTTTTACTTCCTAGTGGTGCAGGAATAAGCAACAGATGGAAATACAGGGTACAATGACTGATCACAACTTATCTGCCACAAGGTACTATTACATAAGATATTAGAACATAAGGCACTAAGATATTTTCAACAAGTGAGTCCCTTCCAGAAGAAAATAACCTAAAATTCTCCATTTTAACTACTTTACTGAAAAAGGTATGAGAGTTAATGAACTCCTTTAAAGGATCCCATACTGCAAATTAAATAATTAAATCTCCAGACTCAGGGTGCTGTAAGTGTGAGAGCATGCCAGTGTGAAAAGTACACTCAGAAGGTGTGAGCACCAGTTACAGATTTGCAACCTGCTCGTCATGTGGCCTAAGATGCCACTGTTCCTTAGGAATCTGAAACTCTCCATTTATTAAAATAAGATACTATAAAATTTTGTCTAAATCAATGTATAACTCTGAAGTGTGCCTTATTTTAGTTTTGTATTTCGACATAAACTTTTTTTAAAAATTACATTTAAAGGCATGTTTTTATATAATTTTAACTCACTTTTATTGAGGTATGATTGACAGACAAAAAGCTGTAGATATTTAATGTACGAAACAATATGTTTGGTGATAGGTTATATCCATCAAACTAACAACATTATCAATGCCAGAAGCTTACCTTCAAAAGTTCCTTTCTGCCACCTGAATTTATTCCTTTTATAATAAGAGCACTTAGCATATGATTTATTCTCTTGGTAAATTTCTAAATCTACTATTCTTAAGCATAGGCCCTTGGTTGTACAGTAAATCTGCAAAACTTATTTATTTTGCATAGCTGAAAGTTTATGCCCTTTGACCAACATCTCCCCATTTCTCCTTCCCCCAGCCCCTAGTGACCATTATTTTATTCTGTTTCTATGTGTCTGATTATTTTAGATTCCACATACACATGAAATCATATAGCACCTACCTTTGTGTGTTTCAATTATTTCACTTAGCATAATGTCCTCCAGTTCCATCCATGTGGACAAAAATAGCAGGTTTGCCTTCTTTTCCAAAACTGAATGACATTCCACTGTGTGGGTATGTGTGTGTGCCCACATACGTGTATATACGTGCGTGTGTGTGTGTGTGTGTGTGTGTGTGTGTGTGTCTCACATTGTTCATTAATTTCCGGTAGTCCTGCACATAAAAGAAATCTGTACCCATCTGCCAGCTCTTCTCCAGACTTCCACCTGGTATTCATGAGAAAAACTGGGGCAAGGAAAAAACTTACCCACTGTCCAGACATAAAGTAGGCACCAACACTGAAACTAGAGATGGCCCTAGAGATGTTGGAACTATCAGACAGGGACTTTGAAAGAACTATGACTAGCATGTCAAAGGATCCAGAGGAAAAGGTAGATAAAAGTCATGAACAACTGATGAACTGTTGAACACTCTATCTGAAACTAATGATGTACTATGTGTTGGCTAACTGAATTTAAAAAAAAAAAAAAAGCTTTCCAAGGGGACAGGGAGGGAGGAGTCGTGAACAGAGAATTTTAGCAGAGAAATGGCACATATAAAAAAAGAGTCAAACAGAAATCCTTAAACACACACACACACAATATGAAGATGAAACTTCCTATGATGGGCTTCAGCAGACTGGGCACAGGACAGAAAAAAATCAGTAAACTTCAAGACTGATCAAGACCAATCAAGAAAAAAAAGAGAAAACAGAAAAATTGCAAATATCAAAAATAAAAGAAATGGTATTACTATAGATCCTATACACCTTAAAGATAATAAAGGAATAGTAAAGACAATTTTACAGGAAAAATTAAACAATGTAGATAAAATGGCAAATTCCTTGAAAAGTGTAAATAACTAAAACAAAGAAATAAATACAAAATATTAAAAAACTGAAATGGCTTTTTGGTTAAAAGCCATCACACTGGGGTGCCTGAGTGGCTCAATTAGTTGGGCATCCAACTCTTGGTTTCAGCTCAGGTCATGATCAGCTCAGGTCCTGGGATGGAGCTCTGCATGGGGCTCCATGCCCAGCAAGGAGTCTGCTTGAGATTCTCTCCTGCTACCTCTCCCCCCCAATACATAAATCTTTTAAAAAACAAACAAATAAAAGCCATCATACACACACACACACACACACACACACACACACACACACACACACAGAAATGCATGCCCAGACAGTTTTACTGGTAAATTATATCACATACATCATCAAAAATCTAAGGAAAAAATTACTATCATAAGCAAAATTTTATAAATTTAAGCATAATGAATAATAACTATAACTTCTATATCACTTAGTATTTGCTAGTCACTATTCTTTTGTGTCTTTTTAAGATTTTATTTCTAAGTAATCTCTACACCCAACGTGGAGCTCGAACTCACAGCTCTGAGATGAACAATCACACACTCCGCCAGCTAAGCCAGCCAGGCGCCCACGTGCTAGTCACTATTTTAAGTTTTTGCCACAGACTAACATTAATGTTCACAATAACTCTTTCAGGGAGGCACTATTACTATCCCCACTTAAATAAGGAGACTGAAACACTGGAAGTAACAGTACAGCTCAGTGAGTGTTGGGTCTGTACTTGAACTCAGATAGTCTGGCTCCAGAGACCTTTTCTTTCTCATTCTATTACACTGAATTCTAAGCAAATGAGATAGCAAAGAAATGATCGTGTGTGTGAATGAGTAGCTGTGTGGTTTGTGCACACATTTCCTTTATTGGAAAAGTAACATCATAAAAGAAAGGAGAAAGGAAATTTTTCTGAGACAAGAGGTTAAGTACAAACTCAAATACAACCTAAAGGGATAAAAGTATTATATGTGTATTTTTTATAAATCAATATAAATAGCTTAAGAAGGATCATACTGAAATAAATAGCTGATCTCAGGGTAGAGAAAGCCTGTGAATAAAGAAATGCATTATAAGAAATCTCAGAAGATAACGGAACAACATCCAGTTACAGAATATAGAATATATAAAGGATTAAGATAAGCCTTTTTAATCATTAACACACCAATAGGAAAAAATGACACAGAATGATCTAATAACTCATAAAAGCTAATAAAAGCAGTCAAAGTAAGCAACAAATGAAAATTAACAGAATTTTTTCAGTAAAATTAGCAAACACTTAAAAAAAAAATACCCATTCCTGGAGAGACTACAGGAAAATGGAGTCTGGGGGATATTCTGTTGGGGCATAAGTTAATGCAACCCTTCTGGAAAACAATTCGACAATATGTGCCAACATCTTTATAAATGTTTAGAGTCTTCTCAGAAAGAAAAACTAAGAGGTGGGTAGAAATCATACATCCCTGGAGGTGTAGTGCGCTTCACCTTTCCAGAGTTTGCATGGCATTCTGATTACCAGCGATGACTCTGGATCCAGACATTCTGCTTTCAAAATCAAACTGCAACTTCCCAGCTGCAAGACTCCAGCGAAATCACATAACCTCCCTGTGCCTTAGTGTTCACACCTACATAATGGGGATAATAACAGCACCCACTTTTGAGGTTCTTCTGCTGATTAAACAAGATGGTATCTCTAAAGACTTAGAGCAGCTCCTGGCACAAAATTAACACAATACAGATGGTAGCTATAATTATTAGGTTTACAATTCAACACTGGAAAGAGTATGACTTTATAATAAAACAATACATGTATGTAATCTTCTATAGCTCTCAAATATCATTTTTCAAAAAATATAATGATATGGAGAAGTAACAATAAGAAATATCATATATAGTAGACTTTCTACATAAGGAAGTATGTAAATAGAGGAAAATGGTAAGAGAATCATTAGAAGCCATGTGGGAATGGTGATGTTATAAGCTATAATAACGAACATAATCTTGGCTTATTCTGATCCCCAGCTGGGATCAGAAACACTGCAACCAAATTATTAATTTATTTTACTTTCAAGGAGTTCATCTTGTGTACTCAAGCCTCTTTAGATATAGTTGATATAAGAACTAGAAATTCCTATAAATTATACATTAATTATTAAATAAATATTACTTGGCTATATGCCCAATATAAGGCAACTGTATGAATATACTAAAACAGATCATGACTAATTTTAAAGCATTCCCATATAATTACATACGGCTTTGATTTAGAATGTTACTTTAGGGAATAAAAGAAAGCTAAGCTGGAAACATCTTAACATAAAGCTTTTTTTGAGCATTTAGTGTTATATTAATGTTATTCTCATGTAACACGAAAAACAAGGTCTCAAAATGAAATATTGCTTTCCTAGCATTCTAAAATGAGGTTATTAATCATATCTAGTTTTCATGAATATATATTATAGCATAATTTATAAAACAGTGAAATTTTTCATAAGAATGCCTATGAAAATATGAATATCTCCTATTTGATCCCTTAAAATATGAACGTTTAAGCTTTCTTTTTTAGCACTTTTAAAGACCTAACTGAAGCAACTTGGTACAACATACTGGGACAGTCATTACCTTGAACTCAAATTTGTTTGCATATGAGTTCCAGTTAGGGAGTAATTTGACCTGTGATGTGCATCTTACTTAATAGGTCTGAGCACTGAATACTTTTGAGTTTTACCTTAATAATAAAGTATTTAAGAAGTTCTCCTTTTTATACCCTTATTCATTTGGGCATCAAAACAGTAAGACTTGTAGGAAATATCAATTATCAATCCATACAACCTCCTACTTCCTATAGGAATCACTTCAACAACAATTTAGATGGTACTCCAGACTTTGTCTCAATCCACAAGTCTCAGAAAGCTCTTACACCATTTTACCTGGCAACCTATGACACTTTTTTATTTAACGGATGACTATGTTATGGATCATAGTACGTAAGTTGGAACATGGGCTTTGGGGTCAGAGCAGGGCTAACCTTAGCTCTCATGTTTTCTAACGTCATAATGCTTTCTTTGGGCAGATGCCTTGGCCTCCTGTATCCTCAGCTGCCTAATCTTTAAAAGGGGCTAAACTGATGGATAGCTATGATTCTGTATAATTGTATACTTACATAGAATTTTTTTACACTTAACTCCTTAATATTTTTTTTATTTTTTACATTTCTTTTACAGTGAGATGTGAAGTAATGGGTTATTTTTTTCCGATCAGCTACCTGAAGAATATTTGGTGATTAATCCATCTTTTCGAAAACTCATTCAAAATTCCACCTTGACCAAATGTGGAGACCACATCTCTTATGTTGCCCGACACAGGGTAGGCACTTCATAAATGGATCTTCTTGTCCTCCTTCCACTGAGCATAAGCTTGCTTTCTTATCAATTCTACTGTTCCTATTTTGCCCATAGCCATACTAACAAAACTTATTTAACAAAATAAAACACCTTCAATTCCGTCAGTCAGTCTTCATATGACACAATTTTCCACTATAATGCCATCATGGCTCCCCTCCTTTTTATAAGCCCTAATTGCCAATGTTCATCTAACAAGATGGCTTCTTGGAAAGACCTCTTTCTATCAGACATTTTCTTAATCGCAGATGATGGACATAGCATCCTCCCTTGTTACCAACATTTCACTTCTAGAAATGCAATCTAATTTTGCCTTAGCATTTTTTAGTCAACTCATATTATGTTGAACTAATAAGTTTTGTCATGAGCAAAAGCCATGATTCTTTTTGTGCGTGGACTGTTTTTAAGCCCAATTTTCTCCATTTTGAAAACACAAGGTATCTCGATCATCTGATAATATTCTTTAAAATGGCAAAAATCTAATAATGAGAAAGAAAGGTCACTTATCACTTATATTTTTACTATCTCTTTCACCCCAATTCAAGATATCATCTAAAAAATTTTTTAATTTTTTTTGAGTATAGTTGCATGTTAGTTTCAGGTGTACAACACAGTGATTCAGGATCTCTGTATGTTGGGCTATGCTCGCCACAAGTATAGCTACCATTTGTCACCATACAACGCTATTATATCATTGACTATATTCCCTATCCTGTACCTTTCATTCACATGACTTACTTATCCCATAACTAGAAAGTTATATCTCTCACTCTCCTTCACCCATTTTGTCCATTCCCCCATCCCCTTTCCCTCTGGTAACCATCAGTTTGTTCTCTGTATTTATAGGTCTAAATCTGCTTTTTTATTTGTTTGTTTATTCATTTGCTTTGCTTTTTAGATTCCACATATGAGTTAAATTATATGGTACTTGTCTTTCACAGCCTGACTTATTTCACTTAGCATAATACCTTCTAGGTCCATCCCTGTTGTTGCAAATGGCAAGACCCCATCTTCCTTATGACAGTGCAATATCCATGAGTGTGTGTGTGTGTGTGTGTGTGTGTGTGTGTGTGTGGTATCTCCTTTATCCTTTCATCTACTGATGGGCAGTTAGCTTACTTCCATATCTTAGATTTGTAAATAATGCTGCAATAAACATAAATGTGCATTTATCTTTTGAAATTTACTTTCTTTAAATAGATGTTGTTCTAGAGTTACAGAGTAAGTTTTAAGACTAAAAAATATTTTAAAGAGCTTTACAGTCTTTTTCAATTAAGTACACTCTCAGCGTTTTCAGTATTCATCTCAATTTAAACATTTTTTTCATATGCTACAAGAGAAAAGTCTCAGAAAATCATATACAGTATAATTTCATTTTGACATATGGGTGCCTACTGACAGGCATACACATATTTGAAAATGGAGTATATGCATATTTGATATATATAAAAATGAATATAAAAATAAAAGCCCCAAATACTATGTTTAGCTTGGGGCTAGGGAGTGGGGATTAAGAAACAATGGGACTTGACATTCATTTTTTCATTTTTTTTCTTATAGTGGGCATGTTTTGCTTTTATAATAGTATTTAAACTTTTACTTGGATGATAGCTATAAACAAATATCAGTCAATTTAATAAGCAGGAAAAACTCAGAACATCATGTTTTATGATCTAAGTTATTAATAAAAGTCACCCAAGGATAATCCATTATATTTTTAAATTTACACTGACATTAATGTGCTTTCACTTTAAATATGCTTTAAAATGTTTTATTCAAAGTCATTTTTTCTATCACTTGATTTAAATCTTTTGCCTTTCTCAAACAGTTTGGTTTGAGAATGTTTTCTGCTTCGCCTTATGGAAGTAAATTTGACTTATCCTTTGTTAACTACTTTTCTTCTATATTATCCATAAACTCAAAGAGCTTATTGGCATATAGCTCTTTCATGCTTTCAGAATTTTATGCAGTTTTGTGATATCTTGCAGTATCCTGTTAATAGGATGAGCAAGAGACAATCAAAATAAAATATTGGGAAACCAGACTACGCTGCAATAGAACAGAGAAACTCATTATGGAAGCCCATAGAAACAAGGGAGCAAGATTAATGGTCTTACACATTAAATAAAGAGGGTGAAACAGAAAGGATAACAATTTTTCATTTTCTTTTCAGTCTTAAATACATCTATTTTGCTTAGAATTACTTTTATGAATCTGTTTAAATTGATAAAATAATTACTCACCTTTAAAGAGTAACAAGTTTATTCCTAAGAAAAAATGGAATGTAGGGAAGGAGTGTGGACTTGGGAATCAGAAGACCTTGACTTAAATAGGCTACTTATTTACTCTCCAACCTCAGGCAAAGAAATTCGCTTCTCTGATCCTCAATTTTCTGTTCTATAAAATAGGACTAATAGGACATATGCTTAATGGAATTGCTTTGAACTGTTTAATGAGGAAAACTATGCGAAGCCCGTATCACATAATAGAAACACAAAAATATTAGCATTCTTCCCTCTTTCATAATAAATCCTATTCTACAAAGAGAAAGCTACATAAAATAATATATCATCACTTTTAAACTACTTAAAACCTTGGTATTATCTGAGTTTATCAGAAGACTTTATTTGAGAAGATAAGAGTATCTGGAAAATTACTACATCTTTTAAAAAGAAGTTACAGGTAAAAGAAATTTCCTATCAAAATGGCATCCTAAATGCATACATTTATGGATTTCCCCTACCAATGCACCACTAAAACGACATTGAGGGAAACAAAAAAAGTGCAAAGGACAAAGAATAAGGAAAGAGAGACAACAGCAGAGAAGAACAGTTAACCAAATGTTGGGAGAGGGAGACGGCAAGGAGGAGTGGCAGCTAGCTTAGAGAAGGGTTAATTAGTTCATTTATTTTCATTTTGTTTTGTGAAACTTGATCAGCTGAGTTTCATATCTGGATTGATGTGCCGTGGCACAGAGCTAGAACACAGGGAGCTGAAAGTCTAGAAGATACAGGAGGACATGGGAACATAAGAACCCCACCCACCTGTGTTTACAGAAATTTGAGGAAGGGCTGTGAACTTCCACGGATGATGAAACTGGGTTCAAGTCAATTGCATTTGAATATCTCAGTGGCAAGAATAGTCATCCAATTATTATATTATGTATTCTTAGGTCTGCTTCTATATATTCTTAGGTATTGTTCTTTGATGGGATTCCTCCCCAATACCCATCTCATGTGTGTCCAACGTATCCAAAATAGATCACAAGTAAAAGAAGGATGCGTCAGCAGGAAGAATCAGATGGCCAAGTTGGCTGAACAACAGTCTTACTCTACTGCCTGGCAAAAGAGACACCTCTGTTTCTATGCATTCTGTCATTTAGTCATCAAATATTAATTGAGTAAATTCTATGTGCCAAGAACCATTCTAATTTCTAAGGTCATAGTAGCAAAGAAAACAGTGTCTATCTTTAAGGATTTGCAAATGTTGAGAGACAACAAACACATTAAAAAACAGGTCAGTGCTATTAAGAGAAAAAGGAGTATAAATGGTGATCGGAATGGCAGTGGGGGGAGAAGAGACAGAAAACACTTGCCTGATAAGCTGGCACGTGAGCAAATAACTAAAGTGAAACGAGGGCATGATCCAAGAGGATATCTAAGGGGAAAGCTTCCTGAAAGGGAAAACATTAAAGCCCAAGTGAAACACGAAACAGAGTTCAGAACACAAAGCCAGTAAGTGACTGGTCTCCCAGAGCTCACTTCCCATAGAGGGACACAGACAATGAATAAACACTGACAACACATTTTGGACAGTTGTAATTTTTATACAGAAAATTAATGCAGCTAATTGTAATGGAAAGCAACTCCAGGTGTCTCTTTTAGATTAAGGTACTAAGAATGACCAGTCTAAAGACCTGAGGTTAGATGGTGTTGGGAATGGCTGCCCATAACAGAGCTGCCTCTGTGAGGTGGGGAGTCACCTCCAGGCAAGCCTAACAGCAGAAAGAGGTAACTAAGCACAGAGGGCAAAGTGGAAAACAAGCTCATTTCCATGCCATTGCAATTTACGTGGTTCAGTAGAAGTGAGACAGGAGTTACTCAAAAAAAAAAAAAAATCAAAGCAACCATGAGCCATATGCAAAAAGAAGTGACAAGAAAACTGCTGAATCAAAATGTTAAGAAGAGCTGAATTTTCAAAACACACTGGATAAGGAAGATGTGGCAAATGCTACTAAGAAGAGTATTTAGAGAGCCAGTAGGAAAAACCATGGTGTTTTCCTGTCTCTTACCTAAGTTTCCTCCTTGACTTTCTCCTCCTTTCACATTCCCATCCTCTCTTGTTTCAGCGTTCATTCCCTTGCTCAGGACTCGAAGACGCAAACACATACCATTTATTGAACATCTCTCCTTGCAATAACACACTCATCCACCATATTTCATCAGCCCCAACCTGAACTCGTTATACCTATTCCTCTCTTCCCACCCCTGGATAAGAACAAGCATCCAGTTACCTGAGGTAGAATCCCAACACCATCTTGGACTTTTTCTCCCTCCCTTATAGACCATAGCTTAACATGTCCACCAATTCTATGTCCAGAAGATCACCTTGGGTCCCATTTCTTTTCATTTCCTCTGGAACACCCTGAGTTCCATCCCGTGATATCAATCGCCTGGGTCACTGAAGCAGCTCCCTACTTGGCTCCCCTATTACTACACTGTCCACCAAGCACTCATCCTCCACCCTCCAAGGAGTTATCTTTTTAAACACAAATAAGATTATTTTACTACGCCATGTGTAAAAACATGTTGTCCCAGATTCCTCAAACTACATTTCTGCTCTTTGATCTCCCATACGCTGGGCTGCCCAGTTCACATGGGACTCAAAGGAGTCCCCACCTTCTGCTTCTCTGACAAACCATCAAGTCAGGGCCCATTACACTCCTCAACCTCTATGCCTCCGCTCCCTCTGCCTGCAGGCAGGTTGCTCTTTTTTCTCCTTTATTTGTTCAGTCAGTCAGTTAGTCAACGAGACATGGAACCCACAATTCCTGGGGGCAACAGAGAAAAAAGTAAAACAATAAATAAACGATAATTTTTTTAAGTGATAAGCATAAACAAAAAAGGGGGGCTTTCGATGGCTATCACTGAAAGACAAGACCTCAACAATGAAAAAAAGTAGCCAAGATAGAACTTGGGGGTGGGGGGGGCCTGGGTGGCTCAGTCTGTTAAGCATCTGCCTTCGGCTCAGGTCATGATCCCAGCGTCCTGGGATCAAGTCCCGCATCAGGCTCTCAGCTCAACTGAAAGCCTGCTTCTCCCTCTCCTTCGGCCTGCCACTCCACCTGATTGTGTTCACTCTCTCTCTCTGTCAAATAAATAAATAATAACTTAAAAAAAACAAAAACAAAAAAAAAAGAACTTGGGGGTGGGGGGGTGGAGTGAAGGAGCATCAAGCAGAGGAAATGCCCAGAGATTAAAAGAGCCTAGAAAACAGAGTGAGGAGTTTGAATATTGGTTTATGTGCAATTAGAATCATTGGAGAATAACAGGCAGTGGAAAAAACATTCATGTTAAAATGAAAATTGAGGAAAATGGCAGAAATCATGTATTCCCATTTTTACTCTAAATACATTAAATTCATCTCTTTATGAATACTGACACTGATACCATCAAATATGATCCCAAATCTGTGGTCCTACCTTCCTCACAGAGCAATAGTTCCAGTGTTTTGCCTTCAACTCCTTAACACTGTGCCTCAGTATATGTGACTTAATGAAGAATGGCCATTGATTTTCACAGACTAATTCATGCAGATTAATTTGTACAAGGTTAGGAAAGTGAGTCTATACTGCAACTATAAAGTCAAGCTAAATGCAATAAATATATGAATTTAGAGAATGAAAGGTAGAAAGGGTTATTTAAAACAACTAAAAAATATATTGTATCATCCCTTCTAAAGGACATTGGAACAAGAAGAGAAATAATGAACCATCATACAGAGAACATTAGAGAAACTAACATGTTTGCCAGGCCAGACTAATTTGATGACTTTTTTTTTATGAAAAAAAAAAAATCAGAAGCATAAAATATAGCTGACTTCAGTAAAATAAGTGACACATAATAACATACAGAAAGATTTTAAATAAAGTTTGTTTGGACAGAAAGATGATTACAATGACTCAAAGTTAGATATATGTATAAAACTATAAAACTATAACTATAGTTATAAATGGCCATACATCTTTCTTAGTAGTTATAACAAGCTTGTTCCACAAAGGACCATTATTGATTCTAACTGTCTTTTAAAAACAACCTAGAGGACAGAAAAAAATATGTAGGTTGCTTATTCACATACATATAAAAGGAAAAAAATAAACAAAGAAGCAATAAGTATACGAGAAAAGAGAGAGTAAGGGAAGGGAAAATACTGGTTGTTAAGGGCATTCAGAATAAGAAGACCCAACTTCACATCAAGAACATGCCACTTACGAAGTATTCCTAGAACATATTTGCTGACATAGTTTGCAATTTTAGTTTCAAGTTTCTTACTTTTATTCCTTTACAGTATGCAATGTTACTTTAAGAATTTTTCTTAACACTGCACTTCCCCATCATATTATTATTCTCTGTTTACATTTAGCTATAAAAGATTACAAGATTCATTCTTTACCAGTGTTTCTTTGTTTCTCTATTTTGGAAGGGAGTGTTGGGGACACAATTTTAAATAGAGTAGTCAGAGCAGACATTACAAGCAAATGTCAAGTTTTACAAGCTATCCTGGAGAAACCTGGAGAAAAGTGTTCCAGGCAGAAGAAGGAGCAAATGCTGAAGACCTGAAGAGGTAGACTGCTAATGTGCTGGAGGAAAAGCAAGGAGGGGCTCCTGGGTGGCTCAGTGGTTAAGCGTCTGCCTTCGGCTCAGGGTGTGATCCCAGAGTCCTGGGATCAAGCCCTGCATCAGGCTCCTCCGCTGGGATCCTGCTTCTTCCTCTCCCACTCCCCCTGCTGTGTTCCCTCTCTCACTGGCTGTCTTTCTCTCTGTCAAATAAATAAGGAAAGAAAATCTTAAAAAAAAAAAAAAAAAAAAAAAAAAAGCAAGGAAATCACTGTTGTTAGAATAGGGAAAACATGGGAGAGGAGTTGCTGATGACATTAGAGATGCCTGAATTGAGTGGAGCCTTGTAAACCATAACAGGGCTCTGTTACCCTGAATGAAATGGGAGTCACTGGAGGGATTTGGGCATTTGAGCACTGGGAGCTTGACAGCTCCCCCACCTTCACTCTGACTCTGACTGGTATATAGAAAATAGACTACATGGGTCAAGGACAGAAACAGGAAGAATAGCATAGTGTAAGCATAGTGTAAGAATCTAGATTTAAAAATAACAGTGGCTTGGACCAGTCTAGCAGTGGAAAGGATAAGATATAGTCAAATAAGGGGGCGCCTGGGTGGCACAGCGGTTAAGCGTCTGCCTTCAGCTCAGGGCGTGATCCCGGTGTTCTGGGATCGAGCCCCACATCAGGCTCTTCCACTATGAGCCTGCTTCTTCCTCTCCCACTCCCCCTGCTTGTGTTCCCTCTCTCGCTGGCTGTCTCTATCTCTGTCGAATAAATAAATAAAATCTTAAAAAAAAAAAAAAAAGAAAATTAAAAAAAAAAAAAGATATAGTCAAATTATGGGTCTACTTGGACCAGAGCCAATAATATATCTTCAGAGTGGGCATAGGTATGAGAGAAAGATCAGAATCAAGGATGACCCCAGAATAGAATATCTATTAATTATGAAAGGGCAGATTTTCAGTGAAGCAAGTTTGAGGAGTAAAATCAGGAGCTCAGTTTGGACTTTGAGATATCCACTAGAAATTCAAGTGGAACCCACACTATATGGTCAACTAATCTTCTACAAATCAGGAAAGAATATCCGATGGAAAAATGACAGTCTCTTCAACAAACGGCGTTGGGAAACTGGACAGCAACATGCAGAAGAATGAAACTGGACCACTCTCTAACACTATACACAAAAATAAATTCAAAATGGATGAAATACCTAACTACGAGACAGAAAACCATCAAAATCCTAGAGGAGAACACAGGCAAAATGAACTACTGGGACTTCATCAAGATAAAAAGCTTCTGCACAGCAAAGGAAACAATCAACAAAACTAAAAGGCAGCCTATGGAATGGGAGACGATATCTGCAAATGACATATCTGATAAAAGGTTAATTAATATTCAAAATCTATATAGAACTTATCAAACTCAACACCCAAAAAACAAATAATCCAGTTCAGAAATGGGCAGAAGACATGATTGGACACTTTTCCAAAGAAGACATCCAGATGGCTGACAGACACATGAAAAAATGCTCCACATCACTCATCATCAGGGAAATCAAATCAAAACCACGATGAGATACCACCTCCCACCTGTCAGAATGGCTAAAATTAACAACACAAGAAACAGCAGGTGTTGGTGAGGATGTGGAGAAAGGGGAACCCTCTTGTACTGTTGGTGAAAATGCAAACTGGTGCAGCCACTCTGGAGAACAGTATGGAGGCGACTCAGAAAGTTAAAAATAGAGCTACCCTACATTCCAGCAATAGCACTACTATTTTGTATTTGCCCAAAGGATACAAAAATACAGATTCAAAGGGGTACATGCACACCCCAATGTGTATAGCAGCATTATCAACAATAGCCAAACAATGGAGAGAGCCCAAATGTCCATCGACTGATGAATGGATAAAGAAGATGGGGGGAGGGGTGATGCAATATTATGCAGCCACCAAAAAAAAATGAAGTCTTGCCATTTGTAACGATGACAGATTTAAAGTGTATTATGCTAAATGAAATAACTCAGAGAAAGACAAATATCACATAATCTCACTCACATGTAGAATTTAAGAAAGAAAACAGATGAACATATGGGAAGGGGGAGAAGAAAAAGGAGAGAGGGAAACAAACCGTAAGAGACTCATAAAAATAGAGAACAAACTAAGGGTTGACCAAAGGGGGGTGGGTGGCAGATGGGGTGGGTGGGTGATGGGTATTAAAGAGGGCACTTAGGATGATGAGCACTAGGTGTTGTATGTAAGTCATGATCTACTCCAGAAACCAATACTGCACTGTATGTTAACAAACTCAAATTTAAATAAGAAAGAAAGAGGGGCGCCTGGGTGGCTCAGTTGTTAAGCATCTGCCTTAGGCTAAGGTCATGATCCCAGGGTCCTAGGATGGAGCCCCCACCTTGGGCTCCCTGCACAGAGGGAAGCCGGCTTCTCCCTCTCCCACTCCCTCTGCTTATGTTCCCTCTCTCACTTTGTCTCTCTCTGTCAAATAAATAAAATCTTTAAGAAGGAAGGAAGGAAGGAAGGAAGGAAGGAAGGAAGGAAGGAGAAGAAAGAAAGAAAGAAAGAAAGAAAGAAAGAAAGAAAGAAAGAAAGAAAGAAAGAAAGAAAGAGAAAGAAAGAAAGAAAGAAAGAAAGAAAGAAAGAAAGAAAGAAAGAAAGAAAGAAAGAGAAAGAAAGAGAGAAAGAAAGAAGGAAAGAGAGGGAGGGGAGGGAAGGAAAAGAAATTAATTCAAGTGAAGATGTTAAATATTCACTCGGATATGCTAGCCAACAGTTTAGGACAGAGGTCCAGGATGAAAACAGAAATTTTGATATTTAAAGCCAGAAAACTTGGTGAGATCATTTTTTAAAAAGTGAGTACAGACGAAAATAAGAGGAGAATTAAGAATGGAATCTTGGGGGGTGCCTGGGTGGCACAGAGGTTAAGCGCCTGCCTTCGGCTCAGGGCGTGGTCCCAGCGTTATGGGATCGAGCCCCACGTCAGGCTCCTCCGCTGTGAGCCTGCTTCTTCCTCTCCCACTCCCCCTGCTTGTGTTCCCTCTCTAGCTGGCTGTCTCTATCTCTGTCAAATAAATAAAAAAATAAAAAAATAAAAAAAGAATGGAACCTTGGTGCGGTTTCAGATAACACTGATGGAGATTAAAAAGTCAGCAAAAGAGACTAGAGAAGGGCAGTCAGTCAGTATGAAAGGAGAAAAACCAAGAAAATGAGACACCGGAAGTCAAGCAAAAGAAAAAAAAATTAAAGACAAGGGAGTGATCATGTTGTCAGTGCTGCTTACAAGTCAATTAAGATGAAGACAGAAACCTGGATTGAACAATGGATTTCACAGTATGGAGATCATTGGGGATGTTGATAAGAAGTGTTCCTTTGAAGTGGCATAGGTGAAAGTCTGTTGCAATGGATTCGAAAGAGAATAGGATGAGAGAAATCGTAAATAGCAAGCTAGACAACCCTTTGAAAGACATTCTGTAACAGGGAAGAAAAAAGTGGAGCAGCAAAAGGGGAAAATCTGCTCGAAAGATATTTTGTTTTGATGGCAGAAATAAGAGCTTATTAATATGTTGATAGAACCAGGAAAAGAAAAAATAATGGTGCAAAAAAGAAAGGGATTATGACAAAGCAAAAGAAGAGGATATGAGAGAATGATTGCGACAACTGGCAGTAAACATGCTTAGATAAGGAGAAATACAAGTACATGAGGGCTGAGAGCAATAGTGGAGATGCGGTGGGACCAATGATGTCAAGGAATCATTAAGAAGTCGGTCTTGGGGTGCCCGGGTAGCACAGTCGTTAAGCGGCTGCCTTTGACTCAGGGCGTGATCCCTGCGTTCCGGGATCGAGTCCCACATCGGGCTCCTCCGCTGGGACCCTGCTTCTTCCTCTCCTACTCCCCCTGCTGTGTTCCCTCTCTCGCTGGCTGTCTCTCTGTCACAGAAATAAATAAAATCTTTAAAAAAAAAAAAGAAGTCGGTCTTGAGAGAAGCATCTGGAAAAAAACAGTAGGTAGTGATCACAGGACAGTATTCTGCTTGGAACAGACATTTTGGAGGAGCTAGTTATTAGTAATAGAAAGAACCAGGGTATATCCCTTGAGTGCTTGCTCGAGAGAACAAAGAGGATGAGATCATTGGAAGAAAGGACATTAAGTAGCTAAAGAGTTAGTGTACTGGAAGGATCCCCTTAGCAAATTATTTACATCACTGAAAATTATGATCACCAAGTAGTGGTGTTTGGAGAAAATGACAATGAGTCAGAGGATTCCATTTTGAAGGAATGAGAAAAGATAAATGTTATCCATCAAGGAACTTTCTAACCTAGTGCGGCAGAGGTAAATATATAACTGTAATGTAATGGACTGAGTGATAAAATAGAGATATGAACCAAACCGCACCAAAATTACAAGAGGAACTATTAGCTCCTCAACAGACATCAAATGCATGAATGAATGAACCGTGGGTTAGGTGAGGGTAGTGGGTTGAATAGTAGTCCCCCAAACAATAGGTCCACCAAGAACCAGTGACAATAAACTTATTTGAAAAAAGGGGTCCTTGAAGATGAAATTAAGACTCTTGAGATGAGAACATCCTAAAATGCTATGATGGGCCCTAAACGCAATGACGTATAAGAGCCAGAGACGAAGACACAGAGGAACCGTGAAGGTGCAGGCAGGGATAGGAGCTACTCAGTCCCAAACCAGGAAACGGCTGGAACCACCAGGAGCTGGAAGCAGACGTCTCTTGACCTGCTGCAGGGAGCATGGCCCCACGGACACTTTGATTTTGGACTTCTGGCCTCCGCGATTAGAAGGAAATTAATTTTTGACTTATTTCACATAGCATAATCTCCTCCAGTCCCATCCATGTTGCTGCAAATGTTGGGTAATCGTTCTTTCTGATGGCTGAATAATATTCCATTGTATATATGGACTACATCTTCTTTATCCATTCATCTATTGAAGGCAATCTCGGCTCCTTCCACAATTTAGCTATTGTGGAAAATGCTGCTATGAAGTTTTTGCCATTTTAAGTCACTGGGTCTGTGGTCATTTGTTACAGAAATGAATACAATGAAATGAATACAGTGAGGAAAATTCTCACAGGGACATTTGCATTGAATTATGCAAGAAGAATAGAAGTTTGAAATGGCAAAGAGTTAAAGTGAGCAGTAAAATATTAATCCAGACAATAGATACAAAAGAGGGAGTAATGAAGAGACACGGCATATTTTGGGGAAAGTGAAAAGTTCAGGGCATCTGGACATGTGGTTCTAGAATGTAAAACCAGGTGACATGACCCCTAATGCACACCTTGTCTAGCAAAGAGGAAGCAGAAAAGAAAGTTTTGACTGTTTTTCTTGAGTAAAGCAATTTGCACATTTAGTGATTCCTCTAGGGACTGGACCTAGATAGACTGTGAAATAAGTTAAATGTATACCCATCTTTTCTTCAAACATACATATTTACTGCCATTGTGTTAAAAAGTGAAGCCCTGATTTTAAATACAAGTTGGATAATACCAACAGTCAATGAATATTTATTTATAACTAGTTTACCACACTGTGTAACTCATACCAACCTAGGCTAAATAATTGAATCTAAGGGCTAAAAAGTCTTCATAAGGAATGGAAATTAAATCAAAAACAACAAATAAAACCCTGAAGGAGTGCAACCTAAATATCCTAGTTCACCACCTGCCTCTTGTATTTAAAACCCCAAATCATTACCTTTCCCCTAGAACTAACTCTGAAATGTCTTACTTCTCAGTGGCCCTCTCAAATTTTCCCAGTGACTGGGCCTGAAAGTTTAAAGCTTCTTCTCTCCACCATCACGAAACGTACCTGGTTTCTCTCCTGGAACATCTCTCTCCAATTCACATAACTTGTTCTTTCCATCCACCAACCCCGCAGAGCATCCTAGCAACCCCTTCACTCCAACGTGTCTCCCCTCCAATTCTTCCAACTATACAGAAACGACGTGCGCGTGCCATCCCTTACCATAACAACAATAATAATCCCTTCCCAAAGTATCAGTCTATCTTTTCTATTCATTTGGTATTTAACTAAACATACAAAACACGTGGGTACATAAACAGTATTATAACCAATTTCGGTGACAACCCCCTCAGTTTAATAATCCATACGTGCATGTGGTACAAACTTCCAGACATACTTACAAATGTACACTGAAAGCTAAATCTCCTTCCCATCCCTGCTGCTGATTTTCCTATGTCTCTACTCAGAGATAATTAAATTGGTAACAGTTATAGCAAGTATTTTTGTATCGGTAACTACATTTCTGTTTATCCACAGCAATTAGGTTTTGCTAAAATGTTCCTAACACAAACACCTGTCTTACTTAAAAGAAAAGGGAGAGGGAGGACTTAGCTCCCTTAGACTACAAGATGCCATATATGATGGCAATTAACACAACTTTAAAATGTACACATTTGGAATAAACAAAAAAGTTGCAGTGGCATGGAAAATTATTTAAATGTTTTTTTGTGAGCCCTCATTATTCAAATTGAAACAAATTTTAAAAGCAGAATTTGGTTGAGTCTAACTTAGCTACCTGTATTAACTCACTTATTCATGCATTTTATTCATTCAACACACTCAGACTTTATCTTGTGCCATTTATGTCTAGCTTTCCTTGAAGACCCAATTCAAATTGTGCCAACTTCCCTCAGGGAACTACTTAACTTTTCTAATCTTCCCTAGCAAATGACACATTTTGGCATTAGGAAAGAGTACCTTACAAGCTTGTTAGGGTATAAAGTGAAAACCAAGTACAGTATTATCTAAACAATCCTTTAAAACCTCCTAAATCACCCATAAAAGAAAGAATCTCAGTTCTACCTCAAACTCAGCGCAAGGAGATGCTTCATACTAAGAAAATCATCATGACCAGAGATACCATAACAGGAATGTGGAAACCTGGAACACCAGGTCCATTTCTTCCACCTTCTCTATTCACTGGGTCATATTCTTTCCATGAATAGAACAATTTAATTTGTTATATGTATTTCTCTCTTAATCTCTCGCCCCCGACTCAAAAACTTATAGTGGAATAAAACGTGTATATAATGCAATTTCTCCAAACACACTATCTTGTACATTATTTTATAGAACTATCTCTTTATCTATAGTGTAAATATCACCAATGAAACCTCTTTGAATGACCAATGTTAAAATGTTACTCATGGCAGTTTGCTTAGCAAATACTTTCTGATGACATTATTTGATTGGAAAATAGTAACATACTGGGTCCATGCAATGGGGACAAAATTAAAGATAAGAAATAGCCCCTGAATGGATAAAAAAGACAAGCTTCATCTAGTATATTGTCTGATGTTTAAAGGAGAAATAGAGGTAAGATCTAACAATGATATGGTTAAAGGTTAAATCTCTTACTTGAAAAATAAATCATTCCATGAAACTGCTATAAATGAGGATATCAAGCCTGAATCAAAGCTCAATTTGCTTATTTTTATTTCTTAGACATTCCTTACACAATTTTCAATTTCTCAGACCCCAAATCAGTCACAGATTTTGTTCTGTAATAATACAGCCTTAACACAGAGAATCACTCCAGGCAGCATGTGAAGAGAACCCATGAGCCATTCTTCCACCCAACCTAACCCAATCCAACACAACACTTTCTTGCTTCTCTGTTCACTACAGTCAACAGAATTACCTTTGCTTTACCCACCCAGTATAAACTCTCTGAGTCCAGGACTTGATGTCATATTCCAATTTGCTCACCCTCTTTCTCCTACTTATAACTAAGTGGTAGACGTTCCCATCCTTCCTTTTAAGGTTTATCTTAAAGCCACCATATTGGGGTTTTGTTTATTTGTTAACACTTTTCTCAAAGATAGCTTTAACTGAGCAGGGTTCATCTGGCTTAGTTTTGTGTTTGCTCCAAAGACACCAGGACCAGGACATAGCTAGTCTTAAAAATTTTCTAATTATGTCTTAACTTTTTCCCCTCCTTAGCTCTGGCCAGCTGGTATCAAAGTTAATATAACAAATAACCAACCTGGAAGCTAACTATTTAGTATTATTTGAGAGTTTCTGGAAAGGCCTCTAAAAAGAACCCAATGGGTTTAACATAACTAAAACTATTTTGCTACATTTTCATTTAAATATATCTAAAAGGTTCAGTGAGGGGGAAAAGGAGGTCGGTGTCTATTTGAGAAGCAGTTTGGCTTGAATAGAGAGGGAAATTGTAAATCGTAGGGTTCTGTTAAAGAAAGTGACTCATTGGTAAAGACCAATTAATCATGAAGGAGCAGTGTAGGGGAGGGAATTGGAATGAGCCCAGTGGTTAGTCTAATAAGAAGAGAAAAGAGAAATTACTAATGCTAGAATCTTGGTTACCCAGGTAACTATAGACAGATAGGAAACTGAACATTTCAGGATCTTAGTTGGAAGAAGAAAAGACCAGAGTATGTTGGTATTCGTGTTACTAGTTCACTTGTTTTTAATCTTTTCTGTTTTGAGATGGGAGAGGTTGAAAAAATAATGTATAATTTTTAAAAAGAAGAGGGGGTAATTTGTGCAGGAAGAGGAACAAACATGCCAAATTACTTGGAAAAATTTCGAATCTGAACCCAAGATTATATTATGTGATCCGGAGCAGAGCTTCTCAAACTTTAATGTGCATTACGATCTCCTGGTCATTTTGTTAAAATGAGGATTCTGATTTAGCAGGTCTGGGGTAGGGCCTGAGATTCTGCATTTTTACAAGCTCTCAGGTGATGCCCATGTGGCTGGTCTATAAACCACATACTTAGTAGCAAGCATAGAATATAG
Organism: Ursus maritimus; assembly: GCF_017311325.1. Lineage (NCBI taxonomy): Eukaryota > Metazoa > Chordata > Mammalia > Carnivora > Ursidae > Ursus > Ursus maritimus. The sequence goes on along the minus strand of NW_024423344.1, from coordinate 61,441,854 downwards.
CAGTGTTCACTGACCATAAAGAAACTTTCTGAAGAGATCTTCTGGGGCAGGCAGGGAAAGTACAAATAATGTCACTGTGCCCACAAAATATCTAGTAATACAACAAGCTCTCGGTACATGTTTATTCAATCAATGATCTCTCAAAGCATCCTATTTTCCACTTTTGGAGTTGTTCTCCATCCCTAAAGACATCTCCACTATTTTAAACTAAAATCCATTAATTTCCTGAGAAAACGTGCAAAAAAAAGGAGAAAAATGCCTCGTTTGCCACAGCTTCTCCAACTCCTCTCCCAAGTCAAAATAGGAATATACATGTCTACACACATGCATATGGACTCACAACCAGGTATACACATATGGTAACTGTATTCAAAATAATTTTCTTCCTTAGCTTTTTGCCAAATGTAATTAAGCTTTCTCAGAATCTAGAGCCTTAATGAAAAGCTTATTGTAAATTGTTCCATGTGCACTTTGAGTGACTAGAACAGAGCTTGGTTCGCAGAGTAGACTTGATAAAAATTTCCTGGCATATATAAAATTTAAATTTATTTTTACATTTTCTTAAGTAATCAAAGCAAAAGTCCTATCAGGTAAAGAGGACATTTTCCTCATTTTTTGTGAAAAGAAATTAAGGTACAAAGAAGTTGACAATTCTTCCAAGCTCAATGAGCTAATGAGAGACAGAGTCAAGACCTACTGCTTTGTTCTTGACCCTATGCTTTTCCTTCTATCATATCATTTCCCAATATGTCACAGTGCTCTCTTCAATACATCAAAAATTAACCTATGAAGCAAATGAGATATTATAGGGTAAAACACCAAAAAAAAAAAAGTGTCAAAACATTTTAGAGAAGAGAGCTCATTTAGAGAAAAAATACGTTCTATAAAAGTAATGTATTATAAAAGCAAATAAACTGCCACTTTTTAAAGTAAAACTTAGCTTTCATTTGACAATGCTGCCTCTAAAAATAAATATGACAGCAATATTAATGACGAATAATAAATTCAGGGAAGGTATGATATAATTTAATATCAATTTCTAATGTTCTCCACTCCCTCCTTGAAATTAGAAGGATAGTGTTAAGACAAGTTAAGACATTCCAAATTTTCAATCGTGCCTGACCAGCTATTACCTCTAGGGCAGGAATGTTAGTGGGTAGGCTTAATGTGAGCCCCAGTCCCCCTGGAAATCACAGGAACCCAGGATGGCCAAGCTCAGGTGGTGATTAATCACAACAGAAGAAAGTGGGTGTGTGCATTATAACAAGCAATAGGGCTGGAGTAGTCAGGAGGGCACACAGAATAGCCTGATATACAGATAACAGGATACAATTACTTAATCAAGAGATCTCCAGAAACAAAATCATCTGACATTTCCTAAAGTTTCAATGTTGTAAAACAAAACAATTTCAGTGTTAACTCACAAAGGCCTTACATGAGCAACGAGCCTAGAGGACAGAGCTTCTAGCCTAACTCCCAGACACACCCAGACCCTTTTGCATCAAGAGGAGACCAGATCTTATTGGGCAAGGACTCAGCTTTACCTTCACCAGACTGTACTGGAACCCTTTTTAAGCCTTCCCAAAAGTGACTTTGAATTAGAAGGCTGTACTTTGCAAAAAGAGGCATGCCCAGATTTTGGGGTTATATGGGATAATAGATCTATGTTAAAACTAATTCTCGTGGACCTTGGGTCACTGTGCTCCAATTCAGTTATTAAGCTATAGTAACATAGTCACAGTTTTTTATCTAAATAAACAGTATTACTATGATTATAACAATCAGAGGGTGACTTCAATTCAGCTACAATCAATCCTAGATGTGGTCTTCTAACTGAAGCAAATTTATAGATCTCCCAATATTTTAAATGGCAAAAATTGTCTTCATTCTCATACATCGGAATCACAAAAAGCAACTGTCAATTACCTGAAGAAGAGCAGCATTTGTCCGATCCTCCCTCACAGTACCACCCAACTGGATCATGCCTTGGGGGCTCTCTCAGGCTTGATCACGTAAACCGATTCTACTAAATTATGGGAAGCTGCTGCGTAGCCCTGACTTTACAGCTAATTTGATTTGAAGCACCTAGTGTGTGATGGCAGCCTGGATTAAATGGTCACCTAATGTCCTATTAACAGTGGAGCCAAGTAGCAAACCAATAGACGATACCTTCTGAAAGACACTTGGCCTTAATCTTATACCCCAAGTGTCTCTTCCAGATTTTTCCATCAAAGCTTGCTGTTAACTTCATACATCATGCAGGCCTGAATGGCAGAACCATTTGTACTGGACCCTGGGCCAGCCAGAGACCTTTTTTAGCTTGTACCTGACTTAAAATTAACAGTCTGTTAAAAGACATAGTAAATTAATGCTAAAAGCCCAAATAAATAAATAAATAAATAAATAAATAAATAAAGCTATAAGAAGACTATCCAAAATCCAAGATCTCACCTATCACTGTGACTTTCTGGCAAGAATAATCCATTTTGGAGGAAATATCCCAACAGATCAACTACATGTCTTAAAAGTGTAATTTAGGAACCAGCAACATATCACTTAGGAACTTGTTAGAAATGCAGATAAATCTCAGACTTACTGAATCAAAATTTGTATTTTAATAACATGCTCAGGTGATCTGTATGCATGTTGAAGTAGAAGCACTGTCTTAGATGACTTGACCAACAGGGACTTCATTGAAGTAGAGCCTCCTTGTTTCCCAAGGATTTATCCCCACCCCCTGCCATGCTCCTTCCTGCTCTTTAGATCTTATCATCATGGCTTTATTAATGTAATCGATCTGTAAGCTGCTCTGTGGAAGATGAGAGAAAATCTGCTCTTTCAGGTAACTGACAGCTGCTTTTCATGATTCCCATGTATAAGAATGGAGAAAATTTTTGCATATAAAATACTGGGAGCTCTATGACTGTGCTTCAAGACCACATCTACGATTGACTGTAGCCGAACTAAAGTCACCTTCTGATTGTGCTTATTATAAACATAGTGGTAATTTTTGTTTAGATAAAAATACTATTAGTATGATACCACAGCTTAATTACTGAATTGGAGCACAGTGACCCAAGGTCCACGAGAATTAGTTTTAACATAGATCTATTATCCCATATAACCCCAAAGTCTGGGCATTCCTCTTTTTGCAAAGTACAGCCTTCTAATTCAAAGTCACTTTTAGGAAGGATTAAAAAGGGTTCATAGTACCGTCTGGTGAAAGTAAAACTGAGTCCTTCCCCAGTAGGATCTGGTCTCCTGATGCAAAAAGGCTCTGAGTCTGTGAGCTAGGAGTAGGGGCAGAAGTTCCATATTTGCAGCCATTCAAGACAAGATCATAACACAACTAGCAAGAAAAATCACTAAGAGATCCTGGACTCAGAAAACAGTAGTCCCATGACACTCTCAATGCAGGAGCTGAAGTGACTGTGGGTTGTCACCGAGGGGGTAGGGGGGGTATGTACACACATGGTTTGGGAAGCCAAGTGTTAGAGAATGCTGGACACAAAATACGTGGCTGTCCCATCCCCCTAGCGGTCCTGTGTGTACAATGTGACATTGGTCACTGGCTATAGCTGATCGATCCACTGGAAAAGAGACCTTACTCAAACTGAGCCAACATGATTCGCTCTCCCAGAATTTGAAATTTCATTAGAAAAACAAAGAGCCTGGGAGTGATTGGTGCTGTCATGTTTAGACAAGGTTCTAGAGAAAATGTCCACAAATTGGCTAAACGTTCTTGTTGTCCTGTTCTTTTCTAAGGTTCAGTTCAACATTTCCTTCTGAACGGAGAGCACCTCAAAATTTTTCCAACTAATCCCCTTTTCAGGTTAAGCATGACAGAATCAAATACAGTTCCTTACAACCAATAGAAACTATAGATCTGAAAACTCTTAAGATAATATTAGTCTATAATATACCAAGAATACTAAGCAGGATTCCAAAAACTTAAAAATTAGCAATACTAAAGGCTATGTGATATATATACAAAGTTTCTTTGCAAGTTATTCCTCAATTCTGAAATATTCTGTTTCCCATCCTCAGCCTGTCTTTTCAGGAAAGAGCCTAACGGAATTCCTATTCAATATGTCTTGATAAAAATCTAACTGCACTATTTACCAAAGTTCTAGTGAATTATTTAGAAAGTTTTACAAAAGAGCCTTTTAGGAGTAAGTAATGGGTAGTCGTGCTGAATTTGCAATAGTTTATAGAAAGTGGTTTTCCTATGCATCCAAGTAATGGCAGCTCAACTATCTCTTACCACACATCGCTCTTTATAGAAAGACGCGTACATGTGGTGAAAGAATTTAACACTGAAGTGAAACCCGCAGCAGGGGAAACTTAGAAAATTAATTGATTAGTGTTCTATTTCTCTCTCCATACTGTAAAAGCGATCATCCATTTTAGGAGACATATCCTGTCCATAGCACGGCTGTCTGTGGTTCCATAAATGAAGATATGTTTATAGTTTACACAATACACATTTCACAGCAAGAGCCTGAAATACATCAAATGTATAAAGTCTGCCAAACTGAAATAAATAAAACCTCTTTGTCAAAAAGTTCCTAATTGTTCTTCCTATTCAGAACATCTTCAGCTTTGATATATACACACCCAACACACAGAGAGGAAGTTCAGTTCCACAGAAGTATGTATTAGGGCTACAGTCTCCATGTTAGCAGTAATTAAAGCATAAAACTTGTACTCATTTCTGATTCTGCAAATGTATAGAGTAAAATGAATTTATTTCTTCTTTATCACACATAATTTCAGCAGGTTTTTTTTTTAATTTCAGCAGGTTTCTCCCTTTGAATTTTACCCTTTAGTGAGAATGTAAGAGCCACAGAAAAACAGAAATTCTTTTTGACTTTCTGTCATCATACAATTTAAGTCTATCTGCATCATTATAGTAAAATAGAATATATGATAAAACTACTTTACCTAACTTTTAAAATGTTTTTGAGTATGATTGAAACATCATTAACTAGTATTGGTAGGTATACTGAATTTAGAAAATGAAGCCACATTCAATTTAATTCAACAACTTTGTTGATTTCCTATTAATCCTAAGAATTTGTATTGGGAATTTGTCAATTTCCTACAACAAAACCAACAACGCAATTTCATTTGAATGGCATGGTTTAAATGTCATTGTGTAGTTACTATAACAAAACTTTCGAGTAGACTATATTAGTGAACTTCTAAGCTTTAATAACCTTCCACCTCTTTTTCTATTATCTGTTACCAGATCCTATTTCTCTTTACTTTTACCCCAAGAAGCCCAAGAACCTTCATAATTGCTGTCCAAGGATACTGACTGAATGCACCCCTGCCTCAGAAACACTGTACAATTTGATCTCTACTCATCTGTATCATTTCATTTTCCACAACCATGTACCTCTTCTCCCATTTTAAAACTTACCCCTTTAATGAAGGTTTAGATGTTCTCATGACAATAGCTTTATTTAATTTTCAGATGTAAATAGGTAATAATGCTAAAATGTTCTAACAAATGAAATTTATTAACTCAAGTGAAGGATAATTGACTTGACCAAAGTCACATTGTTAGTGAGCAAACCCAATAACTTACAGACAAGAATCTTGATTCATAGCTGATATCTATTTTTATGCTTCTTTCATCATATGTGCATTAATTACATTAAGAAAAGAAAAAGGAAGGGGTGCCTGGGTGGCACAGCGGTTAAGCGTCTGCCTTCGGCTCAGGGCGTGATCCCGGTGTTCTGGGATCGAGCCCCACATCAGGCTCCTCCATTGTGAACCTGCTTCCTCTCCCACTCCCCCTGCTTGTGTTTCCTCTCTTGCTGGCTGTCTCTCTCTCTGTCGAATAAATAAATAAAATCTTTAAAAAAAAAAAAGAAAAAGAAAATAGTTTAATAAAAATTTATTTCTATGAGCACTCAAAATCCAAGTCGTGTTTCGAATAAGAAACTTTTAAAATAAAAGTTCTGAAATACGGTAAACAATCAAAAAATAGTACTTATAGTTTTAAAAAAAGGATGATAAAACTACAACAAAAATCCTTAATAACTGACAGTACAAAATGTATCAATTTGTATCTTACATAATAATAATCACATCTATTCTTTTTTAGCATTAAAAATTTTTAAAGACAGGTAGAAAAAATGACTCAGAAAAAAAGAAAAAAGTGAAATAAGATGGGTAGGAAATCATTCATTTTAATAACATTTTTAAGTGACTCGTTGGAGATATAAAATAAATTCATAAATGCACATTCCACTCAAAAGGCAGACCCTTCAAAAGGGTACCTTTCTCATTTTAGTGGATTGATTCCCTTCTTTAATAAAAGGAGTAATGCTAAGTTTCATGTACAAAGATTTTAACTTTTTTCCTCAAGTTTTACTGACTTTTAAAAACATGGATGGGGTGCTTGGGTGGCTCAGTCAGTTAAACGTCCAACTCTTGATTGTGGCTCAGGGCATGATCTCAGGGTTAAGGGATCGAGCCCTATGATGGGTTCCACACTGGGCATGCACCCTACTTAAGACTCTCTCTCTCACTCTCCCTCTGTTCCTTCCCCACTAAAAGATTTAAATAAAAAATAATAAATAAATAAAAACATAGATAAATTTAACAGTAAAGCAAAATGAAAAAAAAAACTCACAAAACACAATATTCATATTAAAAGTTCCCTTAAGATTGAATAATGTCACCTAAATATGAATCAATTTTTTCTTCTCAGTCCAATCAGGAAATTTTTCTATATGAAAGAAATATGAACAACATGGAGAGTCTTCCTGTGCATCAAAAGATCATCTACTCTCCCACTTTCTTTTTAAAGCAAATGTCTCAAAAGAATGGTTTCCTCTCATGGCCTTGATTTTGTTACCACAACCCACTGCTATTTAACCTCTAACTGTAACCACCAAGCCCTCTGAAATGGCTTTTGCCCTGGTACTAAAGACCCAAATGCTCAATATGAAAGAATGTGTCGCATCACACTTGGCCTCTCTTTGTCTTTTCAGAGTTTCATACCCTGTCCTCTGAGAATTCACTTTTTTTTTTTAATATTTTATTTATTAATTTGACAGAGAGAGAGACAGCCAGCGAGAGAGGGAACACAAGCAGGGAGAGTGGGAGAGGAAGAAGCAGGCTTCCAGTGGAGGAGCCTGATGTAGGGCTCGATCCCAGAACACCGGGATCACGCCCTGAGCCGAAGGCAGAGGCTTAACAACTGAGCCACCCAAGCGCCCCTGGGAATTCACTCTTGTTTCCTTGACACTGCACTGGTTAGACACTACACAGTCTTCATGCCCCTTGTACACCTCATTTTAACCATCAAAAATCCACCTGCAGGCCTTTTCTTTTCCCCATGTGTGCATTCTTCCTGGATAATTTTACCCAAAAAGATAACTCTATATTTTAGTTATTCTAAAATCTATAGCTACACCAAAACCTCTCCTGAACTCCTCTTTCTAATGAACAATTTGGTGCTTCCTCCACATCGATGATCCAGAAGCACAATTCCCCAAAAGTGTCATCCCATCTTCTTACATCCCCTTTTCTATGAACTGCTCAAGCCCGAAGCTCAAGGAGCCTCCTGGACCCTTCCCTTTCCTTCCCCTCAGCAGTGCCCTCAAACATGCATCTCCAAAACCCCACCGAACAAGTTCACCTCCGCCCTCATTCTCAGCAAATCACTCCCTCCCCAGCACTTCTGCCATGTTCCTACCTGATTGGCTACAATGTCCTATTTTTTTTTTTTTAATGAAACATATTACCTATTACAAAAGCAGTATTTTTTCCACTTCAGAAAAATTCAAAATAAATAAAAAGGAAAATTAAACTTCATCCGAAGATAAATACTCTTAATACTTCAATATATATCCTCCCACATAATTTTCTTGCTTTTGTAGCACATTTTCCTGTCATCTATAATCCCCCTTCTCATCCATCCTTCACAGGGGAACAGTGATGTTCTAAAATTCAAATATGATTCTGTAATTTTCCTGTTTAAAATTCCTGTGTGTGTCCAACATTGCCTTTCAGGATTAAAGTTCAGAAGCCCTAGAACAGCATCAATCACTGTTGGCTTTGCCTCGTTCTTCATTTCCAGCCACTTCCTCCATGACATCCTTTGCACCAACCATCTCCATTCTCCTTCTTTCTTTGTACATAGGACTCTATATCCTGGGGTCTCTACTCAGTGCAACCCATACTGTCTTCCTTCATCTGGTTATTTACCATCCACCCTGTTAGCAGTTCATCCAATCCTGCAGCTGTTGGCCTCAATTACTGTGAGCAGAGGGTCCCGCTCTGCCCTCACCCTCCCCTCAGAATTCCCCCAGAATGCCTTTTAGAGACCTTACTTTCTGCACATCGTGATTGCCTTTTCTACCCCTGCTATTAAAGGAAAATCCAATTCAAAGGCATTTTCTGTATTATTAGCCTTGTATAATATGGTTTAAGACCATGTACATTGGAATTAGAGGGATCTAGATTTTAATCCCAAATCTGTTCTTTACGTCAATGTAACTCTGGGAAAAGTAGCTTTTCTGCACCTCAATTTCTCCATCTGTAAAATGAAGTGATCCTCTATGTCAAAGCTTACCAGTACCAGTAAGTCCGTGATTCTCAACTGAGGGTGATGCTGCTCCCCAGGGGACATATGGCAATTCTGGACACATTTCTGGCTGTTCTGGCTGGAAAGTGAGCAAAGATGTTACAGGCATCCAGTGGACAGAGGCCAGGGATAGTGCTGAGCATCCTACAGTGCACAGAAAACTCCCCACAACAAAGGGGACACCCGACCCTCAATGTCAGTAGTGCCGTGGTTGAGAGACACATAAGGCAACGCAAGCCTGCTTTTAGCACCATGTGTGCCCAGGATAGCACTGGGAAATGGCAGTGACTGTTAATACCAAGAGATCCCTTTATTCTGAATTCTTATAGAATTTGAATTTGTGCGACTTCCTGTATTACATTTCATAATGGAAGTCAGCTCATTGTTTAGCAAGCATTCACTCCTTGCATCCTCCAAATTCATGGGAGAAATATGTTCCCTCATCCACTGCTGGGCTTTGACCAATGGAATACAGGCAGAAACGACAGTGGGCCACCTCTGAGCTTCATCTTTAAGACGCACTGCATGTTTTCACTTGCTCTCTTACACTCCTGCCAACAACCAAGAGAACAGATTTCTCCAGAGTGGTTATTTTTCCTTCATCGCAGCCTCAAAATGAGCACACAGGAAACAGATCTAAGCACATCCCTGCAAGCCAAAGCCTGGAACAGACCTGCTTGGACCCAACCCAGAGTCAGGAGTCAAGCCAAGCTAAACCAAGCCTAGGTCAGCCAAACCCTAACTGATCTGAGCAAGAACTGAGCACTACGGTTGTATGCCTCTGAGATTTTGTGGTTGCTTGTTAAACAGCAATAATTGGCTGATAAGCCATATGCTTTTTTATCCTTATTTTTATACAATTTTTCCCACACTAAGAGAAAAAGGAAGAAAACTTAACACCAAGACATCTTATCATCAAAATGGAATCTCCTACAGAGGAATACACAATAACAGCTCTAACATCGCCTCTTAAATGCTTTTTTTTTCCAGTTTGTATTCAAGCTCATAAACTTATATATAAAAGGATTTATTTCCACAGGAAAAGGATTCACAAGGTGACCAAAATTTGGCTCTTTACTAAGAAAATATTCAGAAACAGCACAAGAGAGGGACAGAATAAGAAACAGTGAAAGATGTATAGTAAGATCAACTTCTTGGGCTCCCGGGTGGCTCAGTCAGTTAGGCATCTGCCTTTGGCTCAGGTCATGATCCCAGGGTCCTGGGATCGAGCCCTGTATCAGGTTCCCTGCTCAGCAAGGAGCCTACTTCTTCCTTTCCCTCTGTGCTCTCTCTCTCTCCCCTGCATTCTCACTCTCTTTCAAGTAAATAAATAAAATCTTTAAAAAAAAAAAAAAAAGATCAACTTCTCTGGAGGGAAAAAATAAAGTAACTCAACCCAGAATATTTTCAGTTATGGTAATACTCTTTAATTTAACATGCATTTCCTCTATGTCCTGTGGCTTTAGCTCTTGATTTCTTGTTTTCTATGTGTTAGGAATTAAGACCATTAATCAGAGGATGGGTACATAATCCTTCCTATGGCTTTTTGTAGTGGTGTCCCCCATAGTGTTCTTTTTTAAGATTTTATTTATTTATTTATTTATTTATTTATTTATTTGAGAGAGAGCACATGCACGCACATGAGTGGGAGGAGGGTGGGGAGGGGGAGAGAGAGAGAGAGAGAGGGAGAGAAAATCCCAAGCAGACTCCCCGTTGCACACAGAGTGTGAGGCAGGGCTCAATCTCGACCCATGAGATCATGACCTGAGCCAAAATCACCAGTGGGATGCTTCACCGACTGAGCCATCCAGGTGCCACCACCCCCATAGTGTTGTAATAGTGAAAAACACCTTGTCCATCAGTTTATACTGTCTTTAGATCCTCTGAAAGCTGTGGCCCCACTAATAAAACAATCCTTAGCAATCATTCTTTCTCATTGTCTTTTTCTTTAGGACCTACAAAATATTAGAATTATTAGAAATGACCATCCTAATTGGCTATAGACAAATTTTGCCTGCAAGTTGGAAACTAGGGCATTTTCTTTCTTATGCTATTTCCATTGTTTACGTGAGCATAATCATATGTATCAGACTCTCAAAGGTAGATGTGGAGAGAAATTGAGAAATTGACAGATTACAGCTCAACTATTAAGGAAGATTTACTCATATAATGACATGCAAAAATCTATATCCCCTATCTTTACATAAGTAGAAGAGAGTGAAAAATTGCAAAACTGCATGTTACTATTCTAGTTTTTTCTTTAAATAGTTATTGATAAACCAAGTTAATAGTTTAGTTAATATCCTGTAAAGACAAGAAATTGATCTGAGTTAAAGGACATGAATAATTTTAGTACTTTATTCTTTCAAGATCTTCTAAATGTTCACATTGACCAAGGACTTGCCAAGAAGAAGACAGATTTATAAAGTACAAGATATGCAAACTATCTCCATCACAAATGACTTATTATATAAATTTTTCTCTTGAGCAATCTAATTCAGTTTTACTGAAAAATCACAATGACATTTACAGTACTACATAAGCAAGACTTTCACATGCCTGCTTTCCCCACAGACCACCCTGGGCATCTCAACTTCCAACTTCCCCAAATGCATTTCATTTTAATATAAACAACATGACTTTTGGAATGAGAAAAAAAACTGCAATATTCTTTCATGCAGAGTGAAGATCCAGTTAATGAGCAATAATTAATCATAACAGCTTGCTTCAAACTACATTCTTGTCTAGAATTATGCAGAGTCTATAAAATTGATAGCCTAGAGTGCTCTAGGAAAAAAAAAAAAACACAACTATTTCTCCACGGTATCCTTGCTCAACTAACACTGCTAAAAGATGAAGCATCTTCGCCTAAAAGGAGAGAAATAGCTGTCATAAACAGGTTCCTTACTACTTCTGGAGTATAAATAAAATTTTGAACTGCCTGTTTAAGCTCCTTTTCTTTGCTAGTAATATTCTGTTCTGAAGCTTTGTTGATGGATGCCAAACTCTAAATATCACCTGTGAAGGAGATAAAACTCAAGTTTACAGTGAGGTATATGACGGTGTCATGGCTAGGAAGATTTGGTACGACAATTTTACAGCAGCCAGAAAAAAAATACTCTTGCTTAATATCAAGCATGGAAATAAAAAGAAATATACCAACCAAATTGCAATTACATTGGGAAAAAAAAGTGAACACTGTACTGTACCCCTTCTGGGAAGCATTCCACAACCAGCCCTTGTTTATGTTTCTTCTTCTAATAAAGCTAATCCTTCCACTATCTGATCCATACTTCTATTGCTGTATTGACCCCTCTCTACTGGGATTATTCATCATCTTCCTTGATGATGAGAGTCACGGAGGAAGGACCTAAAAGTCTCAGTGCTCCCTGGACTTTCAGCACTTTGCAGAATCTCAGGTCCAGAAAAATATTAACTATATGTTCATTCAATGGAATTCAACAGTGAAATTATATCCGTCATTCTCCCAACTCTTCATGATAACTCTGATGACATCAATCACCAAGGTACAAAGTCAACCTGCACAAAACTCTTTCTACTCTGTTAAAAGGAGCAAAACTCAGATTCTTCTCATTAAGGAGTGATGTTTTTCAGCACAGCTCCAAATATTTTAAAAGATATTACCAGATTCTAGAAAAAGCCACTTAAAATTGAATTATTTTGAATGTTTTCTTTCATATATAAAGATGGAAGAATAAAATCCAGAGCTATAAAGAACAACTCCAAGCAAATTCGACACTTAATAGACAAAAACAGTTGAGACAATGGTGGGGAGGGAGATAGAGAAAGCTTAAGGAGTATGGATAATATGTAAGATGGGCAACTTTCCCACCAGATAATTTTTAAAGCATAATTTTAGTTCTTTATTATTTGCCATCTACATACTTTGTGGTAATAACTAGGTGCATATCTAATAACAAAATTTTACCTAGTATTTAGTGGATCAATTTTAGTTTACTAATAAAATTCAAATGACAAATGATCAGTGTTCAATAAATGATGGTAGTGATGGTGGTGGTAGGAATAGTCAAACAGTATTAATATATAGTATTATTAATTCTACAAACATTTAGTAAATTCAGTATTCCTATGATTATCAGCACTTCCATCAATATTTTCAGATACCAGTTTGATTGAACAAGCAAAAATAATGGTGTATATAGAAATAGCCTTACCATCAAAAATACATGTATTGACAATGACAAGGAATAAAGTTTTTAAAAATGAGGTCCCCAATAAGACTTTTCTCTCTACATAATTTGCCAACTAACTGGAAATGCTCTTAGTGACCGAACCGAGAAAGATATACTCCATCGGCAAATCTCACTGATACCTAACTGACAACTTACTATGTATCAGTTACTCTTTTAAAACCCTGTAGATGTATTTTCTTATTTAGTTCTCATAACAACTGTCTTAGGTTAGTATAGCTGTTATCTCTATTTTACAGATGAAGAAACTAAGATGCAGAAACATTAGGTAAATTGGTTAAAGTCGCAAAACAAGAGTTACAGCTAAACCCATGATATGAACCCAGAGATCAGGCCCTTAAAGTCTAAAAGGCAAAATAAAAGATAAATCACCATCCTACCCACCTAAAGATGACCCTGACACTGAAAATCAACAACAAAAAATCATATTACTTGAACATCTACCATAGATTAGACACCATGCCGAGAAAAGTGATATACACGTGTTTCAGTCCCCTCAGGCTGCTCTAACAGAAGACCACAGACTAGGTGGCTTATAAACAGCAGAAATTTATTTCTCACAGTTCTAGAGGCTGAGAAGTCCAAGATCAAGGTATCAATAGATTAGGCATTTGGTAAGGACTCACTTCCTGGTTCATTGGTGGCCATCTTCAAGCTGCATCCTTACATGGCTGAGGAATGAGGGAGTCTTTTTTATAAGGACACAAATTCCATTCATCAGGGCTCCATCCTCAGGATCTAGTCCCTTCCCATAATACCATCACATTGGGGATTAGGTTTCAACATACGAATTTTCAATTTCAGAGGGAAACAAACATTCAATCTATAGCAACATGGTTACAAAGATAAGATATACCCCCTGTTCTTAAGAAAGTAATGATATTGAAGGAATGGAGAATTCTGGGAGCAGGATCTGCTGGTGGAGAGAAGATGTTGTGAAATGAATAAGAACTAATTTTGAATAGATATAACAGAGATTATAGCAGACATTTAAAGCTATGAATATTAGATAGCATTTTAAGCAGCAAAAAACTGCAAAGCACTGAAGAATTTTAAATTGGAAAATGATACATGAATATTATAATTTAAAATCTTAATCTGTTAGGTTTCTTGGGATCAGCAGAGGATAAAAACTAAAGTTGTTAGTCCAGTCAAGAGGTTGTTGCAGTAATAAAAGTGTCCAGAGAAAGAGGGGGGAAAGGAAATGAGAAGAAAGGTTCAGCTTTAATTGATACGTAGAAGATGCACAAGAGATTTAAGTCACTGATGGCACAGAAATTGAACCTAAGAGCCAGAGGGAAAAAATGGTGATACCACGCACAAAGATGGAGAAGTTACAATGAAAACTTGTTTTTGAGAAAAGAATGAGAAATTTACATTCAAACATAACATTTAATGTGTTAGCAGGATATCCAGGTAGGAATATATATATATCAGGTATCTGAGAGACAAGGGCTACATTAAGAATGAAATATTCAAAGAAACAAAAACAGGAAGAAGAAAGATAAGAGAATCAGGAAGAAATGATCTGAGAGTCAGGATGAGGGGTCAAAACAAGGTACCAAACACAAGGTGATGTCGGGACAGTTCTGAAGATAAAGATGAGAATATCAAGCTACATATGGAATGAATAACTACTATTTATTTTACCCTAAGAGGGCTCTTCATCAAATCGTGGGCAGCATGAGAAAATGAAATGCCTTGCATTACCATCTGATATCATCTCTCTTAACTTCTAGACATGTTCTGAAAAAGTATGCCCAGTAAGACGGCAACACAGTTAAATAAACCAGAGTGAACTCAATTAATGTTCCTCAGCTCTACACCAAAGGTCCATTAATCTGTTTCACAGTAAGGATTAAATGTATTAAATGCATGAAAAGACTATATTTACAGCTGAAATTCTAATCAATACTCAGAGAAACATTATCTCCAAACGAAAAAACAGCAGGTGGTTCACGAGCATCAGGAAAAGAGGCGACTCAAAACAACGTAAACATAAAGCTGGAATATTAAATGCAAAACCAGGTCCTGCTCCAAGGGGATGATTGCTATAGAATCCTCTTGCGCACAACACCCAAACACAGTCCAAATATAAAGTCTCACACTACACCCACAACGAGGCACCTTTCATCAAAAGGTAATCTATAAATAACGCTATACTCCCGTTCTTGCTTTGTTTTTTTTAACGTAAGGTCATAGTTACCAGTGCCTCATGGGAGTGATCAAAATTGGATTTGCAGACTTCTACAGTATGTTGACGATCACTTACAATAAAATCAGAATGAGAAAGGGAAATTGTCTAAGAGGACCATTGAGCCAGGTAATAGATTCAGTCTAATATATCCACACAGCAGGAACCAAATTAAAATGTAGATGGAATTCTAATATAGTCCAACTGGAAAGACTTGCTCTAGTTTTTCACAGAATCTTGTTTGTTGTTTGCAAACAGCTAATCTTGAAGACACAAAATTGGTTATATTAATTATTTTAGACACTTTTACATGTATAAACATGTAAGTTAAAATAGCATCAAGATCATAGTGTTTGGGATAGCACAGGGCAAAACACACATAAGTTAGGACCATTCTCTTACCTGATTCAAGATCAGGTCATAAAATAATATTTGCATAATTCAGAATAACACAGATGATTTCAGTGGATCATAAATCATGTACTTAAATCCAATATGCTGTCTAATGGCATCTAATTTTTTCCTGAGAACAATACAGCATGTAATCTATTACCTTCCATCTTCCTTCTCCTGCCCAATTCTTTTTCCTCATTTCCTTTCCCAGCTGAGCTGCGGTATTGCTCTCAGGCTCAGCCCTATCTGCGCGGAAAGGAAGATTTCCGTAGTAATGAGCACTTTTTTATAACTTCTAAGGGACTGTTTGACAGAAATGGAGGGATCTCATAGACAGGCCTTGCAGATAGCTGTCCGAAGGAAATTACTGAGCTGCTTCCGTAAAAAAAGAAAATAAAAAAAAGGAATGAAGGAATGAAAGAAAAAAGAAGGCATGATCATGGGTCACTAAAAGACAACATTTACAATGCCATGATCAACCTAGTCTATTTTGAATCACTCTTATCGCTGCAACTTAATCATAAAACAAGTGAAAAGACAAAGGTACACTTTCAAATCAAGGGGTTTTATTCATTTTTTTAGAAAGATGAATCTTATTTTTTTTTTATAATTAAGGTACAAAATCCTGGGGGCGCCTGGGTGGCACAGCGGTTAAGCATCTGCCTTCGGCTCAGGGCGTGATCCCGGCGATCCGGGATCGAGCCCCACATCAGGCTCTTCCACTATGAGCCTGCTTCTTCCTCTCCCACTCCCCCTGCTTGTGTTCCCTCTCTCGCTGGCTATCTCTGTCTCTGTCGAATAAATAAATAAATAAAATCTTTAAAAAAAAAAAATTAAGGTACAAAATCCTGAATGCAGTAAATTAGAAGATAGTGACGTTATTATTTAAACTTCTGAACAGTAAAGAATTCCCCCATATGACAACCTTTGAAATCTGAATGAAATTTTCAGGTAGAGAATTTGCCACTTGAAACAAATCTGTAAAACTGATCATGATTCTAACCGTGGAAAACACTTCACTGTTGAAAGGTAGAGATTTTATTGGCTACATTTTCTAATTAAAATACAGTAAAAAAAAAAAATTAGAAATAAATAGTAAGAATCTGACCAAGCATTTCTCAGAAATTTTGAAACATATTTGTGTTGGTTTCCTGGTGCTGTTTTAAGAAAGCACCACAAAATGGGTTACTGACATGAAATTTATTGTCTCACAGTCTGAAGACCAGAAGTCTGAGATCAAGAGGTCAGCAGGTTTGGTGCTAAGAGGGAGAATCTTCCATGCATCTCCTCTAGTTTCTGGTAGGCTCAGCATTTCCTGGCCTTTAAATGCTGTTCTCCTATGTACATGTCTCTCTCTTGTCCAAATCTACCTTTTTTTTTAAGGAAATCAGTCATATAGGATTAGGGCCCACACTAATGACCTCACTTAAACTTGATTACCTCTGTAAAGACTTTTCAAATAAAGTCACATTTGAGCTTAAGATTCCAACATGTTTTTGAGAGAACACAATTCAACCCACATCAACAGTCTTTAGTGCTGGTTAAATTTTCATACAAAATGTGGTCTGCCCTCCCTGTGGGAACATCAGCAAGCATTATGTCTTGATATCAGGCCTGGCCTCAGGACTTATTTGGCAGATGAAATGTGAGTGGAGGCAACGTGTACCCCTTCCAAGCAGACACATTTGGAGCTGAGAGGATCTTTCCCTCTGCCACTAGAGCAACATCATCTCAGATAGGGCTGCTCCTTCAGCCTGGGCCAGAAAAAGCCATCACCAACACATAAAGGATGCATAGCCTCTATGGATATGAGCCACGATATCTGGGGATCACCAAAACCACAATAAACCTAGCCAATCCTAAGCAAAAACTGCCCAGATAAAGAAAATCAAAAAGTTCAGACCCTCTAAAACTAAGTGAAAGGATAGCAAAATCTATGCAATAAAGCAAAGCTATCATCAAAGGAAAATTTATTGCCTAAAATACTTTCATTACCAAAAGAGAAAACTTAAAAATTAAAAAAATAACATATCTTAAGAAAGCAGAAACATATGCAATTTTTAAAAAGTCACAAGAGAGAATTTTTTAAAAATTACAACAGACCTTATTAAGAACAAAAAGATAAAGGATAACTGTATCTAAAAGAATGCTCTTGAACAAAAATCACATAAACATGGACAAAACCCTGATTATGACAGAGATGACGAGACAAAGAGGAAACTAGAGAAAAGAGAAAGTGGGAGAGAAATGAGAGCCTAAGAGGAAGGAAAGGATAAGAAAGGAAAGTAGGAAAAGAGAAGCAAATTAGGAATGAGAGAAGACACAACACAGACTGATGGGAAATTAAAACAATTGGGAAGGATGACACATCCTCATGTTGACTTCCCCCCACTTCTTACCTACCTACCTTCCTTCCCACCTTCCTTCCTACCCACACTTGGCTATGACCTTTAGGGGAGGCTCATGGGCCCTCTAGCTCAGACTCTTGCTCCCTCTCAGGACAGGAACTCCTGACCCTTGTTCTTCACGTGAAGCCACTGTTTTCAGGACTGTTTTCCCAGCCTCCCTCCCCAGCAATCCAATCAGATGTCTTTTCTATGTGAGATCTTACCCTAACTCCATCATAACACACTAAAAGGTCATCATTGTCTGTTTTCCACAATAGATTTTAAGTTTTTGGAAAGCAGTCCTAATTTTCAGTCTCATCTCTGGAAGAACAACAGAGGTCCTCATTTTGTACAGTTCTCTGGTAACTGAGATCAGTGGAGCCACACACAGCAAAGACTCAGTTCCAATATGTCTGATTTTCAGTTAACACAAAATTGTGCAAATCAAGGACTGCCTGAATATAGTACAGTGCCCAGTATTTGATATATACTAAATAAATATTAACAAAGAAATGAATTCTCTCTAGTAGCTTACCCACCAACTTGGCAGGTGAAGAGAATTTTCAAAAGAACTTTATTAAAAACTAAGAACTTAAAACTAAGAAATTAAAAAAAATGATGACAGTGTAAATCAGTGCAAGACTCAACATGGATCTTAGGTTCCTCCTTGTTCCTAATCCTACTGCACAGTCATTCAGTTATCCAGCCCTGCTTCATTTTTCTCCTCCATATATTTAGGATCTCTTCCTCCCCTACTCTTTACCATCACTACCAAAATTCACTCTTTTGTCTTTCCTCTCACTCAGACTATTATATAGCCTAACTAGTCACCCTACAGCCAGAAGAAATCACCTGGAATCTTAAATCAAAATATTTAACAATGTACACACACAAAAACTCAGTTTTCAAAACTCTTAACACATTTCAATTCTTGAGAACATTTGAAACAGAAACATATTGAAGTTTGTCCCTACTTAAAAAAAAAAAAAAAGAGAGGAACTGAATAAATTAAACAGTGGGATCTCAAACAATGCTCATGATTTAAAATTTATTTGGATTAACTCAACTTGTGAGAAGAATCTCTTGATTAAGCTACTATTTTTATTTGAATAAATGTATACACTCTACTAGAATGCACTGAAATTGAGAAGGTTTATGATCTGCAGCATTTAGATTGGTTAAATAGCGAAAAGAATCACAGAGATGACTTATTTAATAAATGTGGTCCAATGTTCATAGCAGCATTGTCCACAATAGCTAAATCGTGGAAGGAGCTGAGATGCCCTTCAACAGATGACTGGATTAAGAAGTTGTGGTCCATATATACAATGGAATATTACTCGGCCATCAAAAAGAACGATTTCTCAACATTTGCTGCAACATGGATGGCACTGGAGGAGATAATGCTAAGTGAAATAAGTCAAGCAGAGAAAGACAATTATCATATGGTTTCTCTCATCTACGGAACATAAGAACTAGGAAGATCAGTAGGAGAAGAAAGGAATAAAGAAAGGGGGGGTAATCAGAAGGGGAATGAAGCATGAGAGACTATGGACTCTGAGAAACAAACTGAGGGCTTCAGAGGGAAGGGGGTGGGGGAATGGGATAGGCTGGTGATGGGTAGTGAGGAGGGCATGTATTGCATGGTGCACTGGGTGTTATACACAACTAATGAATCATGGAACTTTACATCAAAAACCAGGGATGTACTGTATGGTGACTAACATAATAAAAAAATATTATTATAAAAAAAACATTGTCTTATGGAAGCAAAATCAAAGCAAGTTTCTCTAAAGAAAGCAGAAAACCCAGAACCTATGAAAATTTAGGAAATGAAATATTTAGGTGTTTCAAAACAAAAATATTAGAATAATATTTTACTTATGGATGTCGAATAGCTCAGCACAACGTGTTGAAAGGATATCCTTCCTCCACTGAATGGCATTTGCACCTATCAAATTTTAGTTGTGCAAATATGTGTGGGTCTATTTTTGGGTTTTCTTATCTATTCTATGGGTCTATCCCTCTGCCAATACCACACTCTCAATTCCTGTAACTATGCAGTAAGTTTCATTATCAGGTAGATTGATTCTTCCCACCTTATTCTTCTTTTTTCAAAATTATTTTAGCTATTTTAGGTTCTGTACCTTTCCATATAAATTTCAGAAAAAGTTTGACTAAATCTACATAGAGTCTGCTAGTATTTTGATAGAAATTATGTTAACACTATAGGGTAATTTAGGTGAAACTGTCACCTTTACTATGTTGAGTCTTTCAATTCATGAACATGGTATAGCTTTCCAATTATTTAGGTTGTTTGATTTCTTTTGTCAGCATTTTCAGCATACAGCTCCTGTATATTTTGAGGAAGATTTAAACCTAGATATTTCATTTTCTTTCACTTTCTTTTTTCCTAGCTATTCTTCACATCCCCCACATCTCTTAATATTTATGTGGCTGGATGGTAAGTTATACAATTATATACCCTTTAACAATCATCCTAATGTGCCCAATGTAAATTCTTTGATTTGCATGTGTTCCAGTAAAACATATAAAATTGTTTGGTACATGTATTTTAAGATATATACATGGAATTGTGCTATCTACCTCATTCTCTTTTTTCCTTTCTTCATTCTGCCTTATGTTTTTAAAGTCTATCCATGTCACCATGGATATTCTTTGTTGATTATTCTTATGATGCATAATGCATTTTCCTAACCTTTCCCTCCATCACCAGGTTGTCTCAATTCCCAACTACTACAACAAGCACTTTAATTAGCATGCTTCTACATGTCCCTTAACAGTCTCTAAAAATTTCTCCAATATATACAACCATTAGAAGGATCAGAAAGACAATAGAGAGAGAAAGAACATGTATCTTAACTATTGTCAAATTGCTTTCTAGCATAGCTGTACCAGTGTAGATTAGCAATCGTTAAATAAATTCTTAATTTGCATTCAAAATATACAATCTCACTAAAATAACAAACATACTAAATATATTGAGTAAGAGTTGCCAAATATACATAGATAATTTAATTTAAAACTACTTTGAAGATTTGCAATAAAAACAAATTAAGCAGCCGGCCTACATCATCCTAAAGTATTGCCCTGGGACTACAGCTAGAAAATAAGCATGTTAAACCCAGATTTTTTTAATTAGAACATAAACACCACATGTATTGTTCCTTCTTGAACCAGTGGGCACCTCTGCCACACTCCTCTGACCCTTTTCCCAAACCAAACTTTCCAGAGGCTGTAAGTGCCCATCGTTCTCCACACTGTCTCTCCTCATATAGAGAGGAAACCCTCTAAGATGCCTTGTAGACCAAAAAAATTAAAAAATTTAAAAAATAACATTTCACATTTTCAGCAGAGAAAACACAACTATCATACAGTTACATAATTTTATGGAACAGGGATTAGCAACATTTAAACCAAAATAAAATTTATCTTAATGAACAGAGGCCTTTAAAGTAGTTCAATTAGATCTTAGATTAAGTTTTTATCATATTCTACCAACCACAAAACCTTTCACATCGCTCTGCAGGCTATGCATTTATTTATTTTGCCATGCTGCCGTGAAGGGACCAATGTGAAGTGAGCGGTTCTGTGTAGTGACTCACACACACACAATCTAAAGGCCAGTCCGCCTGGCGGGCTCAGTGGGCAGGGCGGCACAGCATGCTACTCCTGATCGCGGGCTGGTAAATTCAAGCCCCACACTGGGTATAGAGATGACTTAAAAAAATAAAATCTTTAAAATAAAAAGAAAAGTTATGCCAACATAAACTACAAACATCCCCAAGGTGACCAGAATGAATCAGCAATATCAAAAATCAAAAGCCTGCTGTATGTGAAGATGGTCTCATTTGGAGGACACTACAAAGATTAAGGCTTTCGTTTGCCATTGAATAATTCGCCAAGGATTCTGTCCCTTTGCATCACTCTTTTAATCAAACCTTAGATTTCTGTGCTCATACTAGTTTCTACTACAGTGAAAGTCAAACATTACAATTTAATACCATTTAATGAAATTTGAAAATTCATTTGACTACCAGCTGGGCAGCAGGAAAGCCTGCTTTAAGATGTACTATTATTATTCACCAAATAATTGTTCTCATTGCTCGACTTTACCAATATAGAGAGCACATCTGGCCATAACCACAAGCCCTTGCAACATGACTCTTGGCAACCCCATCAGGTGTAGGAATCCAAAGAGTGATCTAGAAGTTTGGATCACAAGGCACTTGTGCTGCCTGGCCGGTACAGCACTTCTGATAATGTGACAACTAACTTTATGCCACCCCTACACACTCATCCCCAAACACCGTTAGACAATTTTTACCCTGAAATGTTTTGCTCCTCATCAAATATTGGGGAAAATGTACACCATGAATAAAGGAAGAAGGACTAGCTAACACACACTGAGCGTTTATTAGGCACCAGCTGCCATACCAGCTACTTCACAGGGATTGCCTCAGTCAATCCCCATTAACTGCAGCCTAGAAGGGTACTATTCTTATCCCATCCTACAAGTCAAGAAACTGAGGCCCCACCAGCAAATCTTAAGATAGGATTCAACCTAGACTCTCCGAATTTAAAACCCCTGTTCTGAAACTCTTAAGCATATTGCCTGTCCAATCACAACAAGTGCTTTCCCCCACAACCAATGTTTGTTTTATTATGTAGTATCTTCAATTTATTCCCACTTACAGAGAAAAAAAAATGAATATGTTTCCTTAACATTCAAGTCAACTTTATACCCAGAGGAGACAGAGTCAAATAGTACAAGATAACAATATCCTTTAAGGTGCAAAAGTTCAATTATCTTTGTTTATACAAAAGTTAGCCCACAGGCAGAATTACCCTGGAATAAAAGGAACACAGCATAGCTATCCAACAATTACCCTTTATTTACTATTATGACTCTCTGGATCTTGAGATGCCATTTCAAGCCCTTTGCCTTCTGCATAAAAGCTATAGCATATATATTCCATTTATTGCTAGATATATTTTATGCTAAAAGCAGGGAGATATGCATGGATAATTTCCCATCATGAACAGCTACATTGAGAAATGGCTATAAAATTTAAGTCCTCTATTTGTCTGAGGAAAGAAAGGTATCTTATTTTCTATTACATTTTACCACTTTACCAATTAAATATTATGGATGATGGTTTAGTATTTTCATCTTAATCCTCTCTTCCCCCAAGGCTATAGGGAAAAAAAGCTCACTATTAAGAACACTTTCATATCTCTAATAAACTATGTTTCATAATTTACAATGAATTATTACAACATTTAAAAATTTTAAATTTGGCGATAATGCCAGTTACATGAACTGTAAGCATTTCTAATTAAATAAGAAATGATATAAGAAGAAGATATTACTGAAATGATTGATAGTTATTGATAGTGTTTGGTAAACAGACCTTAGTTCATTTTTGATTCATATAAAAATGGTAAATGGCAATGATGCTATTCAAATTATGAGAATTACTACCAAAACTTCACATTTGAGTCCTAAGGGCCTTAAATTCATCACAGAACCTATTTGCTAAACGGGTTATTGACTAACAAAGAATTTTAGTTTCAATTTTATGTAATATGTTTTATAATTAAAATAAGCTTAAAATAAATTTCTCATATACAAACATGATTTTGATCATAATTACTATTATTTAACTTTATTAAGCACTGGCTTATTACATGCTTTTTCTCGTCAATGCTCAAAGTTCATTCACAAATTTCAAGCAACTCAATTTTATTTGTGTTATTTCTTTATAATACCCTTCACTTTTAAATTATGCTAAATATTGATAATATGTTCTGTTATGTAGAATCATGAGTTATTCTATCAAAATTAATGTTATTTTCACATTTACACATATGGTATTATAGAAACACAGTCTCTACCACTTCACAGAGCCTGATCATAGGAAGCAGTTGGAAATCCTCTGGTTCTTCCAGACCACGACTATTTTAATCCTGTGTCACAGATCAGCCTCCGCCAATATGTTTATGGCATAAATCACAGTGATGGCTTCACAGATGTATACTTATCTCCAAACTCATCAAGTTGCATACATTAAATACAGCTTTCTGTGTCAATCATACCTCCATAAAGTGGTTTTAAAAACAAAAGATTAGCCTCTATCAGATAATCAATGAATGTCCTGCCATGTCCACAAATTCCTTCTTCCACTGAGAGTTTTAGAAACAGATGACAGTTTCTCTCACTCCAACTTTCCCAGCAGACTCAGAGATTCCAAAGTCCCCGTGGAAAGCACCCTACCGCCTCAGCATCTCTAATTCGCCTCCATGACACACCAGGCCCACACCCCACAGACGCACCCTAGGTGCAGTTTACTACAATCAAGCCCGTCCTGGCCTCAATTCCTTTCCCACCGTGCCCAGGGCCCCGTGATGATCACACCGTATCCAGAATCTGACCCTTTCCCACCACCTGCACTGCCAGTACGGGGTCTAAGTCACCACAATGCCTCTTCTGGATTATTTTCCTAACCTCTTTCCCGGCTTCCCAGGTCCACCGTCACCCCTCTACAAGCTGGATGTACATGCCCCTCAGCAACTAGACAGAATAACTGTTTTCAAATCAAGCCACACCTATGGCAAAGACTTCTGTTTCAGAATAAAAGCCCCCCATGATGTGCACCTGGGTCTCTAAGACAGCCTTTCCAACCACTCTCCCAACCCCCCAGAGCCATTCTGGCCTTGTTGCTCTTCCTCTGACATTTGAGCCCCATTCCTACCTTCGGGTTACTCCTTGCTACAATGCTTTTCTCCCAGACATCCATGTATCCAACCCCTTCACTTTCATCAAACCTTTGCTCCAACGTCCCCTTCTCCCTGACTAGCCAGTTTAAGACTGCAGTCCTCCAGTACTGTCCCTCCCCTTCCTTCTGCTCTACGCTACGTTTTCCCAAAGCATTTAATTCATCCTATTTATACCTGTATTATATTTATTTTCTACT
The DNA here is from genome assembly GCF_017311325.1 of Ursus maritimus. NCBI lineage: Eukaryota > Metazoa > Chordata > Mammalia > Carnivora > Ursidae > Ursus > Ursus maritimus. Next base: position 61,417,045 of record NW_024423344.1, on the reverse strand, counting down.
TTCCCTGGCTGAAACGCACACTGTGAGGACAGGGATTTTTGTTTCATTCCCTGAAGTACACCAAGCACTTAAAACACCGCTGGCACATGGAGATGGCCCCACGAGGGTTTGCAGGACGGATGATAGAATCCCCTATGATCTGTGCTCAACCACGGATTCCCACTACTCACGCTTTCTCCAGAGGCAAAATCTAGACAGGGCTAGAAACGAAAACAGCTGTACCATCATGCAAACTGGCTTCACTACTAATTAGTCATCTCCACTGTCAGCCCTCTAAGGGGACTTCAGCTCATTTCCTTTCCCGTTCCCTACAGCGCTTCCGTCAGCGCTGCTCCACTGGCCGCACACTCCCACTCCAGCTCGCACCATCCCTACAGCTGCAGCAGGGCTCGCTGTCCCTGAGCACTTTGACATCGAGGGTGATCATCCCCCCAAAACTGGGGTTCTAACAATAAGGCAGAGGGAGAACAATTATATCTCAATAGACTTGAGAAAAGGACTTTTTAGGGGCACCTGGGTAGCTCAGTCAGTTAAGCGTATGCCTTCAGTTTGGGTCATGATCCTGGGGTTTTGGAATCCAGCCCTGCATCAGGCTCCCCGCTCAGTGGGGCCTCTGCTTCTCCCTCTGCCTCTGCCCCTCCCCCTCGATTGTGCTCACACTCTCTCTCTCTCTCAAAATAAATAAAATCTTAAAAAAAAAGATTATTTTAATAAAAAAGATTTTTTTTAATTTAAAAAAAGGTCCCCAGTTTAAATTCACCCTCAGAGCCATGTGATGTTTATTTAGTATGTCCATGCTCATATAATGAATAAAAGGAACTAAAAGATACATTATGTTACCCCTTAAAGAGGAGAGGAGAGTGTCAAGGAAGTGGGAAGTAGAAGGGCCAAAGAAGATGTGAAGATGGTAGCTTCTGGATTGATGATGGAGACGGAGATGAAAAAACCCTTGGATACATAGAAATCAATGTTCGATTTGTTACTATTTATAATTTTTAGATTTTATTTTCCTTTATCATCACCATCTCATAAAATTGATTTTATACATACACCATAGGTTAATACATATCCATGTATGTGGGTAAGTATGGAGGTGGTGATTTAAAATTATTTTTCATATTGAATTAATATGATAGGAATGAACCAGAAGCAAATGAAAAGAGTAGAAGAGCAGAGGGAGGAGTAAGCATGTGACTACAAGCCATGCAAATATGCAGAAACCTTGTGGAAAGCTTGAATTTCTATAGAAGATGGAAAAACATTTGAATTATTTTTTTTAAAGATTTTATTTATTTATTAGACAGAGACACAGTGAGAGAGGGAACACAGGCAGGGAGAGTAGGAGAGGGAGAAGCAAGCTCCCCACTGAGCAGGGAGCCCAATGCGGGGCTCAATTCCAGGACCCTGGGATCATGACCTGAGCTGAAGGCAAACGCTAAATGACTGAGCCACGCAGATGTCCCAACATTTGAATTATTTTAGCTAAAACTTTAAGATGTGGTAATCAAAACTGATATATGTAAAAAAAAAAAAAATTATACCTTAAAAAAATCTTTGGGGTGCCTGGGTGGCTCAATGGATTAAGTATCTGACTTCACCTCAGGTCATGATCTTGGGGTCCTGGGTTTGAGCCCCATGTTGGGCTCTGAGCTCAGCCAAGAGTCTGCTTCTCCCTCTCCCTCTGCCCCTCCCCCGTTCATGTTCTCTCTCTCTCTCTCTCTCTCTCAAATAAAATCTTAAAAAAAAAAATTTTTTTGTACCTAAAAAAAAAAACCTCTTAAATACATACAAAACACCAACAACAGGGTCTATACCCTCGAAGTGTGTATACAGGTCCACGGGACATAATCATAAGGGAAAATAAAGAACACAAAAAAATAAAGAACTGTTTGCAAAAAGACATTCCAATGCCCTAATCAGGGAACCATGCATTTTGAAAAGAAGATACCATTTTGCACCTATCAGTTCCGCAAATCTTTCAAATTTCTAACAATACTAATTGTTGGGAAGGAAGTAGAACAACAACAAAGGACAGCAACCGCCTGTGGGAGTTTGAACAGGTTCAGCTCCTTTGAAGAGCAATTCAGCTGTATGCAGTGAGGCTGACAATGCACATGTCCAGTAAGCCCCAGTCTCACTGTCTGCCGTCTGCGTGAGAACCCCAGGGGAACACGTGCCCACAGAGACTTGAGCAAGAATGATCGCTAACGCATTAGAAGTACAAAAATATTCTTGGGATGTCCACCAAAGGAGAATGAACAAATGTCCTAGAAATGTACCTATTAAAAGAAATTTTATAAATCACTTTACATGGATGAGTAAGAGAGAGGTAGAAGGACAGATAAATTTCAAAAACATCACTAGTTGTAACTTCCCACGTGTCCTGTCCTTCAACACAGAGGTAGCTCTTAAGAATCATCCCTTGTGATCCCTTATGCAAAAGTAAGATTGAACTAATATGAAGATAACAAAATGATAAAGAATCTGATGAAATGTTAACTCATCTTTAAGAAAATAAATGTACGGTTCTCACACTGAAAAGATTTAACTGAAAATGTGTTTAATATAAAATCAAGAAAGAATTGTTTCACCTACCATGAGCAGGTTACTGTGTTTTCTAGGTGAGATTACCGTGGCAACAGGTGATATTATCATTTCCTATTGTCAGTCAGAATTAAAACAACTAAAAGTTTACTTCTTAAAGTTTAAAAATTAAATTTTGCAAAGTAAACCCGGTCTTAGGTCTATACCTAATATTATTTCCACAATCGATAATGCTGCATGCCAAGCCAGTTTTATTTCCAGCTGAAAAGTAATTTAATCTCTTGCAATTTTTATCTAGAACACAGGAAAATTATCCATTTTCGGAATTAACAGCAGCCTGCTGACACAGATTCAAAAGAAACAATTTTTTAGCATTTCAGAGATAAAGGACAGTGGGATAAAGACCAATCGCATCAATAGCTGCTGTAGGAGATAACAGGCTACACCACCAGCTGCCTAAAACCGAAGGGGGAAACAGTGCAATCACGTTCCGAATGCCACTGACAGAGACACCATCATGTGCCCCTTGCTAGTTCACAAAAGCAATAACCAGATGTTGGCATATGAGAAGTCTGAAGGAATCAACACAAATAAAACAGATGGAAGGTCCGGACACTTAGGACCAAGCACCCGACAGCGCTAGCACCTAGTAGGTGTTCCGCCGCTAGAGTAAGTCATCGAGAGAGGAATACATGAGAGAAAGCAATGAGGAAGGGAGAGATTCTGACATTTTACTTCAGAACCATCTTGGAGCGAAGTACTGTTCATTCACACGTTTATTCACACAGTTCAGTTCATTATATTTACTGGGTGCTAGAGATGGAGAAAAACAAGCCTTCTGCACACTGCCAGGCTAAGGCTACCCGTTCTCCTACACTTGAACTTTTGATCAGGTAATTCTCAGTGTGAAAAACAGTATTCCTCCTTTATCCTTCCACCTAAGGCTCTTCCAAGGAATAATTTTAAATATTATCCAGCTTTGTAAAGCATAGCTGAAGTGAATAAAATAAGATTCATGGACTTGATGCTTAATAACATTTATATAAATCTCTTTACTCTCCTATACGTTGATATATATTCCAATATTCACTGTATCTTTGTGCCTTTGACTGTAGATGTAGGTGTCTTTGACTTTAAGTTTACGGTAGCTATACACGAGCTACACGCTTCACGGTAGCTAACATCTGTTAGTGGAAGGAGGAAAATCCATTAATTACATTCTCATTCTGAATTCACCTACTTTTTAAAATAAGATATTTAATTTTGAATATATTCTTATATTTCATTAAAAATAGGAATGCATTTTTTATTAAATTCCTAAATCTCACATCTCAACCCATGAGAACAAGCTTGCCAATCTTTCAAGTACTTACAATCGAGAAATGAAAATTTCATCAGCCAAGAGAATGACATCATAAATAAAAATGCTAAATCTTTCCTGCTGTACCATTTATCACTCAGTCTTTTGTAATAATGTACACATTTTAAATGCCATATATGGAACTGGAAACCTCCAGAATAAAGACAGTATCTACCACATATTTTAGAAATACAGGAGCTACTGGAAGATAAGAGAAATAGGGAAAGGTACCCCACAAAGGAAAGATGTAGCTTTTTAACCTTACCTTCCCAACGTTTCTACAAAACACAACTTTCCAGGAGTGTTCTCCCAAAAATTCCTTCTTTTTTATTTTTTGCTTCCTTTTAATTTTTGAAAGTGATGCTATAAATTTTGTATAGTTTTCAATTTAAAAAAATTATACCGCATCATCTTATTTGAATGGAGATTAAAAAACTGACAAATTTGAAAACTGCATAAGAGTTGCTTTTTTACAGTAGATGACATAATCTCTGTCAACTCCCTCTATTTCTTTATGAGTCACACTGTACTTTAGTGTATAAGTAAATAAAACATTATGAAGAATACTTCCAAAATATTTTTAAAGCCAGCACCCCCACACTCACAGTAAAAGAGCTGAAGGGAAGCAAACTCTTTTGCCTGATCTCAGGCTGTTCTGCTTTATTCATGAGCATTATTAAGCCCCTGAAAATAAAGAACAGTTATTGTCTGTAAAGCCAACGTTCCTCTTTGCAAACAGCACCATGTACTTATGAACAGCAACAGACACAGAGATATCAGCTTGTTCCTTCCAGCTTATAAAATGCTCCATCCTGTATGAATGACTACACTTAAGATATAGTGAAGTCCCAGGTCATAATTATGGACCCTTCCAAAAATAGATTTTTGTTTTGTTGTTTATTTTAAGGAAATCTGACTGAGACAAACAAAGTCCATAAAAGAAAAAGAGAAGAGCTGTCCCAATAGGCTGAGTCCAAGTCTACTGGTATGTACCTCCCAGGGCTGACCTCCAGAGCTGAATGTGGACTGTATCTGGAATAACCTTACGTCTTCTAGCACCGTTGCCAGCACTGTTTCCTCCCTCCCCTTAACAATTCCTTCACCTCACAGTAATGTGGATGCCCACTAAATCCGCAGACCCAAGTCATCATTCCCATTGGCCACATCCAAGGGGTTGCTTCAAAAACATGCTTTCACGGGATTCTATAAACGCCTTGAGAGAAGGAACCATACTACATCTAGACTACTACCTGGTCTAAAGTCTTTTATAACCCAAAATACCAGTTAAAAAAACAGGTTAATACTGTTGAAACAGAAGACATAAATGAAATATTTAAAAGTCAAAATATCAAAACGTAGCCAATCTACTTACATCATTTGAGAAGTGAATTGATTTCCCCATTAAATTTCTCTCAAGCAGAGAGTCTCCCAATAAAACGTGTTGGCTTCTTTCTTCTTAGAAAAATAAAGACTTTGAATTGTTTTCAGATATTCTCATGGCACAGAAACTAGATGGTCGGCATTTTACTTTCTGATAAAGCCGCGTGCTCGATTATGGTACAGTAAATGTGATTTCTCAAATTGCTTTCAGCATATATATTTAAGCTTGTTTTTATGGACATAAGCCTAAAGCTACTTACTCTATTTATTAAATTAAAAGCAGGTATTCTTCTTATGAGCAAATGTGTTCCAGTAAAGTTAGCCTTTAGGTAAATTTCTTCTCAATTTATCTTGCGTTCTCATGATTCTTAAATAAAACTTGACATTTCACAAAGGGAGAAAACAACAATTTGTAACAAGTCATATTTAAGAAAGTTCCTACCATTTTCATCTTTTATGATTAATGTTTAAGTAAACAGCAAAACTCAACCTATTGAATACAACACAATGAATTAAAGAGAAAAATTTCTTACGTACATAAAATTACTTGACACCCTGGTAGATAGAAGCAATGCCATGTATTTCTACCACTTCACTGTCACCAAACTTTCAGCAGTATCACCAAAATTCTTCAGCAGCCTGAACCCATCTTAAAAGTCTAAATAATTCAGGTTTTGTATTTTTCCCAATCATTTGAACTTAATGTTCTCTCTCTATAGATAGATAGATACATAGATAGACAGATAGATCGATCAATCGATCGATCTAGGGATAGAGAGATAGATCAATCTATCAATATAAAGATTAAAAGTTGCATGTTCTACCCACTGAGCCAGCCAGGCACTCAATAATGTACTCTATCTCTCTATCTTGATCAATTTATCAAGCAATGATATCAAGCAATTTATTGATCAGCAATGTGTGCCAAGTTACAGTATCTTTGAAGGCAGAAGAAAATGTTCAACTAACATTCATTGACTGCCAGTATATTAGCAACTCAGGGCATTTATTTCACTTCTATACTTAATACCGCTATCCAAAAATACTGGCTTCTTTGGTCATGATCTTCTTCGGCCATATATTTTTACTTGAAGGGATTTAGTTTTGACACTAAAAGTTAAGAAATCATAATGCCGCTTTTCTGTTCAAAAGTCTTCAATGACTCTCAAACTCAAGCTGGTGCTTTACATCTCCTTCCATGTGAGTTCAGCTCACCTTTTTAAGCATTTGAATCTCTACCACACTCCCCATCCCTGTTCTGGTCAAATTGGTTTATTCACTGTCCCTTTATCCTTACAATGTATTACCCATATTGTGCATGTTGTCATTTTCATGAGACAAAATCATTACATCACTGTGTGTGTGTGTAGTTAAAGTCTTCTGGTTCTGGTTCAGCCAGTTAAAATTACAATTTTTTGCTTAAAAAGGCGTATCAATATGTTTTCCTCCAACAGTTTCCTATGAATATATCCCATAACAGAAATAAGGTTGTTTCTAAGACATCTAAAAAAAAATCACTAATATAATAACATCTTAAAATCTGACAAGTCAGTTTCCACCAAGAAAAAAAAAAAATCCTCAATTCATCATGAACTACATTTCATCTCAACTTAAATTTTATCCTGATTTATTGTATTTATTTTATTTAATGAGCATAATTTTAAAAATTAATCAGCTTTGTGCTTTAGTTATGCATGTAAACAGAGCACAAATTATTTAAATAGACTGACATGAATATACTTAAGAAAAAAGAATACTAACAGAAGTTATATTTTATATTTTGCTTTGAACGAAAGCAATAAATTTGTTTGAAAAGTAGTTTAATCTAGATATTTTCATTCTAATCATATACAGAAAAGCTAATGCTTTATAAAAGGAAAAATAAATTAAGCTATTTTATTGTAGTAATAAGGAATTTTATAGAGATGATGATTAAAATAAGAAAAAGATCATCTATTTTCCAACGTGCCTTGTAATTTTATAACCCATTAATTTTATTTCTGAACATACTGTTTGAATTAAGGTTGAGTTCTGGTCTTAGCTGATCCTTAAATATCCAATTAATATCTCCTATTTTACTGTTCATCAGACTTGTCTGCACTTTGATATATCACACTGGTGCTCTTATGAAAACCATATGAGGTAGCAAGAGGAAAAATTAGATAAATATTTCTTCAAATCATATTTTTAAAAACAAATCTATAATTACCCTGTTAAAAGCAATGAGATTTTATGTTATAGCAATGAGAGTTTATGTTATATAACCTACTAAAATCTAATTATTATGCCCATCCATGTTGAAGTAAAACCGTAGGTCAGAATACTGGGGGCCCTGGAAGGATCCTAGAAGGGCATGTATTTCCAAGGACCATTTCACTAACGTAACGGTTTCCCCAGTCCAACTAAATATTTATGCCCCAGGATGACCTCAGAAACAAGTTTGGAGGGTTAGAAGAAGCTAAAACTTCATTTTATACCAGAATAATGGTATGCAAAGCTAAGTAAACCCAGCCAAGTGTCCCAGTATAATAATGAGGAAAACTACATAACAAGGCTTCTCCTTACTTTCAGAAATCAAGATACATTTACCTTGAAAAGCCGCGGCATTTCGCGATATTAGAAACTTCAATGTCGAGCTGGATGTTTGAAGCACTTGCTGCATATCTTGGCGAGCTGCAGTCTGGTATCTCTCCTCCATCTTCCTGGTGCAACACGTAGGTTTTTTGGATATGCAAACCTGAAGATCAGGTCCTGGAACAGATACAATATTTTTCAGAATAATTACCTGTTCATTTAACAAACATTACATGTTACATGTCAGCACTGCATATAAGGGGCTCATGTTCTATGTGAGAAACTGATTTACTAGAGCAGTTGCTATTTAAATATATATAAAAAATATATATATATAGGTATTGTCCATTAACCCAACCACGAAACAAAATATTCTAAACCATTAACTCTTCACTCAACTATTTTATTAACATATTGATCAAATGTTAAGTATGTCTACTCAATTAACTAATTACCATTAACTAACAAATAGACTATGTAATAGAAAACAAATTAACTATTACATAAGTACAGAGCTAAATCAGGAAACTTTTATTTTTGCTTATTTTGTTAATTCAGCCAAAAGTATTTGATCTACATATGTTATACAGAAGTATATGAGGGGCGCCTGGGTGGCACAGCGGTTAAGCGTCTGCCTTCGGCTCAGGGCGTGATCCCGGCGTTATGGGATCGAGCCCCACATCGGGCTCCTCCGCTGTGAGCCTGCTTCTTCCTCTCCCACTCCCCCTGCTTGTGTTCTCTCTCTCGCTGGCTGTCTCTATCTCTGTCGAATAAATAAATAAAATCTTTAAAAAATTAAAAAAAAATTTTAAATTTAAAAAAAATAAAAAAAAGAATTATATGGGCTAAGACAATTATTTTTCCTGAGGAAATACAATCAAATTTTGTACATCAGATAAAGATGAAAAACCTTCACCTAATTTCTCAGCTCCCCATAATGCTCGTGCTTCTCGTGGAGTAAGTGATTATCAGCAATAACACTGTAGTGGGGATCGTGATTCCCATGGGCCAAACCCACCATCCAAAACTCTACTCATCACCTAGCTTGCTAGAGACAATTCCTACCATTAAAAGTACTTTTTTTTTTTAAGATTTTATTTCTTTATTTCAGTGACAGAGAGAGAGCATGAGCAGGAGGAGAGGCAGAGGGAGAGGGAGAAGCAGGCTCCCTGCTGAGCAGGGAGCCCGACGTGGGGCTGGATCCCAGGACCCTGGAATCATGAACTGAGCCAAAGGCAGTCGCTTAACCAACTGAGCCACACAGGCACCCCTTAAAGTACTTTTCAGTTTTACAACCGTATTCAGAAAACTTCTGGGAAGGTGCATATTACGTGAAATGTGAAGTTATTATACATATGTTAATAGTTGTGGTTAGAAAAAATGATAATATGATTAACAACTCTCATCCTAGATGAGCTAAAACCTCATTTTATACCAGAATAATTTACAAATACAAAAAAAGTAAACCCAGGAAAGTTTACCAACACAACGATAATATGCAAATTACAGAACAAAACAGGGCAGGCAGGCACCTTTCTACACAGCAGGTGTGCTAGAGAAGGAAGTAAAGGGGCACCGCATGGATGGGGCCTATCCAGGATAACACTGATGGGGTATCAAGGTATGAGCCCCAGGGCATCCCAAGGCTACTCAGGTTTTATGTAAAGCTCAAGACAATTTTATTTACATGTCCTAATAGAATACATTTACCCCAAAGATACAGACGTAGTGAAGAGAAGGGCCATATGCACCCCAATGTTCAGAGCAGCATTGTCCACAATAGCTAAATCGTGGAAGGAGCCGAGATGCCCTTCAATAGATCACTAAAATAAGAAGCTCTGGTCCAAAAATACAATGGAATATTACTCAGCTAAAAAACAGAACGAGTTCTCAACATTTGCTGCAACATGGACGGCACTGGAGGAGATAATGCTAAGTGAAATAAGTCAAGCAGAAAAAGACAATCATCATATGGTTTCTCTCATCTATGGAACATAAGAACCAGGAAGATCGGTAGAGGAAGAAAGGGATAAAGAAAGGGGGGATAATCAGAAGGGGGAATGAAGCATGAGAGACTATGGACTATGAGAAACAAACTGAGGACCTCAGAGGGAATATTATTATAAGAAAAAAAAGAAATAAAAAAAATAAAAACTAAAAAAAAAAAAAAGAATACATTATTTCCTTATTTTAGGGTAGGAAAAAGAGTTGTAGCCTTACTGATGTCTGGGGAGTTTCACAGCATCCATGTTAGCTCTTCACTGACCATACACACACACACACACACACACACACACACACACACACACAGACCCTGTCAAGCTCCCCCTTCATCACACATTTCCAAAAGTTGGTTCTGGGTAAGATCAAAACATGTGAAATCAGTCTGAGTTTCCTGCCAACGCAGGACACCAAAATTTCTAATGATTTTGGTTTTAGTTCACTTAAGTTCGACAAGTAACAAATGACAGCATTTGAGCACTTCACAAAGGCGAGGAGGCATAAAATATTTATGTGTGTCACAGTAGGTAATATTTTGGCAATTGTTTTTCATTTATCTTGCCTAAAGTTATACAAAAGCAAATTCCACTTCAAATAGTAAAGCTGATTGAAAGAAAACAAAGCTATCTTCTCAGCTTTATTCCTAAATGAAAGGAATGAGGAATTAAGCATTCAGAGAACAACAATAGAGATTGGAGGAAAAAATCAATAAATAAACATTAATGTATATAACATATTTAGTATGAGAAGGACTGCTAAGGAATAAAAATAATAATAACAATAACAACAACAGGGGCGCCTGGGTGGCTCAGTCAGTTAGTGGCTGCCTCTTGATTTCGGCTCAGGTCATGATCTCAGGGTCATGAGATCAAGACCCTTGGTGGGCTCCATGCTCAGCAGGGAATTGGCTTGAGATTCTCTCCCTCCCTTTGCCCCTCCCCACCTCAAATAAATAAATCTTTTTTAAAAACCCAAAAACAATAGATTTTTGCAAATGTCTCTCCAGAATTCAAACACCTAACATGATTTGCTTGACCACATTCCTAAACATAGCCTAGAAAGGCCTCAATTTGGGACCACTCCTTCCCTCAGGCATGCTCCAGCCTCATCTCAGGTAATACTGCTGCCCATTGTATCCCTCCCTTCACACACTGGCCTATTTCAGTTCTTCATAGTCACCTAGTGCCCTCTTGCCTCAGAGCCACTCCCCACGCTCATCTCTCTGAGGGGGATGCTCTCGTCCTACATGTGCTCACCCATACATGCGGCAAGCACACACCTTCTCCTAACTCATTCTCATCTATTTTTCTTTACATTTGAACTCAGTCTTCCTGCAGGAACTTTCCTTAACCTCCCAGACAGCTCCTGTCCCTATTATAAGCTCCTGAAGTACCTCATGCCTCTCCATTGCGTTTATCGTGGTCCCAACGTTATATTCCTTCATGTGATTGCTAATTAATTAGTCCCCTCATCTAACTGTAAAGCTCCAAGTGAAGGAATTTTCTTATTTTTTTAAAGATTTATTTGTTCATTATAGCAACAGAGAGCACAAGCAGGGGGAGGGGCAGAGGGAGAAGGAGACAAGCAGACTCCCCGCCGAACATGGAGCCCAATGTGGGGCTCACTCCCAGGACCCTGAGATCTTGCCTGAGCCAAACCAAGAGCTGGATGCTTAACTGACTGAGGCACCCAGGCGCCCCAATTTTTGCTCAGTTTTATATCCCAGTTGACCAGTACAGTGCCTAAAAAAATCACAGCTACTCCATTTTTTATCCATCAAACTAATAGTTGAGGATCTACTGTGCACATACATTGTCTCATTTAATCCTCACATTAACCCTATGATGTAGGGACCATTACTGCCACATTTTACATATGAGGAAATGGAGACAGAACAAAAACTGGCCACTGTCACATACCTAGGACTACAAAATGGTGGAGCTGGTGTTTGAAAAATGACAGTGATTCCCAAACTATCTTCTTCACCATCACCCTACTGAGAAGAAACCTGTAGTCTTAAATCTATAAATAGTTTGTCTACAGACATAACTGGCCATTTTTGATTCTTGTTTGGCTTCTTCTTCTTATAAGAAGTCATCTGCTTTGTCAGTTCCAAGAAACTAAGTTTTCGGTTAGGAACCATCCAAGGAGTAGTTTTTTGTTTTTTTTTTTTAAAAGATTTTATTTTATTTATTTGACAGAGACAGCCAGCGAGGGAGGGAACACAAGCAGGGGGAGTGGGAGAGGAAGAAGCGGGCTCCTAGCAGAGGAGCCTGATGTGGGGCTCGATCCCAGAACGCCGGGATCACGCCCTGAGCCGAAGGCAGACGCTTAAGGACGGCGCCACCCAGGCGCCCCCAGGAACCATCCAAGGAGTTTTACTCAAAAACAAAATAGGCAAAAATATAAAGTTATAGAGTTGGCATTTGCACTTTCACCCAATTTTAAACGGTGGGAAGCACAATTAGAAAGGTACTACCAAGGGCACCTGGGTGGCTCAGTTGGTTAAGTACCTGCTTTCTGCTCAGGTCATGATCTCACGGTCCTGGGATCAAGCCCCACATCCAGCTCCCTGCTCAGCCCTCTCTCTCTGCCCCTCCCCACCACTCATGTTCTCTCTCTCTTCCTCTCTATCTCAAAAAAATAAATAAAATCTTAAAAATAAACACTTAAAAGAAAGAAAGAAAGAAAGAAACAAACAAACAAACAAAGAAACAAACAAACAAACAAACAAACTACAAGTTACCTTGGCCGCTATCTTAAACATAATGTGGGAGAGAACCCATCAGGTCTCACAGCTCTGAGTATGCAAGGACAGCAATGGAGACCACTCAGGAGCAAACACATCCCTCGCGTTGATGAGGATCTACATTAATTAATCCAGACTTTATAATGACAATGTAACACTAAACTCCAAACCAAATCAGGGCTGTTATTCAAAGACCTAGTTATGTTTAATTGGCATGACATTTTCATCGGTATTCAGAGTTGGGGTAGCCGTGGAGGGCAAGAGTCTACAAGACACTGGTTCCCTTGCTTTCTGTATCAGTCCAGAAGACAGACGAGATGAACCAAAGACCCTCAGGGAAAGGACTGCGTCTTACATTTTGCTCACAGTATAAACACAAAGGACATAATAAGCTGTTTGTTGATAAAACGCCCAACATGGAAGGCTGCAGTTCCCCCACCATAAACAGAACAAGCATCCTAAGAAAGCAAAGCCAGATGGAGCCCAAACAGACATCATGTAGGTAGCAAGACTCATTTTTAAAATACTTCAAAGCCTGGCTTCAAAGAACATGGCATGGACTAAGAATGCTATGAAACAGCAGGAGGACATGACCCAGGCTCAGGAGCAGTAGTCACGTTTCCGAACGAAAAAATCAAGCTCTGCAAGAATTCAATTATTAAAAATGAATGAAATGAAAAATAAACAGCAGGCTCCTTGCTGAAGGGACCTTCAACCAGAATTTTGGGGGCTTTTCCTCTTCTCTCATCCAGAAGCACCAGTATTGGTGAACATGTCTTCTTTTCTGTTCTCCAGCATGAGAAACTGTTACAACGATCTCCTTGCTTATGTATCTTTTTTCTTTTTTTAATGTGTTAAAATAGGAGCATTGGTAGGCATTCTGGAAAGATGGCTGCAGTGAAGGCATGGTTTTCACTATCTCCAAATCCCCACAAGAACCAGATGGAACAACTAGAAAATAAATCCAGGAAATGTAACAAAACTAGATGATAGAGTATTCCCACGATTTTAAAATATAAACAAGGTGGGGGAAAACTAGCAACAGCCATAGATCCTCACGGTATCAGAGTCTGGACAGCAGGTAGAAGAATGAAACAGTGGGATAATGTCTGAAGAACCTGGGTACAGGAGAACTCCCAAAATAGCCAACAGAATTCACAGAAAAGAACAGTGGGCCAATTTGAGAATGGCAGCTGAAACAGGGAAAGTTTGGCCCTTTTGATTATTGGGTACGTGCGAAGGACCCATGATAGAAGGGAGTGAATGGTCAGGAGCAATCCGGACCTCTATGAACTCTAAAAACAGATCAAGCAGGCTCTTTTTCAGGATAGAACTCCACAGAGAAGAGGAACTTCTGGAAGTGGGACCAAAAGTCAACAGAATAGGGATCCAAGAAGCATAGATAAAGAAGGTCTAGACCAATGTGAGAAGGGAAATAAAGCCAAGAAATTTCAGAAAATAAGCACCCATATTTTTAAATGTTACACAGAAACAGAAGTAGTTTTGTAAAGTTAGAAAAGCTTTACTGAAGCCTGTCTCAATCTAAATGTCCAGAAATAATACTCATATAATACTCACTTCATATAAAACGAACAACAAAAAATACTGAGGTCAAATCTCACACAGAGTTATTACAATAAAAAAGACAATAAGAAACAGAATAATATTCCCACAGACAAAGCATACTAAAAAGATACACACCTAAAAAAACAAAAAGATAGTGAAAGAATAACACAAATCTAGAATCAGAAAACTTCAGCTAAGGGGCGACAAAACTCAGGAAAGAAGTAAAGATGAAAGAAAAAATTCTGAGATGAAAACTAAAACAGAAGGGGGGCGCCTGGGTGGCACAGCGGTTGGGCGTCTGCCTTCGGCTCAGGGCGTGATCCCGGCGTTATGGGATCGAGCCCCACATCAGGCTCCTCCGCTATGAGCTGCTTCTTCCTCTCTCACTCCCCCTGCTTGTGTTCCCTCTCTCGCTGGCTGTCTCTCTCTCTGTCAAATAAATAAATAAAATATTTTAAAAAAAAAAAAAAAAGAAAACTAAAACAGAAGGAACATAGGAGCCAGTCACACAAAGGTAATGCCTTAGGAAAGGAAAAAATTTTAAAAAATAAGAAATTTTGAAAAATCAAAAAGAATGAAAGGATTTAAAAGACAGTAACAACAAATATTGCAAGTAATATTAGCCATGGAAGAAGAAAACAGGAAAAATACTAACATTTTATGTTATGCTACAACTGCTAGGGATATAATACAGGTTAAGACAAATAATTATAGAGTATTCAAATTCTATTCTCTAATTCTATCCTGTATCTTTGAAAATCAGGATTTTTTAGTATGGAAGAAAGGAGATAGAGTCATAAAGAAATAGTAAAGTAAAATTCTGTAATCTTGAATTTGAATTGAAGTATCAATATGAAATTTTGAAAAATTTTACCTTTAAAAATACATATTTCCTAGTTCACTGAAAAGGCCTAGAAACAATGACCGACTGAGTGGCAAAAGGCATCCCTTGTGCCCAGATTATCATCTCGCAGTATCGTTTCTTCCAAGATGAAATGAGTGCTTCTTAAAGAAATGCCTCATTCTGGGTCTGGAACAAGAAATATATAAGATGACAAACTACCTAAAGCATCTTGTCCACTAGAAAGCAAAGAAGCCATCAAATAACTAGTAGGGTCTCATGAAAAGGATTCAGGAGCTATGTTAGTCTGCTTGGGCTGTCATAAAATACCACAGACTGGTCAGTTAACAACAGAAATTTATTTTCTCACAGCTCTGGACACTGGAAGTCCAAGATCATGGTGCATCTCTTTAGAAGTCTCTTCTTGTCTTGTAGATACCCACCTTCTCTCTGTGTCCTTCCATGGCCTTTTCTTTGTGCAGGTGTACTCCCGGTATCTTTTCTCTCTTCTTATAAGGACACCAGTCATTGGAGTAGGACCCATCCTCATGACCTAAAGTATTTAACCTTCTTTCTTTCCTTAAAGACCTTATCTCTAAATAGAGCCATATTGGATGCTAGTGCTTCAACTTATGAATTCTGAGAGGGGGGGAGGTGGAGAGGAGTTGGGACACAATTCAGTCTAACACAGCAGCCAATTTTAAAAGATGCCTACTGGCAAAACATGGGACAACCCAAGCTTCAATAACAATGATTGTAATGAGTTGTAATTAATCAAATATGCTTAAATCCAAGGGTTTTCTATTTCCGTGTTTTATTTTATAATAAAGAAGACATTTAAAATAGAATGGCTAGTTGATAACATACATTCTCCTTTTGTCTCAAACATTTATTCTCCCCTAGTCAACTTACAGGGTTTTTATACTTGTAGCCCAAACCACCTTTATTGATGGCTAACATAGAAAAGAGCCCTTGGTACCAAGACACTGAGATCAAGATATATTTCAGGATCACCAGAGTAGATGTTACATGTCATAAAATACCAAATGCTCACCAGACGAAAACAGGACCTTGGAATTAAGAGTGGGAAGGTTATACTGGTAAACTTGCTCCTCCTATCTTTTCTGAGATTGTCTTCTTGCCATAAATTCTGAAAGTGATAGGAGTTTGTAAAATGTTATATGGTGAAAGGGTTCTGACTGAGTCAAATGTATACCTTCACCTAGCTGGAATAAAAAATATTGAAGTCCATGAATCCAGCAAGAATAATGACAATGGCATTGGTTCCGCTAGGAGCTGGCGGGCATGTGTTATCCCTCCTGGAATTTCCTTGTCAGTTTCACCTGTCCCTCACTCACACACATGCGATTCAAATGAGATCGATACGCATACACACATGTATACATATATACAATGATGAGTCTAGACTGATTAAAACATAGCATCCTATCCTGTCGGCACAGTGATTGATTCAGAAATAGCCAGTCACAAGAAAGAAATGCAAAAAGATACTTGCTGGGGCCTCCAGGAAAACAAAGCTCTCTCTCTCCTGCTGGAACTGAATTTAATGACGCAAGGACGCAGGGCCTGCAGATGCCACAGTCATTCCCCAGCTCGGAGTGAAGCCTGGATCTACCACAGCTTCTGTCACCGGCCAAGAGACCTAGCCACAGCAGCATGACTAAAGTGCCCGGGTTTACGGCGGGCTAGGCCACGCCACTCTCTTTTATGCTTTATTCCAGAACTTCAAAAGGACTTGATATTAAGTGGAGAGTTGAATACCACCTGCTTAATGCCTGCTCCAGTTTCCTGCTCTGAAGTGGTAATAACCTTATATGTCCAAGAAACAGGAAGAAGGGTCCCACTTGCGTATGACAGTGCCACCAACAGAGCGCAACCATTAACTCTGGACAAAGTGAAACATTCGATGACCTGAAAGCTCTAGAGAGTGAACAAAAGAGGGAAGATTCTGGAGGGGAGTCACTATTTTGAAGAAGGGAAAAGCCATAGGGTTTGTTTCCCGTCTCTGTGGCTTTTAGTCCGAGGGCAGCCCATCTATAAAGTGGCTAAATTCCAATAAAAAAAAATAAATATATAAAAACAAAACCTCAATTCTTTTTAGAACCAAAGCACTAGATGATAGAAATCCAGGCAATCACAGTGGCTGGAAAGTGAGGAAGAAACACCAGCCAAGGGAGGGCCAGAGAGAGGGAACCCCAACTGCTATACATACACTCTGCCCAAATCTCTGGCTGAGACCTAAACTACACCTCTCACAGCCAGGGCCGACTCTAAGTTGTCCTGCTACTGGCAAGCTAAGGGAAAAGGACTTGATTAAAACTGCAGTAGCTTCCCAAGAGGCACAACTGACAGTTTGAGTCCAACCAGAGTAATTCCCTCTGAAGACAAACATATTAACACTCTTTGGAGGAATATAATAGAATCCAGAGACACCAATAACATAACATTCATGGTGTCCAGGGGACAATTTAAAATAACTGGACATATGAAGAATCTGTATAATGTGACCCATTTTCAAGAGATAAGGCAATAATTCAGACCAACACGAGATGATCCAGATGTTAGAGTAAACGGGGAAGGGCTCTAAAGAGCTATTACAACTCTGTTCAGTGAAGTAAAAGGAACATGTGCTCTGAAAATTAAAGAGTAAGAAATCTCAGGAGGGAAAAAGAAACTACAAAGAAAAACAAAATGGAAATCTGGTAACTGAAAAAATATGCAAAATAAAAACTCCATAACTAAATAGAAATGACAGAGGAAAGAGTCAGAGAACTTTAGGAGAGACCAACACAAAGTATCCAATCTAAAGAAGAGAGAAAAATTGAAACTACATAGAGACAGACATAAAGAGTGCCTCAGAGAGCTGTGGGAGAATACCAGAAAATCTAACATGTAAGACTGGGGTCCCAGGAGGCAAAAAGAGAAAATAGGGTAGATAAAATACTCCAGGAAATAATAACTATAAATTTCCCAAATCTGGTAAGAACCACAAATTAACGGATCTTAAACCTCATGTTTGTGAACCCTGTATGTGAACTAAGGGGAGAAAGACAGGAGACAAGGTAGGTTCACACAACGCCTCCTAGCTCACACTTAGGAGGGATTTTCACAATGAAGAAAGGAAGTAGGGGAGTGACATGATTTGATTTGTTCTCACAAGTTCACCTAATTGCTGTTTTGAGAATCAGTATTTCTGTATTGCAAATGAGAGGATTTGGGTAAAAGTGATAAGAAGTGGTTGGATTAGATAGCCATTGAAGGTGGAAGATAACTTGGATGTCTTAGATGGGATGTGGCAGGTAAGACACAGGAATTAAAGACAACCCTTAGATTTCGGCCGGAGAAATTGGCTGCATACATGGTAGTGGGAACGGAAAAGGAGAATGCACAGAAAGCACAAGAAGGAGCAGCTTCTCAAGAACCCTCCGAGAGAGATCCAGATTGAGGCTGTGAGCCTGGGACTTTGAAACACAAAACAGTACTATAAATACTGAGAGTTTCAAAGAGACCATCTAAGGAAAGGGTTTAGTTTATTAAATTTAGAGGGTTTCACCCTTAGGCCAGACAATTGTTGTTTTTTTGTTTTTTTTGGGGGGGGGGGTTGTGTTGGTTTTGGGTTTTTTGTTTTGTTTTGCTTTTGTATTTTTGTGGGAGAGCTGTCCTATATGTGGTAGATATTTTAGCAGCATTCTTGAACTCTACTCCCTGGATGCCAGTTGCAACTCCTCCCCATCGAGTCTCCAGACATTGCTCAATGTCCCCCTTGGGCATACTCAATCGCCACTGGGTGAGAAGCAATGGCCAAAGACAAAGCTTAGCGATCTGAATCGGAGCAGAGGAGAAGCTCTTGAAAAGGATGGGACAAGGAGCCATTAATGAGGCAGAGGGACAAAAGGTGGGGTAGGGGAGAAAGGAAAAGATGGTGAAGACCTGCTTTCAAGAAGGGAGAGATCTGTTCTGCTGGGGAAAGGAGCCACATTCAAGAAAGCCTGTACTTGGGGCGCCTGGGTGGCTCAGTCGTTAAGCGTCTGCCTTCGGCTCAGGGCGTGATCCTGGAGTTCTGGGATCGAGCCGCAGGTCAGGCTCTTCTGCTGGGAGCCTGCTTCTTCCTCTCCCACTCCCCCTGCTTGTGTTCCCTCTCTCACTGGCTGTCTCTCTCTCTCTGTCAAATGAATAAATAAAATCTTAAAAAAAGAAAGAAAGAAAGAAAGAAAGAAAGAAAGAAAGAAAGAAAGCAAGCAAGCCTGCCTGTACTTTTCTAAGACCTATAATCATCTGGGCTACTCTTTTGGTTGTTTTCTTGACTGTGACTACATGAACAATCACACTGCATTTGGGATCCTATTAATGATAAGAAATAATTACAAGGTCATTTGAACTCGTGAAAGGTGTTGTGCTACAAAGGGTAATGTCCACTCCTTTCTAGCTTCTGCCAACCCTGACGGGAAGGGGTACCTAACAGTCCCTGATAAGTGCCCTGCATCCTGGTGCTTACCTGACCATTTGCTTTTGTGCATTTAATTGATTCTATTTAATTTCTTTTTCTCTCCTGAGACTGCAAGCTCCGACAGGATAAAGACCACCTTTGCCTTGTTTCTCAGTGTGTTGTACGCAACTACCTCAGGGCCTGGAGCAAAAGATCTTCAATAGAGCATTCATCTCCTCCCCTTTCTCCTTATTTGCACATAAATATTTTGTAAGAATACTAAGATACTTTCGTGGCCTAAAATCAATGAGACAGTTTTGGTTTTGTTTTTTTTTTAAGATTTATTTATTTGAGGAGAGAGAGAGTGCACACAAGCAGGGAAGGGGGAGAGGGAGAGGAAGAATCTCTAGCTGACTCCCCACTGAGCACAGAGCCCCATGCGGATCTAATCTCATGACCCTGAGATCATGACCTGAGCCGAAACCAAGAGTCAGATGCTTAACGGACCGAGCCACCAGGCACTCTCAGATAGTTTTAAATACAGATCCAGGATAAGAATATCACTGAAGATATTCAAAACTGGTTCGATAAACCTTTTAAAATAGTATTTGTGATTATTGTAGAGTTTTACAAATATTCCTCATAATAATCTATTGCTGTAAGTTATAGATTCATCCACTTTTATGGAAGACAGGCATTGTCCTATAAAAGTATATATTGGTATTATTCATTAAAATTAAAAAAAATTCAAAAGAGTATTAAGTGTTTCAGCTATAATGAATTTTTTTGGTTCTGGATTCAATAAAAAATAACTAACATTTGGTGATCTACAAATTTAGACAAACAGGGTCAACACAATATTCACAGGTAGAGCAGTAATGCTGTGTCTCATGTATATAAATGGCATCACTGATCCTTCAATAGGTAATATACTCAGAGTTGTCTTTCCAGCCATGATTGATCAACACTGATACAAAATCACATACTTAAATCTTTACTTTTATAACCAATAACAAGCATTTCTAATATGAATGTATATATTCTGTGTCTATAAAGCAGAGAAAGGTATGCTAAACAGAATGCTTTCTCAAACTTACAGTCATGTATTAGGAGTCATAACCAGCTCAGGGGACAAAAGGCATACATATTTTAGATAGATAGATAGACAGATACAGATCTACATATGTAGATATATGAAGATCTACATATATCTATATGTATACACGTACATCTATATATCTATATAGAGATAGATAGATGTATATAGCCTGTTACTTGAGTGTGAAAAAAAAAATGAATTGCAATCTCATCCTGTTTCTTTTTTTTTTTTTTTAAGAGTTTATTTATTTGACAGACAGACGGAGAGAGCCAGAGTATAAGCTGGAGGAGCAGCAGAGGGAGAAGGAGAAGCAGGCTCCCTGCTGAGCAGAGAGCCTGATGTGGGGCTCCATCCCAGGACCCCAGGATCATGATCTGAGCCAAAGGCAGACGCTTAACTGACTGAGCCACCCAGGCGCCCCTCATACCCTCAGTTTTAAAAAAGCCCCCAAATTATTCTATTGCTCTTTCACCAACTCTCCTAAAAAGACCACCTGCACTGTTTCTCTAAAGGAAACCAGGCCCATGCATTAGAGCTCCTCAAAGCCAGGCTGAAGCTGAGATTCCAAACCACCTGGCAAAAAAATTAATCATTCCTTATGTATTTGTAACCAATGGATACGGGCTAAAGATCTTGCTGGTGGTGGGGCTAGGGGTAGGGAAGGAGAAGAAATTCTCATTCATAAATGGAGCTCAGGCCAAAATGACTTCTCAGGGTACGATTCCTGTGGAATCAGCCCACCTCATATTAACTTCCCTTTCCTCCAAGAACTGCTCTATCAACACCTCCATGAGACACCCCTGATAGCACATGTGTGTCATGGGACCTCACATCTGATTGGAGTTTGTTCCACTGAACGTGAATATGTGACGCAAACAGAGCCAACTAGATTGTTGCATCTGAGAATGTGGAACTGGACCATAGAAAAAGCCAAGTCTGTTTACCATCAGAGCTGTTTTATATATAATTTAAGAGTGAAGTGCCCTGGAGACAAAAGGCAGAATGTACGGAGTAGAGAGAGGAAGGAAAACTGTCCGGAGTCTCTACAGTTCCTGCTTTAGTCCTTTTCTGGGGCCCAACAATTACCTATAATTTGGGGTTTTGTGAGATACCTCTAAAGGCTTCTAATAAATTATTTTTGTACTAAACAGACCAAATTAGTTTGTGTTTCTTGCAACCGAAATGCCTCAGCTCATACTCTAATGAAGGGGGTGTAGCAAGAAAGGATGGTTTGATCAGTAAGTTATATAGAAGGGTCTCAGGAATACTGATTACATGACCATGGAAAAGCCCAGCCAACTAAGTCGACCTTAGAAATTGTGGGTGAACAGGTAGAGTGGTTCTGGGTACAGAATGGTGACTGACACTCAAAGCTCACAGAAAGTCCCCAGGGCTTTTTTGTGTGCCTAGAAATAAATAATGTATTAAAAATCAACTCTATTACTTGACATTTCACCTACTCTGCTATGGGAACTCCGACTGGCAGCACGTTTGTTTAACACACACACTAAAAGGAACTGCGTCACCCAGATACCTGTGAATAAAAAGAAACAAAAATCCAACTCAAATGGGCAAAAACCCACAAGGGATTTAATTGGTACAGCAGACTGAAAGTATAAAGTAAATACAATTTTAAGCAACCTTTGACATTGCTGCTTAAACAGTTTCACGAAAGACTTGCTTCCTCTCTGTCTCTCCTCTCTGTCTCCATAGGTTTTGCTCCATCCTCAGTTTCCCCGTGGTGAGTACCCCCGGGAACTTAAGCCTCAAGTGAAAACAAGGCTGCTGTGATTCAGTCCACACCACTCAGGAGAAGAGAAAATATAACTTCAAGTAGTCCTTCTGGAAGAAAGAAAAACCTTCGCTCTCTCAAAAGTCCAAGTAAACTTCACATTTTATGGGCTCTGGCCAGCTTAAGTGTCCATATCCAAACACTCACTATGGTCAAAAAGGAATTATGTTGATTGGTTTAAGATCATCAGAAATTGGGGGCACCAATTTGGCACAGCTGGTTAAGGACCCGACTCTTGGTTTCAGCTCAGGTCGTGATCTCAGGGTCATGAGACTGAGCCCCATTTCGGGCTCTGTGTTCAGCGGGGAGTCTGCTTAAGACTCTCTCTCCCTCTTCCTCTGCCCCTCCCCTCAGCTCTCAATCTCTCTCTCTCAAATAAAATAATTAAATCTTTAAAAAAAAAGAAAAGATAATCGGAAGTTCAAGAATGGATCAAGCCCACTCGGAACTGCATGTCTGAGATGTGGGTAGTTTGGTTTCAAAAAAACAAAAAAAACTAGAGTACACTATGAATGATGATGACCAAGAAATGGCAGACGACCACTGTAGGAGCAACTGACTTCTCGTTCCACACAGGAGCGCCAATGCCTACAGCACTGCTCAAGTCCAAACTAACTACGTCTTGGGGTCTTTTGGAGATACTGACAGCGGACAGGAAAAAACAGTCAGAGGTAGGGTTTCTACATTGTCAGGTAGATGCTTCTTAGTACAGAAATATGGGCTTGTTTGTCCGCGTGATATCACTTATTCCCTCAAAATGGTACAACCAGAAGATCTGAGGTGCGCATCTCGTTTCATCTCATTTCTGTCTTACGTTGGGAGTTCTAAAGTAATAGGATGGTAGAAGAATGTGGGAGCTCAGGGTATTTACCAGCATCTTCTTAGGAAGGCAAAATAATCAAGCCATGAAATGGCTGGTTAGATTTTAGGAGTTAACAGGGAGAGGCCCATTCTACAAGGAGATGCCTCATGGATTGTATACTAGTTAACAAACACATATAATTATACAAAGAGCTCCTGCATGTGTAGAAGGACAGATAGAAAGGAGGGCACAAGAAACTCTTTAGAGCAGAGGTGAGCAAACTCTATCAAGTGCCAGACAGTAAATATATACGGTCAACTTTAAGGAGAGATGGTCTCTGTTGTAACAATTCACATCTGGCCCATCGACAACGCACAAATGAACGGCAATGGCCAGATTTGGCCCGAGGGCTGCAGTTTGCCCCTGATTTAGAGAACTAAGATGGGCAGAATACAGTGGCATGTTTTGAAGCTCAAGAAAGACCTTGTTCTTATACTCTAAGAGAATGACATGTAGAATAATAAAATCTAGCTAGTAGTAACAAAACCCAGCTATCACATCAAAGGAATAGAGAGCCATCACATAGCTTCTGCTAAAATTCTAAATACTCAGAATCTCTTAATCTTAAGAGATTTGAAGATGGATTTACCCGACCACCTCCAGAGAGTGGCAACTGCCTGCCTGGCCAGCAAGGCTCAGTACCACGGAGTCCTGACCCATTGTGGGAGCACCAAGGCCCACTTAGCCCACACTGCCTCCCCATCCCACCCCACCCCACAACGGTGGAACCCCAACTCCAGACCACGGCTGGATTCTGGGCTGAAAACTACTATCAATGTTCCGAGACATTACTGGACTAAAACTCCTTTGCCTCACATCCTAGCTTTTCTTGGCCACTTCTTAGGCTACAAAACCCTCTGGCATTCTGTCTGATAATTTCACCCTCATGTTGCTCATCTCCTCCGACAAGCTACACAACCCTTACCCTCTCTTCTGGACCCAGGTTGTCCCGTATCCCATCCCCTTCTCCAAAAGCTCCCGGCATCCTCCTCCCTCACCCAGAATCTGGTTCTCCCTACAAACCCATCACACCTAAGAAGTTTGTTCTCAAACCTGGCAGCACAGGTGGGGGCTCTCTCCTCCCTGCTCCCTGATGGGGATTTCAGTCAATTTCTCCTCTGATCTCTTCTATAAAACTTTCTCCTTTGAGACTTCTGACAGTTCCACCTTCTCCCCCCGCCCCCGCTCATTGCTGTCATCCTCCCCTCCTACAATCCAGAAGTTCATTCACACCCCCATCTCACATCCTCTTCGGATGTCCCCACGTTCCTGGGTCCCCAGGCTCCCGCGATGACTCTGAGTTGCTGCTTCTACAGAACTCTTGCCTCTGGCCTGCATTTCACCTCCCGAGTCTGGCCCTTTCCCCCTCTCTCTCCCTCCTATACCAAACCATAATAACCCAATGCCATCAGTTCCTTCCCCTTCATTTCTACTTCCCTAGCTCCTCACCACCACAGAGACGCACACATACAGAGAGAGAGAGAGAAAGAGAAAGCATTTGTATCTGTGTGGTAGAAAGTACTAAAGATTTAGGGAGTTTTCAGAGCAGAAGTACAATGACCAAATATGCAATATCAGGCATTCTTATTCCTATATCCCTCACCACCCTGACATGGGTTCTGCCTACTTCGTCTTCCTTCTTCGTACTCTTTCAACAAACTTCAATAGTTCCTCCATTTTTATTATGCAGAGAAGATGAGTTCTGGGTGTTTTTATGTGTGTCTCTGGCATTTTTTTTTTTTTAAGATTTTATTTATTTATTTGTCAGAGAGACAGAGAGAGAGCACAAGCAGAGGGAGCGGCAGGCAGAGGGAGAAGCAGGCTCCCTGCTGAGCAAGGAGCCCGATACAGGACTCAATCCCAGGACCCTGGGATCATGACCTGAGCCAAAGGAAGGCATTTAACCGACTGAGCCACCCAGGTGCCCCATGTCTCTGGCAGTTTTAAAACAGGCCTCCAAAATTCTTTAACACTTTCGCCATCAAGAGGTAAGATGTAGGTCCCCTCTGCTTGAATCTGGATTCTGTGATTGCTTGACCAAAAAAATATGATAGAGGTGAATCTGTGCTGGTTTCTAGGCCCAGAACTTAAGAAACTGGCAGTTTCCATGCCCTGTTTCCTGAGACGCTTGCTCTTATAACCCAGTCAGCATGCTGTGGGGACCCCCAAGCCAGCCACCCCATCTGTGGAGACCACCTGTAATGGCCATGTGTAGATATTTCAGATAATGCCCAGCTGAGGTCCCAACATTCATCTAGCATAACCACCAGACATGTGAGTGGTCACCTGAAGTTGATTCCTGTTCCCAATCCCATTGACTCACCCCCACCTTTCTTTCAAGTCTCCCCAGTTAAGGTTCCAGATATCATGGAGCAGAAACACGCCATTCTCTGCTTGAGTCCCTGACCCATTGAATTTGTGAGCACAATGGTTATTTTACACCAATGACTTTTGCGGCGGTTTGTTGCACAGCTATATAAGGTGATTCATGTGATATGGAGGCTGAGAAGTCCCACAGTCTGCTGCCTGCAAGTTGGGAGACCTCGGAAAGCCAGGGGTGTAAATTCCAGGCCAAGTCCAAAGGCCTGATACCAGGAGTATCAATGGTGTAAGTCCCAGACCAAGAACTGCTCTTGCAGTCAGGCAGAGAGAGAATCCAAACTCCCTCCACTTTCTTGTTCTATTAGGACCCTCAACAGGTTGAATGATGCCTACTCATGCTTGCTGGTGGGAGGAGGAGTTGGCATCTGCTGTACTCCAATCCATCAGTTCAGATGCTAATCTCTGCTGGAAACACCAGCACAGACATACCCACCAATGCTGTTTAACCAGCTATCTGGGCAACCTGCAGGCCAGTCGAATTGATACACAAAATCAACCATCATGCCCTCCCTAGCTTTAGGCTCTCCATTCATTTCATTATTTCCTCTTGTTCCTTCAAGTTTCATTTTCTGGCTTTCTCCCAGCTACTTTCTTATGGACAGTACCACTCTTGGATTCAGGCAAGAGTGTCCCTGTCCTGAGCCTCCAGCGGTCTCCATCCTAATGCAGTGAGACATAGGGTTCGTCTGGATGTGCCCAAGAGCTATGACTTGAAATTCACCATTCAGAGCTCTAAGTATACTTTCAAGGCGTGTGCAGACCTGGGCCCTAATCTGTCTTCCAAAGACACACCTGACCATCCGTGTGGCTCCTCCTGGGCCTGAGCCTCCGTGTGACCATATTCAGGCCAAAGGTATATAAATACAATCTCAAAGAAGCTCTTTAAAAATATATAGGCTAGACGTTCTCTCGTTCCCGCCATCCTTCTTTCCCACTGATGATTCCTAGAGGAGGCTTAGGAGCCACCTGTCTACTATGGCAGTGCCCCCCTGCAGCCTGGGGCTATTCGACTACAGAGAGTTACATTAAAAAAAATAATAATATCTTTATTTTTGCGTATATCGTGATCCCTGTTGCAGCATTTTAGCCTGTTCCCTAAAGAATGTAGTTCCTCTAATCTTGCACTGTTTCACATCACCCTTTGTCCATTTCCAGGGTGAGCACTCCAACAAACACAACAGCGCCGTCCCAGTTTAAAATTCGCCCGTGTGTCCCTACTCCTCAAAACAGTGTTTCTCAAAAGACAAAACACTAAAGGTCCATAGATCTTCGCATTCAGATCATTAATGAGAAGAAGGCACATTGCTAAGGGACACTACAAGGTCTGGTTTGCAGGCTAAAATTTGAGAGCCATTGACCTTTGCCTCATTTCCCACTTGGCTTCATCTCACACCATCAACTCCAGTCACACTAAATTACTCAGAATCCTCTGAACACATAATGTTTTTCCATCATTTCCAAGCCTTTACACCATGTCTCCCTCAGGCTAGGATGCCCTTGACCTCCCCCCCCCATTCTTTCTACTAAAAACGTTCACATCTTCCAATATTCAACTCACGCTCTTCTGAGGGTCCCTGTTAGGATTAGCCAATCCCTGCTTTGACCTCTATTCAACCCTGTCCGATTCACTATCATACAATGTAAAATATTTTATCATAATTTTATTCCATATCTTCCTTCCTTCCTCTAAACTTTCAGCTTCTTGAAGAAAAGAACCTTGTAATTTCTCCTTTATCCAGCTACTAATTAGTGTTTGTCCAAGACAGACAAGAAAAAAAAGAATGGAAAAAAAAATGGTCATGCTGTTTTAGTCTGTAAGTTGTCTTGAGGAGTAACTAAAATTTTTTTTGATTAAAATAGATGCTCACAAATTAGGTGATTGTTGAATATACTATAGATAGGAATTTTTTCTAAAATAAACCCAAAATTGGTCAGGCACATGAAAAATGTCTTAAAAAGTTTTATGTTCAAATAAGCATTTGTTTCTTCGGAACTACTTAAAATTTAATATCAACAACGACAACAACAAAAAGCTTCTGAATCTTTTGAATTTAGAGAGAATAAAAGTGAGGGACAGGAAGTTCTTCCTACTGGTTAAATAATGTAGCAGATAAACATGAATTTCACCCAGGAAATGGGGAAATTCTGGAGAAGCAGATGCTACCTCTACAACAGTACGAACCCAAAACTGAAATCCAGAGGAAGAAAATAGGTAAATGAAAAAAAATAGGTAAAAAGAAAATTGGTTACATTTCTCAGAGAAAAGTTGCACTCTTATATCCAGACACATTAAAATTAATCAAATGATGGATTAAAAATCCTAGCAAGTACCTGGCGTACAGCAGGCTATCAATAAATGATATTTGCGTTTCTCTTCTCACATAGCCACGATAATGAAACATCCCTTGTAAGTGATAAATAAATACCTCATTTTAAAATTGGCAATCTATTTAGATGACTGTTCTTGATTCAACTGAGACACCCTATTTCTACCTACAGGCTCCGTCCTACTCCACATTCTTATATCAAATGAATCATAGTCAAGGGTTCAATTACGTCCCTAAAATTCATCCTGCATCAGTTCAACAATTTTGATACCTTTCCTTGTCTTGAGTTACTCTCATAGTGAATCCCTGGAACTGAATCATACTCCTAGTGTTTGTTCATTTCCAACAAAGGGGTCAATTCCTTCTCCCCAGTGCTTATCAGATTGCAGCCCCCATAACAGGTCCAGCATCTCCCAAGCCCTTGGGGCTTAGTTATGGCCACAGTATCGGGCAGGGGTAAGTAAACAGTTGGTCCGTGTCTTTAGAAAACACCATATTCTGCTAGTCTTCACCTGCTGTGCTTTTTGATCTATTCCTGCCATCCTCCCCACCAAAAGAAGTCCTTCTTGTCCCAAGAAAGTCTGATAATTACACAACTGGCAATGGTATTTACTTATAGGCCATGCCCCATAAATTCATAAATTCCAGGTTTGTTTACGTAAGCATCCTAGACATACTTGCTATATCCTATTAAAATCATTCCATAGGTAATGATCATCAGGAGACTCTATTAGCATCTTTAAAAATTTGACCTGATCTTTGGAGAAGTGTCTGTTCATGTCTTCTGCCCATTTTCTGACTGCATTATTTGTTTTTTGGGTGTTAAGTTTGAGAAGTTCTTTATAGATCTTGGATAACAGCCCTTTATCTGTAATGTCATTTGCAAATATCTTCTCCCATTCCGTGGGTTGCCTCTTAATTTTGCTGACTGTTTCCTTTGTGATGCAGAAGTTTTTTATCTTGATGAAGTCCCAAAAGTTCATTTTTGCTTTTGTTTCCCCTGCCTTTGGAGACATGTCATGAAAGAAGCTGCTGTGGCCGATGTTGAAGAGGTAACTGCCTATGTCCTCCTCTAGGATTTTGATGGATTTTGTCTCACATTGAGGTCCTTCATCCATTTAGAGTTTATCTTTGTGTATGGTGTGAGAGAATGGTCCAGTTTCATTCTTCTGTATGTAGCTGTCCAATTTTCCCAACACCACTTATTGAAGAGACTATCTTTTTTCCATTGGATGTTTTTTCCTGATTTGTCGAAGATTAGTTGACCATAGAGTTGAGGGTCCATATCTGGGCTCTCTATTCTGTTCTATTTACCTATGTGTCTGTTTTTGTGCCAATACCATGCTTTCTTGGTGATCACAGCTTTGTAATATATCTTGATATCAGGCAACGTGATGCCCCCAGCTTTGTTTTCTTTTTCAACATTTCCTTGGAGATTCAGGGTGTTTTCTGGTTCCACACAAATTTTAGGATTGTTTGTTCCAGCTCTTTGAAAAATGCCATTGGTATTTTGATGGGATGGCATCAAAAGTATAGATTATTCTGGGGCGCCTGGGTAGTGCAGTCATTAAAGCGTCTGCCTTCGGCTCAGGGCGTGATCCCGGCGTTCCGGGATCGAGTCCCACATCGGGCTCCTCCGCTGGGAGCCTGCTTCTTCCTCTCTCACTCCCTTGCTGTGTTCCCGCTCTCGCTGGCTGTCTCTCTGTCACATAAATAAATAAAATCTTTAAAAAAAAAAAAAGTATAGATTGTTCTGAGCAGCATAGACATTTTAACAATGTTTATTCTTCCAATCCATGAGCATGGAATGTTTTTCCATCTTTTGTGTCTTCTTCAATTTCTTTCATAAGTGTTCTGTAGTTTCTAGAGTATACGAATGGCTAACAGACACATGAAAAAAATGTTCAACATCATTAGCCATCAGGGAAATTCAAATCAAAACCACACTGAGATACCACCTTACACCAGTTGGAGTGGCAAAAATTTGTTAACAAGGCAGGAAACAACAAATGTTGGTGAGGATGTGGAGAAAGGGGAACCCTCTTACACTATTGGTAGGAATGCAAGTTGGTACAGCCACTTTGGAAAACAATAAGGAGGTTCCTCAAAAAGTTAAAAATAGAGCTACCCTATGACTCAGCAATTGCACTACTAGGTATTTACCCCAAAGATAGAGATGTGGTGAAAAGAGGGGGCACATGCACCCCAATGTTCATAGCAGCAATGTCCACAATAGCCAAACTGTGGAAGGAGCTGGGGTTCCCTTCAACAGACGAATGGATAAAGAAGATGTAGTCCCTAAATACAATGGAATATTACTCAGCCATCAGAAAGGATGAACACCCACCATCTGCATCAACATGGATGGAACTGGAGGGATTATGCTAAGTGAAGTAAGTCAAGCAGAGAAAGACAATTATCATATGGTTTCACTCATATGCGGAACATAAGCAATAGCATAGAGGACATTAGGAGAAGGAAGGGAAAAATGAAGTAGGGGAATTAGAGGGGGAGACGAACCATGAGAGACTCTGGACTCCAGGAAACAAACTGAGAGTTTCGGGGGGGGGGGGGGGGGGGGGTGGATGGGTTAACCCAGTGATGAGTATTAAGGAGGGCACATATTGCAATAACCACTGGGTGTTATAGGGAAATAATGAATCATGGAACACTACATCGAAAACTAACGAAGTATTGAATAGTGACTAACAGCATAATGAAAAAAACATTTTGACCTGATCATTTCTTCTAACAATTTCTTAATGTCAGTCTAACACTTTATTGTCAGGCACCATTATAGTTCTCACTAAAGGAAGGAGTCTCCTCTGTACAGTCTCTTCCTGGCCAGAAAGACCACAGTTCAAATATTCCATGTAGGTCTTGCCCATCAGTTAAAAACATCTTGCCTCCTGGCTTAAATTACTTATATCATTGCATAATCTATTCTAGAAGGGCCTGTGGAAAACATCTTACCCATTACTTGTTCTTTCTTTCCAATAACCGCTCTAAGCCATGCAACTAATTGTATCATTCTTCATAGTGGCTAACAGGAAACCCAGAGCCAAAATGTTCAGCCCAGCTCACAAGTGTCGATGCCTCATTCTGTTAAAATGTATGTATGTATGTCATGTCTTAACCTTATACCTGATTTCATGTTATTTTTCCTACTCTTATTTTTCACATTATTTCTAGACTTGGATTCATATTGCTTTTCCTGCTGTTATTTTCAGACCCATAAGGACTTCTGTACATTGATTTAAACTAGTATTGGAAGAGCAATGATACAAACACATAAAATAGAAATCTATAGGTAACTGAAAACAATTAAGACACCGAATGGCTTGACTTCTTCTGACTCAAATTATTAGCTCCTGTACGAGTTGTATAACTCACACAGATAGGTTGTTAAAGGGGCCTGCAGCATAAGCATACGTTAACAATGCAGTGAGAAGCATATGTCATATGAACAGCCACACAACACGCAGTATAATTAAGGTTATTCACACAGCCATGAATTCAAGGTCAATATGGTCCTCTTGTCTATCCAGACTGATTTCAGCTGGACGTACAACTGAAAAAATATATGGGAAGTACCTTAATAGATTTCAGTTGCAAAAGAAATATAACAAAGAAATCCAAATCATATTGATTCTACCTGTAAAATAGTTTTTAAATTTACTTCTTTCCATCTGTACTACCACCACTTGTACCTAGAATAGAAGTTTTAAGAGGATACTCTACAGACAAGAAGGGTCTTTTAAAAATGCAAATTGTGGCACTTAGGCTGAAAAATTTCACATGGCTTTCTATTGCTCTTGGGATGAAGTTCAAAATCCTTAACAGCCAAGAAGGTCCCTGTGACTATTCTGCCTCACTGGGTCACCTCTTCTGTGCTCAGCCATCACTTTCTTAACCGGGAGACATGTTCACGAAGCGTGGACCCAGTAAAACAAACATACATGCAAGAATGACCAATTACACTCGAGCCTTTTCTCTTCTTCTCTGAAGAAGTCACCCAGTTGAAAGGGTGGTCTGAACTGATTGTTTCCACTTCATTCTCCCACCAATCCTGCCATCTCAATTCTGACCTCAGCCCTTCTCGGTAAAGGAAAACATCTGGATAACTGGTGAATTCCTAGTTGTCAAATTCAAGAAACATTCATCCGTTTCTAATCACTCTTGACCTCTTCGTGGGATCTGACACGATTTGCTCCCCAGTTTTCAAAACCCTCCCCTTGCCTTGCCTTCAAGAACACCTGGGTTATCTTCTTTCTCCTTGTTTTTAATTATTTGTGTTACCCAGGTTCCACCTCTCAGTTCTGGCCCTGAGTGACATTCTACCCACCGCCCCCCCCAGAGATTCATCTACACACCTAGTGATCCACAAATCTTCGTCTGTGCCGCTCGCTCAAGTGATATTTGGGCCCATGCTTCCAACTCTGTGTTGTGTGTGACACCGTGACAAACCAGAATAGCCTCAGTATTGACATGCCCAGTGTTGCACCTTCCCCCCTAAAGAGTGTCTTCTACTCTGAAAGCTACTTAAGAAACTGGGCACTGGGGTGCCTGGGTAGCTCAGTCGGGTAAGCATCTGCCTTCAGCTCAGGTCATGATCCCAGGATCCTGGCATCGAGCCCCGGTGTTGGGCTCCCTGCTCGGCAGGAAGCCTGCTTCTCCCTCTCCCTCTGCCCCTCCATCCAACTCGCGCTCTCTCTTGCTTGTTCTCTCTCTCTCAAATTAATAAATAAAATCTTAAAAAAAAAAGACTGGGTATCTAACAATTCCGCTTTCTCCATCTCCATCTACTTTTTTCAGGAAGGGCTTCTTTAAGTGGGGTTAAGTAAAAAATGTCTCAGGGGAATGATAAAAATGAGCTAAGTCAAAAAACCCTTCCCCTATGCAAATATAATAAATGCGTTTTCTTAAAAATCAAATAAATCAATTCTCTCGAGGGTAGTACTTCTTAGCGTTAATCTGCTAACCTGCACCATGCCTCTTTAAAAAGACACAGGCTTAGGACGCAGCATCCTCCCAAACTAGTGAGACACTTTGCTGAGAACGCTAATTAACAGCTACTAGAAATACGCGCAGCAGAACACAGTTTGGGTTTGCCAGTTATTCTCCTTGAGGTCAACTTCACCAGAGCTCATAAAAACGCATCCCAAAGACGGACACATGCATGTAGCAGGAGGCAGCGCTAGAGCGGAAAAGCGTTCGAAGCCCCCTCTTCCCAGAGGGCTGTTTAGGAGATACTGAGCTTCCTTCCTCCCGTGCTAAATTACAGAGTAATTTCCTGTTCCTTATTTTGATTAATAAGTCAAATGAATTCATCAAATATTGATTAAACACCTGTTCCGTACAAGACACTGTGATAATTATTAAGGATACCAAGAAGGGCTGAATGTCGTTTTGCCCCTTCAGGGCCCAGTCTAAGGGGAAACACATTTGTAAAAAATTTAATTAATGTGACAAAGTGCTATGAAGGAAGTACATACTCAGTTCTGTGGGACCACAGGGAAAGAATGATTTCCTTTTCGTGGCGAGATCAGTGAGGGGGTCAGAGGAGATTGTAACCAGGTGGTTTATAGTCTCCTTACCAACAACAACAACAAAAAAATACAAGATAGAATATATTCCTAGTTTATAAATAAGAAGCTGAGTTTATTATGGTTAAATTTACCTAAGTCCACGAAGCTTATGAGTAACAAAACAAACCTGAACTCAGATTAGCCAGATGAGACTGAAGGAGGAAAAGGTAGGAAGTATGAAAAGCTATGTTTCATTGGGGAAAGCCAGAGCAGGGAGGAGTGGCTGAGTTGCAAGGCCAGAGGTGCTTAGCTAGGGGCTGGGGAGGTGGCTGGGGAGCTGGGAAGGGCCTGAGAGGTTTCCCTGCAGCAAGTTAGCAAGCTGGCATGTTACTGTTCCTGGACGCTGACAGAAGACAAGAGACTCACCCAACAGCAAGCCAGCAGCATGAGCATGGAGCTGGTTACCCTGCTCTACGGGGGGCTCTCCAGGGATGCCTGCACCTGTCGCACTCCAGGGGAGGAACAGGATCATGGGGGGCGGGGGTGGTGGTTTTGCCACTTCTGTAGTAAGCTGAGACAATCCTGCTCTCTGTCCTGGGAGAAACTCTCCCTCAAGGTTGCCTGCTGTGAACAGAAACACAACACTGGACAAATGGCCCAACTAAAGGGTAGCCAGGGCCTTGCATTTTTGGCAAACTCAGTAAACACATAGAAATGGGACATTGGGAAGGTGGATGACCTCTCCCAACATGTGGGGAGAGATGGGAGAGAGTGGAGCAAGGACAGGAGACTGGAAAAGGCAGGAATCATACAACTGAGAAATTTAAATGCAACACATGGGTTTGAGCTTTTGCCCCAAGCACTGGGAAGCCATGAAAGATGTTGTAAGATGTGTATCAAACATCACCGGAATGGTTTGTATGAGTTGAACAGCTTTGCTCAGACCTCCTCCCTTTCCTTCCCTGACCCAGCTCATCTTCATAGTTAGTGAAAACACTGCCAATCTATAAAGGTGATCCTCTTTCTAGAAATTTTTAACTTGCAACCAAGAGACTTGGGAGAGTTTCTCCCCTTGGGGGAAAGATATCGGGCAGTCATATTTTCTGCTATAGGAAGAAGGCTGCTCGCAGCAGAAAAAAAAAAATCCTAAAGCCACAGAATAAGAAATCTGTAAATATGCTAGTCTCCATTTTCTTTTTTTTCTTTTTTTTTTTTTTTTTTAGTCCATCTGCATCCCTGCCCCCCTCTGTCTTCATTGTTCCTCCAGATGCCTCCATGGACTCCAATGCATTCCTATTTCAGCTTAGCACAGTCTTAGTTATGCTCTGTCACTTGAATCTGAACATAGGAACTAGTATTAGAAGGGCCGTGTTCCCAGCTTCATCTCCAGGAACACTACGTTGGAAGCAGGATGGAAAATGGCTTCCAACGAAGACAAAACTGGAAACGTGACCAAGAGACTATCACAACAGTCCAAGAGAGAACTGACGTTTCCATGTGTCCTTACAGACGTGACCATAATTAACTACTCTGATTCAGAGATGACTTTAAGAAATAGTTCCAGACTCTGAAATTGGTTTAGAGCACCTCAGTAGTTCCCGGGATAATCTGTGAGGACCCACTTTACATATGGTAGCTCAAGATCAAAAACTGACCCTTCCAAATGGGGGAGAAAAAGTCTGATGCCAAAGAAGACAGGGTCAGGTCATGAAGGGTCTATAGGAAAGTTGGGATTATTAGGATAAAGAACAACGGGATCGCCTGTTTTTATTGCTGCCCTTGGACTCAAGCCCAGGAGCCCTGAAGGATTTTTACACAGAGAAGCTCAGGATAGTACAATTGCCAGGGCTTCCCCTCAGTGTTCCTGTGTAAATCACATACAAAACCACATATCACCAAGTAAATTAACAATTCTAACTCATTTAAAAAAATCATCTTTGTCAAGAATTCAAAAGACACAGAAATTTTGTGAAGTATATTTTTACTTCTAAACTCTCTCCTATCCCTCCCCTATGTTGGGAGAGGTCATCCACCTTCCCGATGTCCTGTTTCCATGTGTTTACTGAGTCTGCCAAAAATGCAAGGCCCTGGCTACCCTTTACTTGGGCCATTTGTCCAGTGTTGTGTTTCTGTTCACAGCAGGCAACCTTGAGGGAGAGTTTCTCCCAGGACAGAGAGCAGGATTGTCTCAGCTTGCTACAGAAGTGGCAAAACCACCACCCCCGCCCCCCATGATCCATGTTCCTCCCCTGGAGTGCGACAGGTGCAGGCATCCCTGGAGAGCCCCCCGTAGAGCAGGGTAACCAGCTCCATGCTCATGCTGCTGGCTTGCTGTTGGGTGAGTCTCTTGTCTTCTGTCAGCGTCCAGGAAACAGTCACATGCCAGTTTGCTAACTTGCTGCAGGAAAACCTCTCAGGCCCTTCCCAGCTCCCCAGCCACCTTCCCAGCCCCTATGTTATGTTAGTCACCATACAGTATATTCTTAGTTTTTGATGTAGTGTTCCATGATTCATTGTTTGTTTTTTCCTTTCATATATGCTCTAAGCCATTTGTCCTAATTTGGTTAGAAAGCTTTCCTCTCCTGATGTAATGTTCACATGTGTTGATCCATAATTTATCATTCAATAGATATTAATAGATATTTACATTAGTTGCAGTTTTTTTCTGTGCAATGAATATGTACATATATATGTATGTATATGTGTGTGTATATGTGTGTGTATATTAAATTATATATATATATATAATTTTATCCAATTACTTTGTTGGAATACTTTCCTATAAATTGGAAAGGGTAAAGGGTATACAAAATTTAAATTTTGAGTGATAACTGCAAAATTCCACTAAATGTACACACAGTCTTCATCAGTTGTCCCGCTCAGTATCTGTCAATGAGTGCTCTCTTTCCTACAATCACGGGAACATTAGCTATCACTATTTTTAATCCTTGACAGTGTGATATTCATAAGAAATTAGTTCTCTTCTGTTAATGTTGAGTTCCAGCATCTTCCATATCCTTATTAGTCATTTATATCATTTGAATTTCCTCTTTAAGTTCTTTTTTCATTTCCCTTGGAATATTAGTGTCTTTGTTACCAATTCATAAGAGCTCACTTGTGATTAAGGGTGCTAACCTTTTGACAGCTGTGCAACACAGATGAAATGCCATAGGGTTTTCCCCCCATTTATTTTACTACAATGTTTATTTTTTTGATCACACACAAGTTATGTATTCAAATATAATGTTCTTTTTTTTTTTTAAGAAAGGCAAAGGGAAATCCCTGAAGGACTTAACACAAGAAATAAAGATGAGATTTGAATTTTACTTGGAAATCAACTGGGAAGCAATTGGGAAGTGGCCCGGTGAGAATCAAGAGCAGATGCTGGCAGATCGGGTAACGCAGACATGAAAAGACACCAGAGGACAGCACAGTGGCAGCAACGGGAGTGGGTGCAGAACTCCAGGGGCATCTAGACAATGTGGCAACTGGTTGCACTGGTGGAGTGGGTTGAATTAAATTCCTGTGTTTTTAGGGGGTATCATCAATTTAGTCACGTTTCTAACTGAACCTGAAAGAGATAGGCACCACCAATGTTCTTCATAGAAGGGGTGAAGGGAAAGAGAGGCAAAGGAACAATTAATAAAAACATAATCATGAGGCAGCTGAATGTGAGTAGGGAAATCATCACTGATTGGAACTTCTAAAAACGTTTATGCATTAACTATAGAACAGATTTATGTTTTGACACATTTTAATTACAAATCAAATATTCTCTGAAAGCTCTGGGTTTAAATATTTAAAGTATGTAAAGTTTTGTCATATAGGATCCTGGAAGGAAATAGATCAGTACTGTTAAATAGGATTATTTAATAAAATACTTATAAAGGGACAGGCATAGGAAGACTGTAAGAGATCCTGCAGTACTCCCCCGCCACCACCAAGCTAGTAACTGTGGAGAAGAAGCTGTTAATACCTCTTAGGGGGCAGGAAAATAAAGTATTTACCAGAATCCAGAGAGAGTTGTGAGGTCACCTGCCAAGAGCTGTTTGCTATTAGATAAAAGAACGGAGACAGCCTGCGTTGACTCTCTAGGGTGAAACCAGCACAGTCCACCAGCCCAGGCTGCTGCCTAGCCACTGCTTTCCTCCGATGCCAGAGGCAAGAAGGCCCACTGACACCCTGCTGACCGCCCAGACACAGAGCAGAGTGGGGCATCCACCTGAAGGGCCAGAGACGTGCCAGCACACTGCGCCTTTGCGTCTTTCACATGGAAGGAAAAGTTCTTATCCCCAACACAGGGACACACAAAGTCCAACCAGTACTGCGACATGCAAAACCACGATAAAACACAGCAGAGAATTATCTCCTCCTCACCTGCACAAGTCAATTCTCTACTATAGAGCCCAGCCCTGCTAGCATTCACTCAGCACCCTCTTGATCTTCAAGGAATTAATTTAAATGACAATATTCTGTAAAAGACTAGCCTTTAGTTCTTAAACTACATAACAGGGATAAACAAATTTTACCGTGGGATTAAAGGATAAATAATAAACTATTTAATTTATTAACTAAACTAAGGAATGAAAACCTGGACTATGTCTCCAAGAATACAGGATTAATACTATGAGGGTGAGTGAAGGGAGAAAAATACTTGACACTTTGGTATTTTATTAGCATGAAGGAAAAGGGATTTCTACTATGATTTCTTTGCCTGCTCCCTGATCCAGCATAAAGAATTGTTTAAATGTATCAAAAAAGAACATCTGTAATAGAATCAACTAGGTAGCATTTTGTAGAGAATGGTACTATTTACAGTTTTTTCCCCATACCATGTGGTCCTCAGAAACCACTGAAAGGGAAAAGAAAAAACCTCTATCATTCCTGTGAAGAA
Organism: Ursus maritimus; assembly: GCF_017311325.1. Classification (NCBI taxonomy): domain Eukaryota; kingdom Metazoa; phylum Chordata; class Mammalia; order Carnivora; family Ursidae; genus Ursus; species Ursus maritimus. The sequence continues at coordinate 61,378,699 of NW_024423344.1, read as the reverse complement.
AGGAAAACACTTTCTGAGAAATTGAGTTGTTTGCTAAAGGTCACATAGCTAATAAGTGATAGAGTCAAGACTAAGCTATTTCAAAAACTCGAAGTTCATTGTTATTCACTAAAATATGTGACCATAATATGGGATAAATTATAAGGCGAAATGTTTTTTCCTGTTTATCCCATGGCAACATTTCAATGTTTTGTCATACCTACTATTTTTCTTTGTTTTGCATGTAAGGTATCTCCAAAGGTGAGTAGAATATTAAATATTTAATAGCCTGCAGCTTATTTGTGCCCCTGAACTTGTAAAAGTAAAAAGTAAAATTTAGTTTTGTAACTAAAGCTCTTAACTGTACACACACAGATCCTCATAACTTCACCTGACAAACAGGACCCGGAAAGACTCCTGGATTCCTCAGCTTTTTCCCCCTTTCCGTGTTATTCCTACTTCCTTCACCTTTTAAGTTGGTCAAAAAAACTTCGTTAAAAATGACTTTTTTTTTTCTCCCAGAGTGAAATGTATTCCAAGACTGGTGAGAACAGACTGTTAATCTCTTCCTTTTATTGACCTACTTCAGTTTCAGGTCATTAAACACAGACATTTTCAATGATCAAAAGAAAATGAACCAAATGTAACTTGCTACAACCTTACTAAATAAGAGAGTTGTTCAAAAGGCAAATAAATCTGAACAGGTAATTTAATATTGACAATCTTCCATTTAAAGAATATATATGTAATGAACAAGGACATCCAGAAATAATGTTTACATTCCTTTGATCAATGAAGGCACAGTCTTGTGCTTATTATCAGACTCCTTCTTGGTTCTTACCCTCCCCCAAAAACAATGTTGAAGAAATCATGAACTGAAGACAAAGAAAAGCAAAAGATTACGAGCTCTAAAAAGATAGCTGCAAAGATTACTTAATTATACTGCCTATACACAATTATAAAAGCTAAAATAAATGTGGTTATCATAGCACAGAAGGAAGGAAAACTGGTCATTCAAACCCATTACCCTAATAAGAGTAATAAACAATTTACAAAACAAGAAATGTTTACTGTTTCATTTATTTGAAACATAAATTTAAGTCCATAGCTGAACCATATCGAAATAAGCATGTCTCATCAGCACTGACTTAAATAATCCCTCTATTTAGGTAGAATTTCCTAATACCTCTTTTCAGATATCCTCAATAACTAACCAACTATATACTTCATACAGAAAAAAAATTGTTTTTTCAAAGTGTCATTGAAAGAGGTTCTAAAGACTAGGTGTTTCTAAAACTGGAATTGTTGGAAATACTTTGGAGACAGATTTTACCTGCTACCATAGACCATGTTTTGTGATTTAGCAACAATTATTTGTTTGCTTGTTCTGAAAGGCCTGGTCTCTCTACTTGGTCTGCGTGGAGTCTGGACCCCAAGCTGGTATCTTTTAACATAGGAATAACTCCATAGATAAGTGACATGTGTTTTACTGCCAACATGGAATTAACAAGAGTGGGAGATGGAAAAACTGAACCATTCCTTACTGTTAATTTCCTCAGAGAAAGAAACCACCAAAAAAAAAGGGGGGGGTGAGAAAGAAAAAATCAAATAAAAAACAAACCCACCAATCCAGAGCCAAATATAAATTACATCTGGCCACCTTATATTTCTCCATTCTCCCAACAGACAAATTAATGCTCGAAGTCAGATCAGTCACTGTCTACATGATGATAAAAACTGTGTAAATGAATCCCTTAACTGTTAAATAATCTTCCTTTCCTTGTAGGACACTTGAGGAAACTTTCTTCCGGACATTTGTTTGGCAACTCATTTACTCTGTTTCAAAAATACTGGATAATGTAGATAAAAATTCCTTTAAGTTTAAACTTAAAAGGGCTGGGTCACTTTATAGAATTTGCGGCAGGGGTACATAAGAAAATACTGACTCCTCGAAAATAATTTACTCAACACCACAACTGAGCCCAGGTCAGAAGATTTTTTTAAAACATAACCTCCTACATTTCCCATTCTGTTAATATTAAGCAGAGAAAACATAAGTAAACACAATAAATGGAGTCTGTTAGATAAGTATGCAGATAAGATTAATGCTATTAATCAAAATATATTTATTAATTTTGGCCTAATCACAAAACATTAGGATATATCGATCACAGATCCTACTCTCAAATAGCCTACAGTCTAGCAGAGGGAAATAAATAGATTCAAAATTAGTATTACTGCTTTGGGACCCTATCTTATATGAGAAATAACTAAGTACTGATCTATATGAGGTGGGTTTGAGGATTTCAGGGCTGATCAAGGCCAAGACAGGACTTTTCCAAAAGGATGGTAGTAGGAGACAGTGAGCTTTATTTGAGTGGCACTTTGACAGGCTCCACGAGAAGGGATGTCCCTCACAATAAGAGACCTTCCAGAGACAATAACGCAAGGCCCCCACCCAGAAGAGAAAGACGACAAGGAAACTCTCAGGAGAGAAGGGAACAGCAGAAGGGGCTCGTGTATCTTGTATCTTGGTGAGATTGCTCAGCAACGAGATGGGAAGTCTCTGAGTCAGGGAGCTTCGAAGGGCAGCAGTGGCTTGGGTCTTTCAGAGCCGCCACGTGTGTTTTAGCTATGGCTAGCGGATGTCAGTGCAGTTTTGCAGAGCATGCAAAGCAAGCAAGCTCTAAGCAACTAAAAATATGCTCATCTGAGCTCTATTTAAAGCAACTGGATGTGTAAAAATTTGAGTTTGGCACTAGAGGGCTTTGGGCTAATAGTCCTAACCTGATGTGAAGAAGTAAAAAACACAGGGGCCAATCTTTAACCCATTTACACAACACCAGAAAAATTTAAAAATACCAAGATATATAGACAGCAGAATCTTGGATAGACTATCCATCTGTGGACGGACTTCAAGAGCTTAACTTAAGAATCAGAGAGGTTCAAAGGATGTAGAAAAATTCTTCAACAACTATTTCAATTCTTACTCCGCGTCAGACACCGCTCTAGGCAGCAGATACTCTTCAGTGAACAAGGTGCCCGACAGTACTGGCTACCTCGTTTACAGGGTCCGCGCCAAATGAGAAAGCAGGACTCTGAGCACACTTCAAGATGGCAACAGCAGGACATTAAACCGAGCACAGGGCCTTCTGAGAGTGGGACCCTGTGAGAGTGCACAGGTCACGTGCCCATGAACCCGGCCTTGGTAGACACGTTCTCTCTTCTCTTCATACAATCTAGAGGTGACAGAGCAATAGCAAAAAGAAAGAAAAACACATGGCACCGTGGAAGAAAAAAGGGAATTCTACAATAATAACTGGGGTAACATAGTTCAATGAACTTTGAGAAAAGCCTCTCCAAAGAGTTGACATTTCAGCCGAGACCTGAGCCAGTCAGATAGATAATGTGCTTGTGTGAAGGAGCCATAGGTTGGACAGTTTATGCCAATGGTTCTCAACCAGGTAATGCGAAGAGTTACTGGTGGTTATTTCTGGATGGTAAATTTTGCTTCCTTTGTACTTTTCAGTACTTTGAATTTTCAAGAAAATGTGTACTCTTTCATAAAAACATGAAAGTGCAAAATCTCATTTTCTTTCTATGAACGTGCATTATGCATTCAATTTACATAGCACCCATATGTGAACTTGATATGGCTAATCAAAGACCTAGAGGGGATTATGCTAAGTGAAATAAGTCAGACAGGGAAAGACAAATACTGGATGTACTGGATGATTTTACTTATATGTGAAATTTTAAAAAACAAATGAAAAGACAAAACAAAGAGAAGCAGACTCATGCATACAGGAAACAAACTGTTGGTTACCAGTGGGGGGAGGGGCTGGGGGATGGACGAAACAGATACAGGGGATTAAGATTTTACAGTTTTAAAATATATAAGTCATGGGGATATAATGTACAACTCAGGGAATATAGTCAATAACACCGTAATAATTCTTTATGGTCACAGAGGTAACTAGACTTATTGTGCAGATCATTTCATAATACATAAAAATACCAAATCACTATGAGGTACACGTGAAACTAACAGGATACTGTATGTCAATTATGCTTCAATAAAAAATTAAAATTAAAAAAAATTTAAAATCTTAAAAATAATTTTTAAAAGAAACAGTAAGTGTTGGCAAGGATGTGAAGAAAAAGGAACACTGGTGCACTGCTGGTGGGCATGCAAACTAGTGTGGCCACTGTGGAAGACAGCATGGAGGGTCCTCAGAAAGGTAAAAATAGAACTGCCCTATGACCCAGTATTTGCACTACTGGGAATTTATCCAAAGAATAAGAAAACACTATTCAAAGGGATACATGAACCCCTATATTGTATTGTTTATTGTAGCATTATTTATAATAGCCAAACTATGGAAGCAGCCCAAGTGTCCATCAATAAATGAACGGATAAAAAAGAGGTGGGATATATACGCAATGGAGTATTATTCAGCCAAAAAAAAAAAAAATGAAATCTTGCCATTTGCAACAAAATGGATGGCTCTAGAGGAGAGTATGATGCTAAGTGAAATAAGCCACTCTCCTATATGCTGGCTAAGTGAACATAAAAAACATTTTTAAATTTTAAAAAGGAAAAAAAAAAAAGAAATAAGCCAGTCAGGGAAACACAAATACCATAGGATTTCACTCATTTGTGGAATTTAAGAAATAAAAAACAAAGGAGAAAGAAAAGAGAGAAGACAAACCAAAAAACAAACCCTTAACTATAGAGAATAAAGAGAGGGATTCCAGAAAGGAGGGAGTAGGGGGATGGATGAAACAGGTGAAGGAGATTAAGAGTAAACTTATCTTGTTGAGCACTGAGTAATATATGGAATAGTTGAATCTCTATATTGTATACTTGAAACTAATACAGCACTGTATCTTAAACATTGACATTAAAATAAAATAAAATAATTTTTAAAATAACAGAATATGATAATAACATTTTTTTAAAAGCTGTCCTAAATGCTGTGACTCAAAGAAGAATGACTAATGACATTAGGGTGATTTTAACAGTGACATTAGTGAAATTTGAAATTTCTAAAGCTGAAAAGAGGAAGAACTGAGGACACAGTTGGTGTTGTCTTTTCTTCTAGTTGAAGGTCCGGCTTTCATAAAAGAAAGATAGATATGGAAAATGACTATTCTCTATTAAAAGTAAAGCTATTGTTACTCAACCAACCAGATCAGGCACCACATTAACAGACAATCTATTGCAACAAAGCATGTGACTGAAGTCTCTCATGACCCCATTCTAAGGTTTGTGGTTTCTTCAACAGTTATACCAAGAGGCCACTGATTTATAAATCACTTCTGTTTAAAAGAGACCTCTGTTTGTTGTAATGTTGCTGTTGGTGTTATTCCAGTTAATGACAAAATGAATATCACAGACTTAGAAGGTCTCCTTATCAAACCTGGAAAGTAAATTACACACACACACACACACACACACACACAGACAAGATAAAAATCCATATTCCAGAAAGTCCTGGACAAGCTGGAAACTGGTTGGTGGGAGGATACAATAATTATAAAATGTTATTCTTAAGTTCTCCAAACTGCACCTCTCCTAAAGCCAATTATACAAATATAGGATGTTGGACACTTGGCAAAAAAGAATTTAAATTGTGGGATGGAGGGAGGATGGGAACACACACAACATTTATACTTGCTGGGAAGCTGAGTATGAGGAACTGGGGTGTGATTAGTGCAATTCCAGCCCCTGACGGACACTCACACTCCGTGGCCTTCAAGTAGAAAATCATACTCTCTGTCCTATCAGTGAGCCTCACTAAAGGCCTGGATAAAAATGACACACATGATTCTCACAGCCATCAATGCACACACTCGATTTTGCAGAGGAGAAAGTGACACGCTGCCCTGACAGTGGAACTACGTCTTGATGTTTACAAGTCAACACAGACGACATCCACAGCTCAGAAAGCAATGATGGGACAAAGCCACTTGAGACCTGCATGAGGCAGGAGAGCCACCAGGACACTCTGCAACCTCAAAAATGACTCAACAGCCCCCTCTTTTGCCAATAAGAGGCCTGCGGCCTCTTTCGTAGTGATGACTACCCCCACCTTAACCGTCCTAGCCCCTAAGCAAGTTGTAAAGACCCTCAATTCCTGAACTGCCCTGCTTCATTCAACAGTCCTCGTACCACGCAGCAAAAGCCCAAATCTTTAAAAAAGCCCCTCCCCCGCAGCCCTTCACCAAGACCCCCTGAGTTTCTGTGGTGAGTGACCGCCCCTGCCCCAGCAAGCCACACGAGCCTACTCTGTTTGATTACAGGGTTCGTTCTGGTGGGTTTCAGTGGATGGGCTTCAACACAGCACAATCCTGATATTAATAATCTGCCCCAACATCGAACCATGGGTCCCTTTTACGGCTTTGGAAATGTGATCACCAAACTATGTTGCTCAAGTAGCAGAAAGGGCTAAATTCATGAGAAACAACAGTTCCAGTCTGAGATCAATGAATGGCTATGGCCATCAGCCAGTTAACTGTATAAATCCCCAAAACACCCTATAGGCGCTACTTGGCCTCCCTGAACCCAGACAGCAGAGCCAGGACGGTGGTAGAAGCAGTAGCTATGGGCTCTGCAGCCAGCAGCAACACAAATCTGTTTCTTAGAGTTTCCGTTAGCTCACAGAAATATATATATATATATACACTTACATATATATTTACCATAACATAATAAAAACCATTTAGATAGATTTCTTTCTTAGAGCTTCCATTAGCTCATGAACAGAAACAAAAGATTTACTATAACCTAATAAATTCCATTTTGAACAGAAACTTATTTCCCAATTTTAGAAACAATGATTTGTGACCAAAAAAAACCCGTTTATTATAAAAACATCTTCTGTTGTATAGAGATCTAAAACTAAAATGTCACCCTTAAAGGCCACGTCTAGTTAAATATCAAGACACTAAATAAAAAATTGTAATGACAACAGCACATTTTGCTAGCACTTACTATGTGCCTGGATTTGTGCTATTTTGTACACACATATTATTTCATTTCATCTCTGCAACAACCCTTTAAGAACTCATATTCCCATCTTGTAGATGATAAATCAGAGGTTCAAAGGGAACAATCAATTAGCCGAGGTCCCACAGCTAGAAGGGGCAGAACCAAGTTTTGAAACCCAATGTCCGTAATTCCAAACTCCAAGGTTACCAGGTAGATTTTCTGCTGGGTGTGAGAATGAATCAACACTGTCCTGAAGCAATTATAAGATTGGATCATAAGGAAAGCAGTTAAAAAATAAAACTATACAGCACTAAAGTGTCCTTTAGTATTAGAATTTCATTTTGCCACATCAAGTTTATTTTTATTATCTCATTTATGGGCAAAAGCTACCAAGAAAAAGTTATTTTTCACAAACTACTCCTTGTACCAATGAACATCCACTTTTTAAAAACCAGTTGGTATATAAATTACCTGAATATAGTCTTGGATTTTTTTATGAGCTTCTCCTTTCTGAATTATCTTCTTGAAAAAGGGAAAGAATGCAAGTGTGAACAATGCATGTGTGAAGAGAATTTCAATGGGAAGGCATTATCCCTCCTCCCCAATAAATAAAATAAAAATAAAAAGACCTTTAAAAGGCACTTTCACTAAGTTTTTTTTTTTTTCCCTGAATAAAATAAACAAGAGCAAAGGTCACCTTGACTACTACTTAGGAAATAAAATCAGAATGCAGGAAAATCTGTAATTCTAATCACATTTACACCTTCTCTTCTTTTTTACATTTCTTATCCAACATCCTTAGGAGCTCAATAGGCTTAAAAGAATTGGAGCAGGGTAGAGAACAAAGGTGAGGAAAATCTGAGAAATTACTTGAATGGCTGTTCCCACCATTTTAATAATTCCAAATTGGGTAACAGAGTTTTCAAAAGATGTAAAAGTCACAAATGTAGGAAGAAACCATAAAAAGTTCTTCTACCTGCTTATATTATAAAAATAGGATTCTGACTAGACTTCTTAGGAATTAACCACTTGAAGACAGTAAATGAAGAAAGAGCTCACATGCACACACACGCACACATGTTTCAAATATCAAATTTAAATGTATTAGCTTTTGGCGGGGGGGGGGGGGGACAGAGGGAGAGGGAGAGAGAGGATGTTAAGCAGGCTCTGACCTCAGGACTCTGAAAGCATGACCTGAGCCAAAATCAAGAGTCCAACACTTAACCAACAGACTGAGCCACCCGGGCGCCCCCTAAATATTTTAGCTTTAGTCAGTGAAAGCCCATGTGCCAAATAAATACGTTCATTACAAGCAATATCAATATTTGTATTCTTACGTGGAGATGACTAGATTAACTATTGTTGTCTCTTGAGACTGAGGATGTTCTTAGAAAACAAGACACCCAACTGCTATGCTCAATCAAGCCAAATGTTATAGATCATATATAAATAAAAAATAAAGAAAAACAGTTACGAAGCACATCGTATGTGTAGTTTACTCCATTTGGGAATGAGATTGTTATAGTGGGAAACAGAGAAGCATCAATGTCAAAAGAAATAGTTTAATATTTCATTTAATTATTCAAATAAAGCAATCACTAACAATACAGAGACCAGAATGATTCTAATCAAGGTGATTCTAATTCAGAATAATACTTTCATGTGACTTTTTCTTAATGCAAATATCAAAGGAATTGAGCCCTTCTTTTCACCAGCTCCACCTATGTCCCTAAGACTGCAACCCTGCACAGCCCCTTTCGTAGGTACTGCTAGGATTCCTCCTCCGTCAAGTTAAGCCACAGATAAAGGAAGGTACTAGCAATGGGGAAGCAATACAGAATGTCTTAGAAAAGAAAGTGCTTCCCATCCTGACTCTTTTTTAGGGGTCATATATATCAGATGCAAATAAGGACACCATTTCTTTCTCTGTAGAGCCGAGCTTCGCCAATGATTGATACTCGGGAAAGTTCTTCAAAAGAGATGAAATAGACACAAGGTTCTAGAAATGTAACACCTCAACAGTGTGTTACATTCAGCAGGTACCAGAAAATGAGCTATGGGAAGGGCAGGGAAATTAAGGCCTGACTGGGGAGCTGTCCACACTTCCTGAACATATCAGCCAAAATTATAGCATCTGTGGGGCAAAATCTAATAATGCAGTTCAATGCCTTCACTCTGTCCCCCTGCCCAACACAGCTCCCACTTTAGCAGTATTAGTTACTGATAAGTGAAGTTTAGGGGTTTTTAATAAAAAGAATGCACTGATGTACAAGAATTGGTTTATAAAGGGGTACTATTGTTTGAGGAGAGAACTGCCCTAAGCTGAGAATACCAATTATTTTGTTTCAAGAAAAAGCACCTAGTACTGAATAGGCATTCAAATAAATACTTGAAATATTTCAAATATTAAAGACTGGTCGTGTAAACTAAAACGGATTCAATGTTCCCAAATGCTCAGATTTTCCTTGTAAGATGACTGGTGAACTGGGTTCACAACCAGCAAAGCAATCAAGCAAGACAGCTACAGCTCCATGGTGCTAAAAGCAAGTCTCTTCGCCCTAAAAACTCAGGCAGAGGACGTTATCTTAGACCGAAGCATCTTCTGCAAATTCTTTATTCAACCAATAAGCTCACAGCATTCGTCTGTGTGTTGAGTTCATAGCCAGGGTGCATTGCTCCAGTAAGATCTTAGCTTCAGACACCTGCTATTGCCTTCGATAACTAAGACCTAATCTTCCGGACCAAAGGTAAACTGGAAATCCCACCAGCAGAAGGAAATTTGCGCGGTAGGGGTGGGGAGCAGGGGGTAAAAGTGCTGGCAAACGGCACTTACAAGAAGCAGAATCTACACCGGCTACGCTCACGGTATTCCTTCCCCCTCAGTCTCTGGTTATATGTCTCATCCATGTATGAGTGGCTTCCCGATAATGTTCAATTTGCTCGCCTGTTACCGTCACACCTTTCAGGCGTTGAAACTACCCAGGGGTCTGAGAGACGCACTGGGTAGTTCAGGTTCCCGCAAGGAGGGCTTGGTGCCAGGGCGCAGAGAGATGGCTAGGGGTCACGCCATTGTGGGTGTACGGGTCCGAGTCCTAATTAAAAAGGAGACCGGTTGCCCTTGCCAGTGCCCCGTTCTCCAGCAAAGGAGAAGAACACAGATTTGTATTTTTAGCATCAAACTTGGAGCGACCAACCCAACTCTGCCTACCACACGAGAAAACAGCAAACCGAGGCCCCCCGGCGGGGCAGTGGTGAAATTCCCACTCGCAAAAGACACGCAGTCAGGCCGCGCTTTCCCCAGCCGTCAGCTTTGCCGGCCTCTTCCAACGCATCGGCAGAGACTAACGGAGCCAGCGCGGGCGGCAAATGCCCAGAGCCCGGCTTAGCCGCAGGCGGAGTCAGGGAGTCCCCACAGCTGCGGGGCGCTCGGGATGTTCACACACAGCTTCCTTCCTCAGAGGCCTCCCCAGGGTTCACCTTGCCCCGCCGGAGCGCCTGAAAGGTCATCTTCCCACGAACCGCCACCCCCAGAGGCCGGGGAGCGCGGAGTCGGCGCTCAGGACGCCCCCGGCCCACGTCGCGGCGCAGCGCCCTGCGTCCGCGCGCCGCGCCTCACCTGCCCGCGGCGAATCCGGCAGCCCCTTGACGGCTCCCACCAGGCGCCACTGGAAAAGTTTCCGAACTTCTTCGCAGCTCTGCACGCCCTCGCTCCGAGTAGACCCAACAAGAGCCAGAAGGAGGAGACAGCAACAGCCCGCGCGCCAGGTCTGTGCGTCCATCATCGGTGTCCTCGTCGCTCCTTCCCACGTAGTGGACTCCACTTGCAGCGTTGCAGGCGCTGGAAAACGCTCGGCGGTCGCGGTTCCCAAAAGGTGCAAGCTGGCTGCAGGCGTTCCGGGGCCGTTCTGGGACACCGGCTTCACCTGGGGGCACTTGGCTTTCTCCCGAGGAGCTCCGAGGCTGAGACACCAGAGTTCTCGAGCAGAGCGCCGTGAGGTCTCCCTCTCCGGCGGGGGCGAGTTGGCGCTGAACCAGGGAGGAAAAGGGCTGGAGCCGCACGGAGCCGGCGAGCATCCGGCTCTGGCCACCGCAGCCGTAGCCGCGGGCTCAGCCAGCAGCCCCCAACCTGGGACGCGCCCGCCCGCCGTACTCCGCGGGCAAGCTCCGCCCCTCCACGCTCCGCCCCGCGACCAGCCTCCGCCCCCACGCCACGCCCCCGGCGCGCGGCCCCCCGCGGCTCCCGCCTTCCCGTGTCAACGCGGCCCCACGCAGGACAGACCTCTGAGCGGCCCTGCCTGGATCGAGGAAACAAATAAATAAAACGAAAGCCGGGCCGCGCTCTCCCGGTCCTTCTCTAGGAGCACGGTCTGATGAAAAGAGCGAATGTATGAAGAGGCTCAGAGAAGATAAGGGATGAGAAACACCAACTGGAAGTACGATGAAATATTTGACCAGAAGTTGAGGTCTTCAGTACATGGGAATCTGTATCGAAATTGCGTGAAATGGGATCTGGGCACGATCCAAGCACAAAAACTTTACAGTGGAAGATCCCAATTGAGAAGCTTGATGGCATTCATAAGGTTTTAAGAGTGTCCATGAGAAGTTAACTTTTTAAAAACTGGTTTATGGTATTGCCTTGGAACATTTTTCTGTAACATTAACAGTGATTCTCTGAAAGAATTTAGAAGTCATAAGAATTCCATTCAAACTTTATCAGGTTCATATTATCACGGTAAAGTCCAGTTTATTCTCTTGTCAACCTTTAGCACCATATTTTACTTTAGTATTTTGGTTCTATGTGGGCCCTTCTGAGCTTTATCACCTCTG
>NW_024423344.1:61364034-61366889 GCF_017311325.1 Ursus maritimus | reverse complement strand
ACTGGTCGTGTAAACTAAAACGGATTCAATGTTCCCAAATGCTCAGATTTTCCTTGTAAGATGACTGGTGAACTGGGTTCACAACCAGCAAAGCAATCAAGCAAGACAGCTACAGCTCCATGGTGCTAAAAGCAAGTCTCTTCGCCCTAAAAACTCAGGCAGAGGACGTTATCTTAGACCGAAGCATCTTCTGCAAATTCTTTATTCAACCAATAAGCTCACAGCATTCGTCTGTGTGTTGAGTTCATAGCCAGGGTGCATTGCTCCAGTAAGATCTTAGCTTCAGACACCTGCTATTGCCTTCGATAACTAAGACCTAATCTTCCGGACCAAAGGTAAACTGGAAATCCCACCAGCAGAAGGAAATTTGCGCGGTAGGGGTGGGGAGCAGGGGGTAAAAGTGCTGGCAAACGGCACTTACAAGAAGCAGAATCTACACCGGCTACGCTCACGGTATTCCTTCCCCCTCAGTCTCTGGTTATATGTCTCATCCATGTATGAGTGGCTTCCCGATAATGTTCAATTTGCTCGCCTGTTACCGTCACACCTTTCAGGCGTTGAAACTACCCAGGGGTCTGAGAGACGCACTGGGTAGTTCAGGTTCCCGCAAGGAGGGCTTGGTGCCAGGGCGCAGAGAGATGGCTAGGGGTCACGCCATTGTGGGTGTACGGGTCCGAGTCCTAATTAAAAAGGAGACCGGTTGCCCTTGCCAGTGCCCCGTTCTCCAGCAAAGGAGAAGAACACAGATTTGTATTTTTAGCATCAAACTTGGAGCGACCAACCCAACTCTGCCTACCACACGAGAAAACAGCAAACCGAGGCCCCCCGGCGGGGCAGTGGTGAAATTCCCACTCGCAAAAGACACGCAGTCAGGCCGCGCTTTCCCCAGCCGTCAGCTTTGCCGGCCTCTTCCAACGCATCGGCAGAGACTAACGGAGCCAGCGCGGGCGGCAAATGCCCAGAGCCCGGCTTAGCCGCAGGCGGAGTCAGGGAGTCCCCACAGCTGCGGGGCGCTCGGGATGTTCACACACAGCTTCCTTCCTCAGAGGCCTCCCCAGGGTTCACCTTGCCCCGCCGGAGCGCCTGAAAGGTCATCTTCCCACGAACCGCCACCCCCAGAGGCCGGGGAGCGCGGAGTCGGCGCTCAGGACGCCCCCGGCCCACGTCGCGGCGCAGCGCCCTGCGTCCGCGCGCCGCGCCTCACCTGCCCGCGGCGAATCCGGCAGCCCCTTGACGGCTCCCACCAGGCGCCACTGGAAAAGTTTCCGAACTTCTTCGCAGCTCTGCACGCCCTCGCTCCGAGTAGACCCAACAAGAGCCAGAAGGAGGAGACAGCAACAGCCCGCGCGCCAGGTCTGTGCGTCCATCATCGGTGTCCTCGTCGCTCCTTCCCACGTAGTGGACTCCACTTGCAGCGTTGCAGGCGCTGGAAAACGCTCGGCGGTCGCGGTTCCCAAAAGGTGCAAGCTGGCTGCAGGCGTTCCGGGGCCGTTCTGGGACACCGGCTTCACCTGGGGGCACTTGGCTTTCTCCCGAGGAGCTCCGAGGCTGAGACACCAGAGTTCTCGAGCAGAGCGCCGTGAGGTCTCCCTCTCCGGCGGGGGCGAGTTGGCGCTGAACCAGGGAGGAAAAGGGCTGGAGCCGCACGGAGCCGGCGAGCATCCGGCTCTGGCCACCGCAGCCGTAGCCGCGGGCTCAGCCAGCAGCCCCCAACCTGGGACGCGCCCGCCCGCCGTACTCCGCGGGCAAGCTCCGCCCCTCCACGCTCCGCCCCGCGACCAGCCTCCGCCCCCACGCCACGCCCCCGGCGCGCGGCCCCCCGCGGCTCCCGCCTTCCCGTGTCAACGCGGCCCCACGCAGGACAGACCTCTGAGCGGCCCTGCCTGGATCGAGGAAACAAATAAATAAAACGAAAGCCGGGCCGCGCTCTCCCGGTCCTTCTCTAGGAGCACGGTCTGATGAAAAGAGCGAATGTATGAAGAGGCTCAGAGAAGATAAGGGATGAGAAACACCAACTGGAAGTACGATGAAATATTTGACCAGAAGTTGAGGTCTTCAGTACATGGGAATCTGTATCGAAATTGCGTGAAATGGGATCTGGGCACGATCCAAGCACAAAAACTTTACAGTGGAAGATCCCAATTGAGAAGCTTGATGGCATTCATAAGGTTTTAAGAGTGTCCATGAGAAGTTAACTTTTTAAAAACTGGTTTATGGTATTGCCTTGGAACATTTTTCTGTAACATTAACAGTGATTCTCTGAAAGAATTTAGAAGTCATAAGAATTCCATTCAAACTTTATCAGGTTCATATTATCACGGTAAAGTCCAGTTTATTCTCTTGTCAACCTTTAGCACCATATTTTACTTTAGTATTTTGGTTCTATGTGGGCCCTTCTGAGCTTTATCACCTCTGGAATTTTTTAAAAACATTTTTCAAAGAATTTCTAAGATAACAGCGCTCAGGGGAGTTTCTAAAGATAGAAAAATGAAGACTTTAAGCAATTTAAAAATGACAAAGGAATTTTGTCCATTTACAATTTACAAAAAGAATACATTAGAAACCATAAACCAGTGGGTCCTGTGCATTTTCTAAATGTGATTGACTCAAGAGCGGGTGAGTGACAAGCCTCTCTTCATCTTCAGGCATCTGAAGGTACTACTCCTCCAGTCAAACAAAACTGCTCAAAAGCATCAGGCAGGGTAGACTACAAATGCCTCAACCACTTAAAAGGAATTTAATCTCAAATTTGAACCCTTGCCAAGAGATAGAGATGAATAATTTTAAGTCTTAGTTAAGTGTCATGGGACTTTTAATGACCATTTGATATCAAAGGCAGCGCTTTCAGCAGTAGA
>NW_024423344.1:61355610-61364024 GCF_017311325.1 Ursus maritimus | reverse complement strand
CTACACCGGCTACGCTCACGGTATTCCTTCCCCCTCAGTCTCTGGTTATATGTCTCATCCATGTATGAGTGGCTTCCCGATAATGTTCAATTTGCTCGCCTGTTACCGTCACACCTTTCAGGCGTTGAAACTACCCAGGGGTCTGAGAGACGCACTGGGTAGTTCAGGTTCCCGCAAGGAGGGCTTGGTGCCAGGGCGCAGAGAGATGGCTAGGGGTCACGCCATTGTGGGTGTACGGGTCCGAGTCCTAATTAAAAAGGAGACCGGTTGCCCTTGCCAGTGCCCCGTTCTCCAGCAAAGGAGAAGAACACAGATTTGTATTTTTAGCATCAAACTTGGAGCGACCAACCCAACTCTGCCTACCACACGAGAAAACAGCAAACCGAGGCCCCCCGGCGGGGCAGTGGTGAAATTCCCACTCGCAAAAGACACGCAGTCAGGCCGCGCTTTCCCCAGCCGTCAGCTTTGCCGGCCTCTTCCAACGCATCGGCAGAGACTAACGGAGCCAGCGCGGGCGGCAAATGCCCAGAGCCCGGCTTAGCCGCAGGCGGAGTCAGGGAGTCCCCACAGCTGCGGGGCGCTCGGGATGTTCACACACAGCTTCCTTCCTCAGAGGCCTCCCCAGGGTTCACCTTGCCCCGCCGGAGCGCCTGAAAGGTCATCTTCCCACGAACCGCCACCCCCAGAGGCCGGGGAGCGCGGAGTCGGCGCTCAGGACGCCCCCGGCCCACGTCGCGGCGCAGCGCCCTGCGTCCGCGCGCCGCGCCTCACCTGCCCGCGGCGAATCCGGCAGCCCCTTGACGGCTCCCACCAGGCGCCACTGGAAAAGTTTCCGAACTTCTTCGCAGCTCTGCACGCCCTCGCTCCGAGTAGACCCAACAAGAGCCAGAAGGAGGAGACAGCAACAGCCCGCGCGCCAGGTCTGTGCGTCCATCATCGGTGTCCTCGTCGCTCCTTCCCACGTAGTGGACTCCACTTGCAGCGTTGCAGGCGCTGGAAAACGCTCGGCGGTCGCGGTTCCCAAAAGGTGCAAGCTGGCTGCAGGCGTTCCGGGGCCGTTCTGGGACACCGGCTTCACCTGGGGGCACTTGGCTTTCTCCCGAGGAGCTCCGAGGCTGAGACACCAGAGTTCTCGAGCAGAGCGCCGTGAGGTCTCCCTCTCCGGCGGGGGCGAGTTGGCGCTGAACCAGGGAGGAAAAGGGCTGGAGCCGCACGGAGCCGGCGAGCATCCGGCTCTGGCCACCGCAGCCGTAGCCGCGGGCTCAGCCAGCAGCCCCCAACCTGGGACGCGCCCGCCCGCCGTACTCCGCGGGCAAGCTCCGCCCCTCCACGCTCCGCCCCGCGACCAGCCTCCGCCCCCACGCCACGCCCCCGGCGCGCGGCCCCCCGCGGCTCCCGCCTTCCCGTGTCAACGCGGCCCCACGCAGGACAGACCTCTGAGCGGCCCTGCCTGGATCGAGGAAACAAATAAATAAAACGAAAGCCGGGCCGCGCTCTCCCGGTCCTTCTCTAGGAGCACGGTCTGATGAAAAGAGCGAATGTATGAAGAGGCTCAGAGAAGATAAGGGATGAGAAACACCAACTGGAAGTACGATGAAATATTTGACCAGAAGTTGAGGTCTTCAGTACATGGGAATCTGTATCGAAATTGCGTGAAATGGGATCTGGGCACGATCCAAGCACAAAAACTTTACAGTGGAAGATCCCAATTGAGAAGCTTGATGGCATTCATAAGGTTTTAAGAGTGTCCATGAGAAGTTAACTTTTTAAAAACTGGTTTATGGTATTGCCTTGGAACATTTTTCTGTAACATTAACAGTGATTCTCTGAAAGAATTTAGAAGTCATAAGAATTCCATTCAAACTTTATCAGGTTCATATTATCACGGTAAAGTCCAGTTTATTCTCTTGTCAACCTTTAGCACCATATTTTACTTTAGTATTTTGGTTCTATGTGGGCCCTTCTGAGCTTTATCACCTCTGGAATTTTTTAAAAACATTTTTCAAAGAATTTCTAAGATAACAGCGCTCAGGGGAGTTTCTAAAGATAGAAAAATGAAGACTTTAAGCAATTTAAAAATGACAAAGGAATTTTGTCCATTTACAATTTACAAAAAGAATACATTAGAAACCATAAACCAGTGGGTCCTGTGCATTTTCTAAATGTGATTGACTCAAGAGCGGGTGAGTGACAAGCCTCTCTTCATCTTCAGGCATCTGAAGGTACTACTCCTCCAGTCAAACAAAACTGCTCAAAAGCATCAGGCAGGGTAGACTACAAATGCCTCAACCACTTAAAAGGAATTTAATCTCAAATTTGAACCCTTGCCAAGAGATAGAGATGAATAATTTTAAGTCTTAGTTAAGTGTCATGGGACTTTTAATGACCATTTGATATCAAAGGCAGCGCTTTCAGCAGTAGATTGCTTGCGTTAAAACCATTCCAGGGAAATGGCTGAGATACTTCTTCAGTGAAATAGCGCTCACTTGCCTTTTGACATCAATTCCATGAATACTAGATTTTTTTTTTTTTTGGAGAAGCTCTTAATAAATGAGAATTGAAAAAAAATAAAGCTGCTTTTAAATTCAAGGACTTCAAGCAAAGCTTTATATATGTATAGCAAGGGGGGCCAGGAGGAACTTCCCTGTGAACTTCTTCCCTAGCCACCAAGCATGGAGAGATTGCTTGGAAGTCAGCGATGTATATCTATGAGAAGAACAAGAAGAATGACCATGAGGATGTGTATAGCGCCTGGGTGACAGCACTCTGAGTGCTTTTAATGAATACGAATTCACTCATTTAATCTTTAGAAAAACCCTATAAAGTAGTTACTATTACTGCTGTTTTACAGATGAGGAACAGAGAGGTGAAGTGGCTTGTCCTAGACCAACATAGCTGTGAAAGGGTGCAGCCAGGAATCAAACCCAGGCGTTAGAATACAGAACGTGTGCTATTAACCTCAGACTCTCGGCCACTCCATGCCATACCAGAGAACCTACTGGGTTACATTCAGTAACACCAAAGGTGGTTTATAAATTTATCATATTTTTTTACTAGTAATTATATATAATTTTTATCTATGGAATTTTATTCTACTAGAATTCCTTCTGTGTCAGTATAAGGCTAATAAATCCCCAGGTTTTTCCAAAACTTTTTTCTTTACCAAGATCTCTCCTTGATATATTTGATCATCATAGAGTATTAGCATTAAAAGAATCCTTAGAGATTACCTGGTCCAATTCATTCACTTGGAATTTCTAAAACAATTTGTCTTGCAAGGGTAAAATCACAAACACAACTGAGAATTATTGATGGTTCAGTAAAACCTAATCAACTAACAAATATTGATTGAACACATACTAAATGTAAAAAAACAAACCACCGTGCTAGGCATAATCAGGATTATAGAAACATGTAAGCAAATTCTCCTCTCTGTTTTTACAATTTATTTCAATAAAACAATTAGGTGGGAAGTTATATAAAAATGGAGTAGAGGCTAATGAGAAATTAGTCCATATAAAATGTCCCCCCAATTACAAAAAAATAAGTATTTGCTTCTGCATTTTATTCCCTGTCACTACCACAGTAGATGGCTTGGAAGGGCTTGTTTTCCTAGGAGTATCCTTACGCCAGGCACCCAAACAAACCGTATATGCTGGCTATGCTGTGAAGCTACAAGACAAGTTCCTTCTTCCAACCTGAATGCAATACCAAAATGCCTTTTGTATGAACATTCTAGAACAACCTCTACATAGTATACTACAACTAATCATTTGTTCAGTTTATCTCTAAATATTACAGATGAAGCTAGGGAGAAATTTCCTTATTTTGATAGTGATAATGGCTCATTTTTCCAAGGTTATTCAATAAACACTTATCAAATGCCTTTTATCTAATAGGCGTGTGTTTTGCTTCTGGAATAACCAATACCATTAGATAGGAGAATCTTCAAATGGTCATTATTTAAAATACACCTTTGGATCTTCTAATACATTACTTCCAAGTAACCATTTAGAATGGGTCAACTTGGGGCACCTGGGTGGCTCAGTCAGTTAAGTGTCTGCATTTGGCTCAGGTCATGGTCCCAGGGTCCTGGGTTTGACCCCTGCCTGAGTCAGGCTCACTGCTCCGTGAGGAGTCTGCTTCTCCCTCTGTCCCTCCGCCTTGCTCATGCTTTCTCTCAAATAAATAAATATGATCTTTTAAAAAAAATAAAATGTGTCAACTCAAGACCTTGTAAAGAGAAATGAAGAACCTCGGGTATGATTTAGGTGATCTTAATGATACCACATTGTCCTCAACCCTGACTACTGCTTTAGGCTAAGACCAGCCACTGGTTAGCTTGCCCTCAGAAGCTGGTTGGGGTATCTTATGTACCCAGTCATTAATAATAGCTTATATTTATTAAGCGCTTACAGGTATTATCTCATTTAACATTTCAACCACCCCACCAGGGAGTGACTATTCTACTACAAATGAGAAAACAGAAGTATAAAGAGATTAAGCAACCTTCCAGAAGCCATAGATCTGATAAGAGCCCTAATTCAGCCTGGCATGCCAACTCCTGCACTCCCTTAGCCACTATACTCTACCGCCTCTGACAAAACAGTTGCATTTTCGGCTCCTTGAGTCAACCTATCATACACGGGTAGAACCCTGGTACTTGGGGCCCCTGGGGGGCTCAGCCGTTAAGCGTCTGCCTTTGGCTTGGGTCATGATCCCGGGGTCCTGGGATCGAGTCCCACATCGGGCTCCCCACTCAGTGGGAAGCCTGCTGCTTCTTCTCCCACTCGCCTTGCTTGTGTTCCCTCTCTCGCTGCCTCTCTCTGTCAAATAAATAAATAAAATCTTAAAAAAAAAAAAAAGGAAGAAGAACCCTGGTACTCACTGCTATTCCCTGTGTACAGCCAGCTTCACCTCGTCTTTATGGGGGTCCAGAGACCTGCAGTGGCTCTAACCCTGGCCCAAAAAGTGCCTCCCTCAGCAGCTGGCTGAGCTCCTATCACTACTTCCTTGTTCCTCTGCTAAACTTTCAATTGTGAGATCTGTATTGTCAGGACTAAAACTCCATGTGCTGCCTGGACAGCTTTGAGCCTTACAGGGTCGGAAGAGGTTAGCTATGAGCTCTGCTCTTGCCAGATATGATCCCCCCACCCCACCCAGCAGGAAACGCTCTCTCCCTGGTTAACTTTAGTATCAGTCAGACCAGCTCTAGCCCACCTTATCTGCAACCTGACCTGTCTCCCCTCATCCTTCCTTGGGAACCAAGGGTTACCTCGCCCTCCTGTCTCTACAAAGCCAGCCTCCCCCAGCCCCTGCTGGTTCACTTTGCTCCCGAGGACAACCCAGAGGGCCCTGCATGGTGTGTGCTGTCCTCCTTCCTTGGACTGTGAGCGTATGTGACTAAGAAACTGCTGTGAATATTAACTGCCCATGGCCGTGTGTTTGGCCATGTCAAAGTATGGGTTACATAGGAGGTGGTTAGATCGCCAATACATGTGCTTCCACTTAGCTATTGCCAAAAAACTCCTGACTTTTGCCTCGCCCTACCTTCTACTTCTCCCAAACACAGGCTCTATTCCCCTAGCTGCCCAGCTAAAGGAAGCCAAACTGGAGGTCAGTAAGGAATTTCTGCTAAGTAACCAGAAAGAAATTGAAGGATCTTCCCCTGATGTCTCTCCAGGTTCAGAGCAATGGTTGAGAAAAAGCTGCCTGCAAGCGAGAACTCCTAGCAAAGTACAACATTCCATAAAATACTTAAAACCAGATACCACGTTGAAATTTATATGGAAATCAGAAACATATTTTCCAGCAGAGTCTTTCTAAAAGTATGTATCTACTGCTAATGTATATTTCTAATTTGAAAATTCTTATCTTCTTATCACCAATACACATTTGTCCATGATTTTGAAATACATTAGATGCACTTATGTCATTTTCTTGTAGTAATTATGATTTAAGGCAAAGACAAGGCAACTATTTCACCAAAAGCATTATATGAACAAACTGTTCCTGTACGGAAATTTCAAAAGAATTTTAAATGTGTTTAATTTTACAGGTTTTGTATTTTAATTTCTCACGAAAAACATTTTATTTATTTCAGAGAATGTACTGAGAAATAAAATTAGTTGTTTTCTAAACAAGAAAGAATTAGGAAACACACTAAGAAAAGAAACCAGGAACACTCAATGAGTTCATTAAACTAAATTTCTTTAAATAACTTTCTTCCAGTATGTACGTAAGAATATGAAAACAGTATTGTTTGAAGTTGTGCTATATAGGACACGTGCAAATTATAGTACATTATAATGAAAATAAAAACAGTACACATTTCTCTCATTTTCAAATGTATATTTTGCACCAACTAATATAACCCCAACTATTTTTGGTTTCCAAATAGAGCAAAACTCGCATTCATCCAGCATTAATTAAACCAATACTAAGGAAAGGCAATTGCATGAACAAATAAATTCATCTGTTACCTGTATGGAATACATAATATTCCTACATAAATAATGTTTTCCGGAATTGCAAAAACACAACAACAACAACAACAACAACAACAACAAAACTTTATACCTGTTTATTGCCAGTTGTTTAATGTGAGAACTGAGTGGCAGCCACAAGAGTTTATCTGCTGAACTATAAGCCTTCTGAGTTCAAAGCAGGCTGACTTCTCCCCGCCTCCGCCCTCTGAGCAGTGAGTGACTACATATTAAGCACATCTCACAACTTTACTGAATGAATCTGCGCCCCCTCCCCGCCCTGTAAGTTTGACATTCTCATGTGTCCTGCATTAATTTGATCAGAATTCTTCGATTATTTTTTAAGCAGCAGTCAACCTTTTAACTTCAACTTAATTGCTAGATTTTTAAATTATTTTCCAAGTGGAAAATATCACTATCTGATGGAATGGTATCAACAAACACCTTTAAAACCAGATCATAACTTCCCAACTAAAATTATGTATGGATCATTGTATCATGTAACATTTGACTTTCAACAAGTCTCCAACATCTGTTTCACTTCTTTTCATTTTCTTTTCTGTGGTAAAACTGAGAGCTGGATATCTTTAAAGTTTAATGTTAGCACCAAATTAATTATTTAATCAAGAGTTAAAGAATTATTTTCCTAATTGTTTTCCTACAACTTCTGATATTACAATATCTTAAATATTAACATCTTCAGATTAGTGACTTTTAATACTTACATATCAAATATTCTCCAGAATAATTATTCATCATCTGTGTCATCTTGGACAAGTTGTTAAATCACTCTGACACTTTACTTATTATGTAAAATGGGGGGACAGTGCAATGACTATGTTATAATGTTATTGATAGGGTTAACTGAGATAACATAGGTGAAGTGTTCTGCACAATTCTTGGTTCATATAATCACTCAGTAAATAGATGTTATTATTCTTCTCCCATTGGAAAAATAACCATCATTAATTCCTGATCTATTAGTTACATCTTCAAAGTAATTAGGGTAATAAATCTGCTTCTCTGAATTCAACAACTATTCAGAGCTAAAATCTTTTGCCCTCTCTAAATTCATAGTATGGTTTCTTTGTATGATTTAGCATTTATGCAACTATCAATTTTTTTCAGTAATGGAAAAGATGAGCATTATCCCAATTCAGTGTAGGGACAGGAGAGTCCAAGTTGCCCAAGGTCATGAGCTAAAAGTCATTTTTAAAAGGAAAGAGTCACTCTTCTCTGAACATAATGAGCACTTAGAGCAAGAACTAGGGACTAATTATCATCAGCTTTTTAAGATGCAAAGTATAGACACTCTACTAATGATAAAGCCTCATAATTGATAATTATCTTTGATTAACAAGTAGGAAGTTCTTCCAGAGGCTTTCAGTGCTGTGTACCATTGTTGTAATTGATCTTTAATTCTTCCATCTAAAGATTCCTTCTATCATATGTTTAATCTTTGCTATTTATAAATAAGGGCCATGCACAGGCCTTATTAACTATCCCTAGATGTGATATTACTGTACAAATGTCTTTGCAGTTTAATTAGCATTCAGCCTGCTTCTTTATATTTGCATATGAAAAGGTACAAGCAGTTCATGCTCTAAGGCAGAGGAGAAATCCCTTGCTCTGACCACTTTTGAATTCTCTTGATCCAGATTTTGTGAAAAGAGAGAACAATCCTCTCTCTGGATGTGTCTGGGGACACTTTACATAATTGCCAACCTTCTCCTGGAGGAAAATTGTATTCTGATCCTCTCTATCTCGGGGAAAAAAAATACTCCATCTGATCTGTTTCCTATCATCCTAGTTTTTCCTCACTCTCCTTTTTCTGCCCATATTCTCAAATCATCTTGTAACTGTTTTCCTGATGTTCGTAAATCATCCTCGTCCAACACCTAGTGGCCAATTTTATGCATATCTCTGCTG
>NW_024423344.1:61351385-61355604 GCF_017311325.1 Ursus maritimus | reverse complement strand
ATGTTGCCCGTTTCCCTGAGGCCTCCAACCTCTTCAGCTTCCCTGACAATGCGCTGTCCTCCACCCGGCTCTCCAGTATGTCTCTGTTCTTTCACCTGTTTCTCCCCTGTCTTCTACCTCCTCATGGTTACTATCCCCCCAAGCTTCCACCTTAGGACTTCCTCTTCTTTGCCTACATGTTCCTAGCAGGATGTACTGAGTTGAACAGGGTCCTCCAAAATCCCACGCAGAACCTCAGAATGTGACTAGATTTGAAATTAGGGTCTTTGCAGATGTCATTAAAGCTCTCGAGATGAAATTATCTTGGATTTAGGGTGAGCCCTGTACCCAGTGAGTGGGTGAAAAGGGCCATGTAAGCAGGGGCCCGGGCCTGGAGTGACGCAGCTAGGACCCAAGGAACGACCCGCACCGGAAGCTAGGAGAGAGGCGTGGTTCCCCCCCAGCCTCCACGAGAAACCAGGCCTGCTGACGACATGACGACAGACTTCTGGCCTCTCATACTGTGAGAGAAAGGAAAAAGAAAAGAAACCAGCCTCGTGAAGCCCCAAAGTCTGCGGCTATTGTGGTAACTGGTTAAGGCAGGGCTAGCCCATGAGCACTGAGGAGCTACTGGTTTTCCGACCAGTGGGAGAGGTGCCAGGGGGCTAAGTGCCCACGGGCCTCATCCGCTCATCCCCCCGCCCCTCTGCTTTTTAATTTGGGTACCCTACCATCATCTCAAGTTCTCTTTTTTCCAAAAGGACTTCATTGTCTTTTCCCCAGTTCACACTCTCCTTCACCCACTGATTTCCCTATTAAATTAACAAACTCAAGACCCTGAGGTCTGTTCTTTTTTTTTAATTAATTTTATTATTTTATTTTATTATATATATTATAAATTTTATTAATAAAAATCAGCTAACCCAGAATGTTTTGTATCTGTCATCTCTCCTAATGCCTCTATGTAATATAAATTACAAGACTTGCCACCTATCTCTTGTCTCCACCTATCTCTCATAGTCATCTTTTTCATTCCAACTGCCCTACCTTTTCTCATTAAATTACCAGTTGATTGGATTATTTCCCAGAGGGGACTCATCACCACAGCCTCTTCCTGATCTAAATCATCTTCCATCCTGGGCCCACATCGGGCAGTTTGTGGCAGGCCTGTACTCTCTTCAAGAAAATTACTAATTGATGGCAAAGCAGACTCAAGCATCTGCCCAACTATAGTTCAGGGAATACTTGCATCATGTTAACTTGGAGTATTAGAATACAGCCTTCTGGACCCTACCCAAAAATGGACTCTTGGTTTGGGATCCAGAGTAATTCCCATGAAATGTTTATGCAAGCTCAATATTTAGACAAAGTGAATACCCTTTACTTTGCTCTAAATCCACTTTCCTTCCTACATGAACCCTCTGTTTCTGCCAGAGCGAGAGAAACCCATCACGCCTCCCACCCTCAAATATACCTTGTCCATTTCTACTCATAAGCATTAGTTAAACCTAAAATCACTTTTTTCCTCCGCTCTTTTTTAAAAGCTCAAGTTTCTTATTCATTAGGAAGACTTTTCCAGCCACATCACTCAAATTATTCTTTGCCACCTCTGGATTCCTATAGCATATTATTGTGGCAATGATTACTTGCTGATCAATTACATATTATTATTTAGGCTATCCTGTAGTTATGCTTTGTTTCCCTAAGAAAATCTTAAGCTGCTCCACACTGTTCACAGGATCTAGGAACTCAGTAAATGAGTGCTGAATCAATGCTTACAAGGCTGGGTGTCACATCTCAAGTCTAACCAATTATTATAGGAGACTTACACATATCCTGCCTCATTAGAAAAACTAATGGGAGTGGATGCTTATATTCCTATTCATTCCACTCAAGTACGATCACGAAGCCTGACTGGTGATAATTTAATAATGATAACACGTCTGATATTTGCTCTTCATAAATTTGAGAGTAGATTGCTAGAATGAAACAC
The DNA here is from genome assembly GCF_017311325.1 of Ursus maritimus. Taxonomy (NCBI): domain Eukaryota; kingdom Metazoa; phylum Chordata; class Mammalia; order Carnivora; family Ursidae; genus Ursus; species Ursus maritimus. The sequence goes on along the minus strand of NW_024423344.1, from coordinate 61,353,632 downwards.
CAATTTTAAGTCACATTGTCTACTGGTCTAATAGCCATTGAATTAGTCTTAATACCACAAAACTTGGTTAGGAATCTAGGGAAATAATTATGTTTATAAAAATATAATTTTATAACTGAAACCATACCAGTGTTCATTACTCACTTTCAAATGTAAATCATTCCATTCACTCTGACAAATATCTATTGAGCATAACATGTACTATGCAAATCAAAATACTGATTACTTGGTCCATGGCATACTAACCATGAAAATTGAACACAGAACGCTCTCTGTTGCTCTTTATGAGGAGGAAAACATAAACATTCTGCAGAGAACTACCTCTAATACACAGGTTCTATCAGCCTGCTTTATTCTTAATCCAAATAAATGTAAATAACCACAAAGAGTATTTCAAGAAGCTTTGTCTACAATCATAAAATAACATATGTTTTTAAACCCTGACTTGGCTTTTACAAATTAGCTTATGTCTCTCCCAGGAGAAAAAAAAGTTTACATTACAAATTTCAGAATTCAAAACACATTCCCTGCATTCTCCATTCCTTATTCTCACTTCTCAGATGTTACGTAGAGAAAACTGGAAAAACAATCATACTAGATCTCCAGCACCACCTCCGTCCACATATCTGACACAGTGAACGTTCCCTCAAAATCCAAAAAGCATTGCCTAGACCCCTCACTTGGACCGAACCCACTGACTTCTCCATCGACACTCAGTGTGCCCTGAATCATCTCATTGATGCATTCAAACATCAAAGCGCCTATATACCAGGCTCTGTTCCAAGTATAAGACGAGGGATGAAGAGCTGAATCACTTGCAGTCCTTACCCTCAAAACATTCACAATTCAGAAGGATAGACATGCAGAGAAACAAATAAGGACCATAAAGAGTGGCTGCCCTGCTCAAAGTGCACAAAGGCTCAAATAGCTTCAAAAAGCACAAGGCTCAAGAAGCAAGTTCTTTTCATCGTGAAATTGCTTCACAAATGTCCTGAGTATTTCAAAGTACGATTTAATCAACTAGAAATTTTAAAATAAAGTACAAATATCTTCTCATGAGCATACTGAGAATCATAGGACTGGGGCAGCACAGACTCACGCTGTTACTCTCACTCACTCCTAGCACTAATGAAAACAATGTATATATCACTTCATCAATATGATGGTATATCATCTAGTCAATAAAAATTGTACTCTAAAGGTTTCAAAAAACTTGAGGAACGTGGGATGGAAAAATTAAGATTGAAACTGAATGAAGAATATGTGTGCCACTGTACTAAAAATTGCCTGGAAAAAAGGGGATGATAAAATATACTAACTAGTTATTTCTGGTTTATTGCTTTCTTCCTTATAGAATCAAGTGTTTTCTAAATTTACAGTTGTAATCTGAAAATAAATATTTTATATAAATAAAATTTCATACCATCCTAAAAAAGAAATCTATGTTTCCCAACATTTGAGGAAAGAAAGGAAGTACACTAAAGGGTTAGTGAAAGAAAAGTTATTGAAAGGAAAGCTAGCACTTGCCTAACATTCTTATCACAGAAGATTCTCAGATATTTAATGGGAGCTTATGACTGCTCCTTTTCAACTCAGTAAGTTTTTATGAAATATAAATCTTTATATCTAAATTAATTAATATACATTACTGCAATCTCAGGAGCCCATACGTATTGGGGCAGCAGTTAAATAGAAGCACGCCGGACCCTCCATATCATCATCATCACCATCATCATCACCATCACCATCATCCTCATCAATTTTTTTTTTTTTTAAAGATTTTATTTATTTATGTGACAGAGAGACAGCCAGCGAGAGAGGGAACACAGCAGGGGAGAGGGAGAGGAAGAAGCAGGCTCCCAGCCGAGAAGCCCGATGTGGGACTCGATCCCGGTGTTCCGGGATCACGCCCTGAGCCGAAGGCAGACGCTTAATGACTGCGCTACCCAGGTGCCCCCATCATCATCAATTTTTAGGTAGGCTCCACATCCAGCTTAGAGTCCAATTCAAGGCTTGAACTCAGGACCCTAAGATCAAGATCTGAGCTGATATCAAGAGTCAGATGCTTAACCTACTGAACCACCCAGGCACCCCGACCCTTCACATTTTAAAAAATGTCCTCAGGGCGCCTGGGTGGCTCGGTCGGTTAACCATCTGCCTTCGGCTCAGGGCGTGACCCCAGGGTCCTGGGATGGAGCCCCACATTGGGCTCCCTGCTTCTCCCTCTGCCTGCCGCCCCCCCCCCCC
>NW_024423344.1:61250834-61351375 GCF_017311325.1 Ursus maritimus | reverse complement strand
CCCTCTCTCCCCCTCCTCGCCCCCCCCCCCCCCCCCCCCCGCTTGTGTGCGCGCTCTCTGTCAAATAATAAATAAATAAAATCTTTTTTTAAAAAGTTTAAAACAAAACAAAACAAAATGTCCTAACCCTCCTGTCTGCCTTTCCTCCCTGCAGGCTTCCGCTGCTGCCATGCCCCTGCCTCCTGTCCTCCTGGCCTCAGGGCTCCCCTCCCCACCCGCAGTTGGATGGACTCAGAGCCAAGGCAGAGTGCAGACAAAACCAAGTCGCTCTAAACAGGCAATGGTGGAAGTATAAGCAGTGAATTTCAATGACTACCTTAAAAGGGCCAAAGGGACCAAAGAATGTGTTACTGACATTTTTATTCTGTTCGTATGCTAATTTGGACCATGCTTTAAATAAAATAAAAAGTTGCCATATTATTTTATTGTTACTTAGCCAGAAAATGCTGAGAAGGATTTCTTTGCAGTATTTTGTGTGTCTTTGCAGTATTTAAAGTTTCTCAGAAAATTACTTTTAATCACATTAATAAAAACAAAACAGATAATGAGGAGGAAGAATTATCAGCCCCTAGATCCGGTAAAAATTCCCCTTCATCTTTAATATGGTTACCTTGAAACAGTCACCAAGCTCTCAGAGCTTCCGGTTTCTCTAGAGGGATTGAACTAAATGGCCTGTTACGTCTCTTCCAGCTGTGAAATTCTATATGTTTTTTTAAATGTTACTGGGTTTAAACAAGGCTTCCTGAAAAATAATAAGCAAAAAAAATTTAAACTGGAAAAAATCATAATTGCTTAAATGAATTAAGACACTTATTCCCATTACATAGATGAGGTGAGTCCTTTTGTACAGAATCAATGAAGAGTTCACTTTTGTCTCCTTGAAGCATTTAGCTAAAGGGGAATGTGATTGTTTTAGAATATTAGTCAGAAAGGTTAAAAATGAATATTTTGTTTTTAGTCCTGGTAACACACATTGGAAACTCAAGCTGCTCTGAGGATCACTTAAGAGAGAAACATTTAAGAGAGAAACCCACAGACTTACACAACAACATACACAGACGCTCTTAAAGAAATTAAGTAAAACAAGTAGAAATACGGAAAACTGAGATTATTTGTTTGTTCTAGCGAATTTTCACTGAAGCAGAAGGAGAGAGAATCAACTTGGGCCCCGGAAGTCTAGGGCTTCCTTTACTTTACATTTCTGATTCTCACAACAACTACTGATGCCCTGGATAAAAGACTGTATCTCATAATTTTTTTTAAATTTCATCAAAGAAAACTCACTTTAATATTTTCACTCTCATTTACCTCTCTGGTTAATCTACAAAACCCGAAGTAAAAATTGCAGCACGGTCTGCACAGTAAAAACCATCTATACATTTACAGTTAAAGTTAAAACTTTTTTTCTTACCATGAGATTTTAATTAGAAGCAGAAAACATGGATCAAATAAACGTTCAGTGTGCACACAGAATTTGCCCTCTCAGACTATGGAGTTCTGTTGCGGGAAGCTCTATAGCCAACTCTTTATGGCTCATAACAAAATGTTTGCCGTCAAACAATGTCTTGGCTCTGTTTTCTGTTTACAATATGTCTGTTCATCCTTAACTGCCTGCCTGCTTCACTTCCCTAGAAACCTCGACCAGAACTGAATCCATCAGCTTTCCACTCCTCCAAATAATCTGTCATCATTAAGAAAAAGAAAACCATCTTATCCACAGGCCCCAGTTTCACTACCTTTCATCACAACATTTCAGACTGACTCACTATCATCTTATTGGATTAGGTCCTTGAGACTCCTTTCTCCTTTAGCATCTACATGCATGCATGTAATCAATCATTATATCATCAATTCTCTGTTTGGAAATTTTCTGGGATTCACTCTTCACCATTCTTACCACCTTCAGCCTAATCCAAGCTGTGACTTCCCATAGCCCATCCATTCTGCAGAGACCTCTGTGAGCTACAGTGTGAAAGTTGGTCCCTTCAAAGAACGTGGTAGTTAACTATAAAAGAGATCCAAACATATAATAAGAAAAGTTAGTTAAAAGATCTATACATCAGGCATGCAATAAGTATTTTTTGAATGTGGGGATATAATCTATTCATGAATATTTTAAGGGATAGAGAATTAAAATACAAATACAGCAGATTCTTACTGTACAATTTCATCTTAAGTTATTCCACATGATATCTTTTATATCTCTAGTTCCTGACTTCCTCCACATTCTAACTGTCCAGAAATAGATCTAACAATTGTGCCCACAGATGGTAAATACTTACCAACTGAAAAACCCAAGATACTATTTCACAAATATTTTTCTAGTAGGTGTTTTTGGAATTGTTACCAATTTACTGGCTTTTGTTTCTTATTCCTCCCTAGATCATTATTCCCGGATTAGACTATAGCAGATGGTAGAGATGACTTTTATTTCAGATGTTCTAAATTTTTTTTACACTTCAGTTTACAGTTGAGGAAGTAATAAACATTCTTGACTACCTTGAAAAGCATGTTTCATTTCTGTGTAAGTGGCAAGTCAAGTTTATTCACCAAGACCCAGAACCAATGTACTGTTCTCAAACTTTTTAAATGCTTCATTTTCTCTAAGTAATTACCAACGTAAATGCGTATATCTGGCATGCCGTCATTACGCGGGAGACCTGCTGTGTGGCTATACAGAGCAATTGCACTGGAAAAGACGCACTTTTGCCTTCCTTAGCAACAGAATTGATCCTATGTAATAAAGAATAAAGAGCACAGGGGAGAAATAAGAAAATCTTATATTTTGTTTGAAGCCATATTTTCCAAAATGCTATCCAGAGCCATGAACCTCAGTCACTGTGCTTGCTCGGCACTTTCCTTGTGAAATATTCAGAAGCTACTATCTGTTGATCTGAATGAGGACAACTAACCTAGACCTTTATTTTATTGACTTATCTGTGTCAATAGGAGGCATCCTCCAATGAAATTCCTCCCTCTACAATAAAAAAAAATAATAATAAAGATCTAGTGTCAAGTTATTTTATGTTGTTAAATGGTACAGGATTGATAAGAGAACACCAATACGTTTTACAGGATCGAAGTATTGAGCTAAGACATACGCAAGCTGATGTTTGTGTGTTAGATGTCTGGTATTGACTTACCTTGTTAATCTTCACTAGAACTCATGAACCAGGTATTAAAATTTTCTGCAGTTTTTAGATGTCAACTGAAGCACAAGGAGTATATAATTTGCCCGAGATCACCCAACCAATTAGTGGTGGAGCCGGGACTCAAATCAGTGGATTTGACTCAAGAGGCCATGCTCTTCACAATCCGGATGATAAGAGCAGCCTGGGAAGGGAAACACAATGCAGTCTGAGTAGACTTTGCAAATGCCAGATAAAAGAATGTGGCAAGCTAAATTCTGGAAATATGGAAGGGGAGAACCAGATCACAGTGAGGCATGGGGGAAGTGTTATAATCTGTCTAAAATGTTAAGGGACCAATGGCTCTGGAGAAATCTAAAAATCCTTTGGTAATGCCGCCTTTAGAAGTGTCAGTGACACAAACTCGTATACTGCTAGCTAAGCCACATGCTTCATTCCTACCTCAGCAAAACTGTAAGCTAGGTCTCCTAGATGATTTTCTGTAGGAAAAAAGCGCCAATCTTAGGACCAAAATTAATGCAAAAATGAGATTGTCTTTACAGAATTTCATTTACAAAAATTAATTTCTACCTGATATCTATAGAATGCATCAAATCTGAATAGAAGGGCTACCCTTAGTTACGTTAGACCTGAACTCACCAGCACAATAGCCACTAGCCACATGCAGCCATTGAGCTCTTGAAATGTAACTAGTCCGCATTGAGATGTCCTCTAAGTATAAAATAGACATTGAGTGTTGAAGGGAAAAAAAAAAGCATGCAAAATATCTCAGTAAAGTTTATATTAATTACATGTTGAAATGATAATATTCTGGATATAGTGGATTAAATAAAATATATATTAATATTAATTTCACCCATTTCTTTTCATTCTTTTTAAAAATGTAGCTGCTAGAAAACTTAAAATTACATAGACAGCTTACATTATATTTCTAGTAGAACGCTTTTGATCCTTTAAGTGTACTTAGGGAATATACTAATACATATTCGCATTGTATTACATAGTCTGAATCATATGCTAGGATTAAGACTTTTCTTCTGAATTCATACCTGAGACAACTTTTTGTTTCTGATTAAATGCACCACATTTACTTAAATGCACTTTTGTTTTCAAATTCTGCACTGAGCAGTGAAAGAGAGCTGTCTTACTTTGGTGCCACGCTTACAGGACAGTTGCAAAGCACTGGAGCCACCAACTGTTCAAAAGTGGCAATACCCAGCTCACTCAAACCTCCATGGACCGAGAAGTGAACGTCTGCGAGAAACACAAGTCTATGAAGGAAAAAGTGTTTTAAATAATATATACACAATATGTATGATTTCTATTTTAAACTGATATGGTTAGTTCATCCAGCAAAAATATAGTGGCTCGCATTTCAGTAAATTCTAATGGGAAAATAAATGGAAATCGTTCAAGAAAAAAATACTGAAAGTATATAGAAAACTGTATGCAGATGAAGAGATTTCAAAAAAACATTGATGAGTCACATATAATTATGCTGTTTGAAAATTTTAATTGGCAGAAATCAGAAAATAACAATAAATCTTTCCTGTAACAAAATAAAGCAGATTATATTATCTGTAACGACAGAGTAGAATGAATACTACGGTTCTGCAGGGGCTTTTGGCATGCAGGAGTGTTGCTAATGAAAGTTACGGCTAGTATCAGTTTTCCCAGCGCCGGTGGGTGCTTCATTCAGGACCAGATGGCCTCGCTCTATGGCCACTGAGGCCTGATGTACCCTCTTGGCTCCACCAAAGTCCCAGAGTGCCTCCGGCTGGTTTGGTGGAAAGTTTTCCAGGCTTGCTTGGCCTGACGAATAAGGAGGTCCATGGCTTCTGCCTGAGGCTAAGTAACAGAGGCAAAACTGTCAATTTAGCAAACTTAAACCTTCAAATGCCCAACTCTAGGGCCTAGATCCAATCATGGAATCTCAGTCCATCCAGTTTGTCTTCTACAAAGAAGGGCAGGCCATGGCTCTTACCTGTGATGCTTGTGGCCAAAGAGAACCCTGAAAATCCTCGTTGTCATCCACATATAACTGCCAAGCACTAATCTTATTTTTTACAAGCAAAATGAACCTTAGAAATGTGGTGACATCTGAAAAAAAGAAAAAATCCCAGTCACTGTGCTTGGAGAACATCAAAATGAAACATGGCATATTTATCCTGGTGACGACTTTAGAGGAAGATGCATTACAAAAAGAGGAAGCCTGGCTTCGCAGGCCATTTGAGGAGAAACATGAAAACTGTTCGGAAACTTAAGCTGTCCTTATTTTGAGGCATACATATCTTTAGGCAAACCGAATAATTTTGATGTTTAAAGGGATTTTCTGTGATTTTAAGACTAGTGTGTGATCTTCTCTTTTCCTTTGTGGAGTCAGTCAACCTTCTTAGCAATTTAATATTTTAGGTTTTCTAACTCTGACCTGAATTATACGATAAATAAATCTTTCCTCAGAAAGTTTCTTAGAACTATCAGTTTCTTGGTAATGGTCTATATTCAAATTCATTTAGTATATTTAAAACTTGACACCATCTCAAAGTTTTTTTTCTGATTTATTATCTTTTAAATGCGTACTTTTGAAACTGTCTCATTTGAAAATGTGCTGTTTATGATGTAATTTTACACTAAGAATTATTCTTAGAAAAAATAACTCCAGACATTTATGGGTAACTAACATGTGTAAAAGCTTTCTAACATATAATATTTATCATCAATATACTTTCAAACAGAAAAACAATAAAGTATTAAAGTATATGTTGCAGGTAGAAAAGATAACCACTCTGTTTAGTGTTATATAGAAGTGGTAGAGATATGATTTCTACCCTAATGGAAACTATACACTAATTGTGTAGGGAAGACTGACATGTGACATGGGAATGAAAATTACAGAGTAAGAGTGGGTGTTAAGCCTTATAATGAATGCCAATGGGTTCAAAGAAGTCTTGATGTAGCAGGAAAGTTATCATTGAAGGGAAGGGACCTGTGAGAGATTTAAAGAATAAATATAACTCGGACAAATGGAGAGAAAGATGTTCCAGGAAATGGAAACAAAAAGAAAGAAGATAAAAATATAGTAATTTGATTTGCCTGTAAAATAATAAGGAAGTACAAGAGGCTAAAAGAAAAATATATATACATATATATGTGAATATATATATGCAATATATATGTAATATATATATATGCACTATATATATTGCATTTATCTTTCAAAATACCTGATTTAAAAGCATCGTCCTCTTAACATTATTAGATAATGTTATTAAAATGGTTTAGCCAAGGGGCGCCTTGGTGGCTCAGTAATTAAGCATCTGCCTTTGGCTCAGGGCTTGGTTCCAGGGTCCTGGGATCGAGCCCAGTGTCGGGCTCCATGCTCCGCTGGAAGCCCGCTTCTTCCTCTCCCGCTCCCTCTGCTTGTGTTCCCTCTCTCGCTGGCTGGCTGTCTCTCTGTCAAATAAATAAATAAAATCTTAAAAAAATAAAATAAAATGGTTTAGCCGAATTTAGTCAGCATTTTGTATGTATGTACTTAAGCATAATCAAAACAAGTTCTAACACCAACATTTATTTGGATAAATTTAAATTTAATTAATGTTAGCTATTGTTCTTTTTCCTTCAACTTACAATAGAATGAAACCAGGCAGCTCCTGGTTCTTGTTCATGGCATTCACAGATATCATCAAAAAAGAATTACTAACTTGGTATCATTATCTTCAAGATTATGATTTTGCCAAAGAAAATTGAACTAGAAGAAACATCCTGCTACTCCCAGAGGAGGTTAGTATGCATAGTTGGAACTCGTCTAGTTTTGTGGGTGAGTGAGAAAGTGCCAAACGTCACCAGGCTGCAAGATCATAGTTTTCTACATTGGTGTGTTTGAGATCAGTTGACAACTAAAATGGCGCCTTGAATTGCTACCTTCAAGAGGTTTTGTCATAACAAGGAATGTAGTATGTGATTGCTGATTTTCCAAAAGACAAGGCTTCACATACTTAAATAAACCTTTTATAAAAGCTTTACTATTGGGAGGATATAACCAATCCAAATTCCAACTCAGTTTGACAGGGAAGAGTTGACTCATGAACTGGGTCATTTGGCAGATATTTCCAGCCACGTGAATAAGGTAAATTCTTTGACTGAAGGCCTTGACATGACATTGTAGATACTGATGGGAAAAAACAAAACAAAACAAAAAAACACTTATAGTTAGGTACAAGTTGCCACTCTGGAAAGAGATACTGAAAGCAACCTTGTAGATGGTCTGTCTCTGGAGAAAATTCTTCAGGCTATGGAAGAAAATGACAGAGTCTTGAAATTTTCACTCTGAGAAGAAATCTGCAGACACCTGTGAGCACCACACTGAAGATGTCTTCTGCATGTTCGTAGGTAGAGAGCAGCAAGTGTTCCTGACTTGCCAAAGAAGAATGAATCAAAAACCACTCCTGTGTCGAGTTTGCATTCCAGCCAAGCAGTGCAGCCTTCTCCTTGAATAAACTTTTTACCTTATTTGATACTTTACTCATTTTCAGTATTTGAAAAAATGTGAGGAAGATATAATTCTTTATGTTGTTTTGTCATCTGTAAGAAGAAAGTCACTTTCTAATATAGTTAATTGGGCTAATGTGTAAACATGGGAAGTCCTTGGATTTCATTAGATTTCAAAGGCCCCAAGACCCATAAAGACTAAGAAGCACTATTTTATAGACATACTACAGAGATGAGGCATATATATTGGTTCTTCTTCGAATATAGTACAGGTATTGGTGAAAACTGTGTTGCAAGAGATAACTCAGACTAGCTTAAGTAAAAACTGAAGTTTAGTTGCTTTAATAAGTGAGATTTTTCATGGTAAAGCTGAGTCTGGGATTAAAATGATATAGTGAAGTAGTCTTGTACTCATTTGCTCTTACTCCCTCTCTCTTTCCACACTGTGGTAAAACTGGCCACCCACGGATTAGTAATCCCAACAGAAAGCTGCAGCCCTTACCCTGAAGTTATGAAAGTAGAATCCCATGGACTTTTGGGTCAAATGCTTCTCGTGCTACTCATCATTCTCCCTGAGACTGGGACAGGTGTCCCCTTTTATGGTTACAGATAGGTGGAATGATCCCCACTTAACTCACTCCCCATAAGGAAATGGAACTGTCTTACCAGTAACAGAGTAGTAGAAGTGGAGATCTATCCGTTGTCTATCTAGGAAAAACATGCCCTTTACCCCATAGGTGTGAACTGGGTGTGTTGAACGAGCATGACATAAGGATTGTGATCACAGGGACAATTAAGTTCTGTCCCTTACCTTGGCTTGAAAACTTAGTTCAGGTAATCTTCCCTTACCTTGAAAGACTATTTGGACAGGTCCATAACTTTTGTGGTCATTCACTTGCAAAACTTAAAAGTGCTTCAGTTACCCTTAGTAGTAAACACAATTTCAATTTAAAAATTAGACACCCAGTGCAAAATATTAAACCAAATCTCAAACTTGATTTAGCATTGAACACTCTTTTTTCCCAAGCGTGGATCTGCTCTGTCTGGAGCTCTGCCATGGGGAAGGGAGAAGGGGCGTAGAGGGAACAAGGGGTGTATCCTTCTGTTCTCTGATCCCGCCCTTTCTCTCTTCAGAGATTCCTTAACACACTCTCTTACACTGCCCTTGATCCAGTCAGGTAGATGACTCCTCCAGACGATCTTCTACCATTTTGTTCCATACCCTTAGGCCTACGTATGTTCATCTTCATTCTTTCTCTGCTGACATTTTCTGGCCCTTATTGGACAAGATTCACGACATCCTACACATGTCCCACCTCTGTTCTTCTGTGCGTATTTGTTATTGTAACATAACTTAGCCTCTCCTGATTAACACACGTGCCAACAACTCTCTCCAATAAAATCTCTTGTCCAAATTCCTTGTACTACACCCTGACTCCTTTTTATATTCCCTAAGGAACAGGTTTTTAGAGATGGCTCCTTTCTAATTCTCCATATGTAAGCTTCATGTTGGCAGAAAATTTTAACTGCTTTGTTCACTGCTTCCTCCCCAGCACCCAGAATAACAAGTGGCATGTAGTAGGCATTCTGTGTTGAATGAATCAATATGAAGTTGGAGGCTGTCATTTAGGTAATCTGATGTTGATCACTGGTGCCTCTGTCAAAATGGAGACAGGAAAGATCCAGTTATAACATCATATTAGACATGCACAAACAATTCCCACATTTCCTCTGCCTCATAGAGTAAATACAATTATCCCACTTATAACTGAAAATGCACTTACACTTCCCCAGAGGCAGAGAACACAAAATCAAATCCAGCTACTGCGTAAAATGGTATGTCCAGGAGCTCTTAAGAAGCATACTCTTCTTAGTCCAAGGTGCTTTGTCACGTCTGGCAACACTTGACTAAATTATAAGTTTAATCACCTTATGTTCTGATTATCTATTGTTGAGTCACAAACCACTCCCAAACTTCATGGTTTAAAACAATGGCATTTATTTTGTTCATAAGCCTGCAATTCGGAAGGGCTGGGTGGGGGCATGTCATCTCTGCACCTTTCAAGCTGAAAGGGCTTGAAGACTCAGTTATTAACATTTGGTTGATGTCGACTCGCAGGTGAGACAGTGGCTGGGATACGGACGTGTTGATTCTCATAAGGGTACTTAGCTTCCTCAAAGTATGGTGATTTGGTTCTCAGGGTGAGTATCAAGTGGTCCAGGCAGCAGTTATATTCTTTTTATGTGCAGCCTTAAAAGTCACAGTGTCACTTTTTCCACGGTCACAGGCTCTCCCAGATTCAAAGAGAGAAAACACAGACCCCCCCCCCCCCCCCCCCCCCCCCACCCCCCACCCACATGTGTCAACACCACACCATAATAAAAGCTTGAAGGATGGGATACATATTATTGTGATCATCTTCGGAAAACACACTCTTCCATACCCCAAAATATCAATTTACAACAATGAAGACAGGCGGAAGTCCCACATTTGGAAAAGGAGCAAAAGTGAAACAACGAATAGTGGTCCCACACCTTACACCATGTCTTGAGGCCAGGAACAGCAAGGCCCACCCTCCTGAGTATCGTTCCTCAGACTGTCAGTCTTGCAGCCACTGGCTGCCCCCACTACAGTCTTACCTGAAAGGGGTTTAGGGAGTAAGTCTCTATCTTTAACAGCTCGCTCTCTCTCTCTCTTTTTTTTTTGTTTGTTTGTTTGTTAGTAGTGGTTCTGAAGCTCTGAGAAAACACAATTAAGAGAAATAATCATCACAGTATTTTCAGGATCCAAGCTTCTCTTGAATTACCTAAAATCTGGGTTGCTGGTCAATTACATTTCTCTTACTTTCACCAGTTAGAGTACTAGTCCACGGTCTGCTTGCCCTCAGATACGCTCATTGCCTTCTTGTTCTTCTCAAACATCATAGGCTCTTTCCCATGTTCCCATGTGATCTGCCTTTTGTTAGAAGGAAGAAACCAGGATATTTCTCCCTGTGCGTTGTGTGGCATCTCTAGCTGCCTTTCCTTCATAATCCCATTCCCTAGCAGGGACACTTCATTCTTCCTTTGTTCTCCTGGTGTAGGGAGATGGTACGCCCTGCTTTTGCTCATCTCTGAGTTGACACATCATCCATTTGACATCTCTCAACGATTCCACCATCTAACTAATTCCACTATTAAATGTCCTTTGTTTCATGGGGTGCCTGGGTGGCTTAGTCGTTAATCCTCTGCCTTCAGCTCAGGGCATGATTCCGGCATTCTGGGATCAAGCCCCACATCAGGTTCCTCCGCTGGGAGCCTGCTTCTTCCTCTCCCACTCCCCCTGCTTGTGTTCCCTCTCTCGCTGGCTGTCTCTCTCTGTGTCAAATAAATAAAGAAAATCTTTTTTTAAAAAAAGTCCTTTGTTTCAAATTCTTAAAAGTACTTAAGTATTATTTAAGCTACTGTTATTCTGACTATTTCAATTATAGCAACTGAATCTACTAATTTTTACAAATTGAATTAAGTCTGTGGAGTGTTCTTTATCTAAATTGTGACTTCTCCCATTGTAAAGTTTATTAAAATAAGCTGATTTATTAAATTAGCTTATTCACGTTCAGAGAAAGGAAGTGTTTACTGAACATTTATTACCAGCGATAGACTTCATAAATCATTCAATTCTCACAATTCAATAAAGTTGGAGAATCACCCTGCTCTTATTTTGAAAAAACTGAAACTAAGATAAGTTAATTAAGCAGCTTATCCAGTATCTGACTCTTTTATTATTCTTTCCATGACACCATACCATGCATTGCCTATTTTATTTTTTATCATTTGTTTCTATCCTGCTTTGAAAATTGCCATTTGATATTTAGTAATAAATTTTAATGTTTAAGCGACCACCTCCAAATCAGATTTATTTGTGTTCTTCATAAGTGCCTTTTCATCTATACTTTGATAAATCAAAGCTTTTAGTTGAGAATTAGATACTGTAGAAATCCAATTAATAATCAATATGGAGGGGGAGTTAAGGCATTTCAGGATGAGTAGACACAAACAAATCACCAATAATTACTTAAAATTTTCACTATTTGCATACTAATCTCATAGAGGCTAAGAAATACACTTAATTTGTAGGAAAAAAAGCCATCATGAATAAATAAATTAGCATTAGTACTGAAATAAACCTGTCATTTGCTTACACAGTAGGTCTGACATTAGTTAGAAAGAAATCATATTGAATTAACACAACATCCTCATGAGTATAAACCATATTGTCAGCTACCATAGTGTCACAGAAGTGCTTCACCATAAAGCGATGGTTTGGCTGCAGCGACATTTGCACTGAAATGAGGAACAGCATCTGAGCTTGTATGGTGTCACCTTGAAACATGTTTGAAAGCTCAGGAATACACATCTTTCATGTATATTTTATTTCATGTAGACTAATTTAGTGACAATTTTAGTTTTTCTGAGTTTCTTTTGGGGAAAGAAAGAAAAAATCTTGAGTGTGAGGATGCAAGCCAAAGAAATGTGTCAAGCTGAAAGTGACAAAAACCTCTGCGGTAGGCAGGATTCTAAGATGTTCCCCAATATTCTGCCTCTGGTCTACACACCCTGCATAATCCCCAAGACTGAAAATTTACTGTGTTTTAATTCTGTGATTAGGTATGACATATGACACCATTAACCTTGAGGTGGGAGGATTATCTTGGGAGGCCTGACCCAATCATATGAGCTCCTCAAAAGTAGAAAATTTTCCTGTGGCTGCTCACAGAAGAGCAAGTGGAAAAAAAAAAAAAAAAAGAAGAGCAAGTGGAGAGATTGAAAGGGCAGTTCTCCATTGCTGAGATGGGGGGGACCTCATGCTCAGGAACTGGGAGCAGCCTCTAGGAGTTTAGAACTGCTCCCAATGACGGCAAGCAGGGAAACCGGGCTATTAGTGCTACCACAGCAAAGTCAGTGACGCCTCCTGTCAATAACAAGGACGAGCTAGGAAAAGCACCTGACCTCCACATGAGAACACGGCTAGCTAACTCCCTGATTTTAGCCCGAGTACAAGCCAGCCATGCTGTGCCTGGACTTCTGACCTATCGGAACGTGAGCTAATAAATGGATGTTGTTATAACTGCTAAATTTGTGGGGATCTGTTACACAGCAATAGAAGAGGACTACATCTCCAAAGGTGGCCTGAACCATCCCCTCCTGCACCCTGGGACAGCATGGGGTTGATGGAACACGGAAGGCTCATGTGCACAGACCTGCTCCACATGGTCATGTTAGGACTCTCCAGTCTACTCTGAACAACTGGAGTAGCTTACGCAGTATGGGCGTTTCATAACTCAGCTTTAGTCCAAAAGCACGTATAGTGTCCCAGCTTACCAAGCACGTTTTGATACAGGGCTTGCATGAGGTTGAAGCTTTACTCCAGCAAGCACTTTTGTCTGTAACCGTATATACATTGGATGATAGAAAAATCCTGTCATAAATTTTGGTCTCCAAATCTGAATCCACTACTCTATAGTAAGATGTGTCATAGTCATTGAAAGGGTGAATTGTATTTTGTAAAATAATCTGCCTTTTTATTGCTTTATTTATTACCAATAAATAGAACTTGAATTTTGGAGAGTTCTTGCTTGCAAACTGGCAATTTACAGATATGCAAAAACATAATCCCCCAAACCTAAAATACTGTTCAGTGTTATGCTGACAATTACTTTCTTAACCCAAAGGTAATTCTAAAGCATACTATTCAATTGTTTTGAACCACTTAGCATTCCTGAGAAGTTGGACATAAAAAACGTTTTTTTTTAAATAACATATTTGCTATTGAACATAGTAAATTTTAGAGACACAATTCATTGCCAGCCCTTGCCATCTGCCTTTATCTCTTTAACTATGATGAATGTGAAGCCTGAGAAGCTTATTTAGACAGTGAAGTTACCCTTATTAATAACAGCACATGCCTCATAGTGTTCCAAGTCATACTTCAGTATAAAGTGTTCTAAGTTTTATTTGTTTGCTTGATAGCTGAAAAAAGAGACATACTTAGCATTACCACTAATATTGGGTGATCAGAACGTGGACACACTTCTGCCACAATGAGAATTTTAAGTATAGTAGACTTCGGTATTTTCCTTAGCCCCCGAATACGAGAAGAATTTTATATACTGCAATGCTACATCAATTATTAACCAAAATGTGGTATGTGGGTTATGTGAGATGACTTTAGATAACAAACCTAAGACTGTTTTTCACTTAAGTAGATAGTTAGAAAATAATATTATGTGTTGAGTGTAATATTTATGGCAGGTAAAACCATAATGCTGGTTTTTAAAAATTAAACATATTTAAGTAGGAATGAAATGGAGTGAAATAAAATGATTAGGTAAATATTATTTTAAACGTTATACAGACATACCAAAAATTGGGAGAGTGGTTAAAAAATGTTAAAATTTGGGAAATACTGCACTGTTTCTAAACTTTTTACACCTCTATTTGATTTCCAGTTCTAAAATTAATTGTCTTCCTTTACTTTTCCAACATAGATTTTCAAAGGCATCAAGTTAATGTCAGCAATTAAATTAAAGAAATTGAAAGCATTTATTTTTGATTACTTGAATATTCTACTAAATGATTCACAAACTACATTCTCCTACATAAAGGCTCTGGATCTGAACTTCTCTGAGTGCTATGATGCGTTTAAAATCCAATCAGAATAATCTATTTATTTATGAAGTAAATAAATTATGAAATCATAAATAAATTATAAAATTATTTGTGTATGAAACTCTGCTTCATAGGAGTTTAAGTTTTGAAATAAGTACATTTTAATTTAGTTAGTAAAATAGCTGACCATCAACAATCATCACTTACTTATATTGCTTATACTGTATGTTTTTGTATATATAAATATGTATTTTAAAAACACATTTTAGTGTATTACTTATGTATATTAAAGGATTTTCATGTTTATATATTTAGCTGTTATAAATTATATAGCAACTTAATATTTACACTTTGATCAGTATTTGTGACTTGATAATAGAACATACTGATAGATTTTATTAATCAACACTTGTGTCCAGTATAAACAGAAATAAGTCACTTAGTACTTTTGACAATGAGCAAAAATGCTATTTGGTTATGAGATATTTTGCACACCTACAAAATTAGAAGGAGAATTCTCCCATTCCATGCTTAGGGCATATTTTCTGAGTCTTCCCCCAGATTATCAGCAATGCAAATGCACAATGTTTTCTATTGTGGTCTGCCTCATTTAGTGTTAGTCCAGCTATTGCCTCTGTCTACACCGCACTATGTGACTGACACTGAAAGCAATCTTGGGCTGGAGCAACAGAGCTTTCTTATTTAGGTGCACCCTGGGATGCGTTATAATTACATACTCAAGGGAACTTATGCTGAACACAATTTTACATTTACATTATGGACTCTGCCTGCAGGCAGTGACAGTAAAGAATAATGAGATGAAGCCAAAGATTTCTGCAAACTCTTCTCTGCAAAAAAATGGGGGGAGGGTAGACTCAAGGGAAAGAAATACTGTAAAAGTTCCATGACAGACAGAAGAAAAATAAAATACTTAATTTGAAAGGAGTGTGAGAAGACTCTGTTAGGGAACAGACTAAGCTGATGTAACAAAGAGACCGATAATGCATTAGCTCACAAAAACAAAGCAAGAAAAATAATCTTCTTTTTCTCTCAAATATCAGTCCAGAGTGAGCAGAAAAGCAGGGCAAGCAGGAGAACCCCTGGACTGCATATTCAAAACTAGCTCAGCAGACTGTGTCCTTAGTCAAGACCCAGGCAAAAAAAAAAAAAAAAAGAGAGAGAGAGGAGCATACACCTAATTATGTCAAGAGCAAGACTGGGAAGTCACATGTACACTTTCCCTTTACATCCCATTGTCAAGAACCTACCGTTACTCATTTACAAAGGAGTCTGAAAAATATAGTCTCTGGTTGGGCAAGTACTCACCACAAACTCAAGGAGTTTTATCCTTAAAAGGAAAATGGGCAAAGAATATTGGGAAACAGCAGTCTTGCCTTTGGCCGTTAGGGCCGAAGTATCCACATGCACCAATCTTCCCATACAGAAAGTACAGGCCTCCCCAAAGAATGTAGCTGATAGTTCATCTGGTTATTGTTCCCATTTCAAAATCTAGCATCTCCTAGTGATGTTTATTTCCGTCCACCTGATCTGGAAGTCGATCTCAAGGTCTAGCAATTCACTATCTCATAGACAAGTTACTTGTACTCCCATACATCTCAGTACAAAATGATGAAGTATTGCACTACTATGTATTTACACAAAGGCTATACAAATACAGATTCAAAGGGGCACATGCACCATGATGTTTATAGCAGCATTATCAACAACAGCCAAACTATGAAAAGAGCTCAAGCATCCATCGACTGATGAACAAAAATTTATACTATAACAGAATATTACTCAGCCATCAAAAAGAATGAACTCTTGCCATTTGCAACAACATGGATGGCGCTAGAGACTATTATGCTAAGCAAAATAAGTCAGTCAGAGAAAGACAAATACCATATGATCTCACTCATATGTGTAATTTAGGAAACAAATCAGATGAACGTATGGGAAGGAAAAAAAAAGAGAGGGAAGCAAACCATAAGAGACTGTTAACTATAGAGAACAAACTGAGGGGTGATGGAGGGAGGTGGGCGGGGGAGGGGCTAAATATGTGATGGGTGTTAAGGAGGGGACTTGTTGTGCTGAGCACTGGGTGTTATCTGTAAGGGATGAATCACTCAATTTTACTCCTGAAACCAATATTACACTATATATTAACTAACTAGAATTTAAATAAAAATTTGCAACAACAAATGATGAAGTAGGATGAAGAGCTTCAATCAAAACAACCATTCCAAAGACAAAAAATGGGAAACACCACAATCACTAGGATATTCTATTCAGCAGGAATTGAGAAGACTTCCTTTTTAGGAGATAAAATAAATTCTTTGGTTAGGCTCTGGTTCTGACTTCTAGAAGGAACACATTTGTCCACTGCTCCCAATGGCCACTGGCTTTACCCCTAGGAGATTCATTCTTTTCATGATCTACTCTGGTATCAGTTTATATAAGTCTGGGTCCAATTAGGAGAGAGAAAACATGCAGTAATTTGGACAAGAGTTTAATATCAAGAATCACTGGGGTGCCTGGCTGGCTCAGTTGGTAGAGCATGTGACTCTTGATATTGAGGTGGTGAGTGTGAGCCCTGTGTTGGGTGTAGAGTTTACCTTAAAAATAAATAAATCACATCTAAAAAAATATCAAGAATCACTAACTAAACAGGGGTTTGGAAGAATGAGGAATTGGCTAGTAAGAAGTAAAGAGAAGCCCAAAGAATATAGGAATAGCAGATATAAGGAACAGCTACCATCCCTATGGCTGAGATAGAGCTCTAAGGAAGAAGTCCCCCCAAAAGACTGAGATCTAGACCTTGTTAAAAGTGTCATCATGGCTCACTGAATGGCAGAGAAGTCACTGTGGGATTGAGCCAGTAGAATTTACCAGAAATCCACCCCTGATATGTTAGGGATAATAATTCATGGGGAGGGTCTTGCCCTAGGTATTCCACTGCCCGATGGAACTATTACTTCTGGATGCTGCAGACCATTATATGCTGAAGGAGATGGACAATGGAGAAGAGCCTGCCAGGTGAGCACCAGAATGAGAAAAGAATACCTCTTTCAAGCCCCAGTAACTTTAGGCTTCTTAATGCAGGGGACAAACTGGGGAGGGGATGTTATTGTAATGGTGAATGTAATTTATCTTGATCACTATGAGCTAGAGTTGCTGGTACAAAATGAGGTGAGTGAAGAGTGTATACTGAGCCCAGGGAATGCACTAGGGTGTCTCTTTGTGGCTTTTATGCTCATTGATCATGATGAATGGGCAATTATACCAACCACAGCCCAAATATGATAAAGTAAGGGGTCAGACTTTTTAGGGGTGAAGGCTTGGATAATTCCACCAAGCAAGCAACCAAGATCAGCCGAAATGCAAGCCTAGAGACAAGATCAAGAAATCTAGAAAATGTGGTGGAAGAAAGAAATGATAAATATCAAAAACAGAGGCAGGACCAGCAGCAGTAATAGGACTGCAACTTATTTCAGTAATCCTGTCACGTTAAGTGTGCTGAGATTGTGGCAAGTCATAATTTTACAGGAACTCTACAATGGATTGAGATTAATGCAGGACACAAGCAGATCTGACTGGTGCAAAGGGCGTGCTGTTGGACATCTCCTGTGCACCATTTTAAATCTCCTTGATGACACTTCATATTCCAGCCACTTGTGAGGCAAGGAGATCTACACAAACTGACCAGCTTTAGAGAACACACAGACAATGTCTCATCTTGGCTCTGTGCTATGTATCTCTTTCTGCCCAAGGGGAATGCAATGGATTTCAGTATGTATGTGCTTTTTTTCTTCCAAGTTTTTATTTAAATTCCTGTTAGTTAACATACAGTGTAATAGTTTCACGTGTAGGATTATAGTGATTCATCACTTACATACAAATCCTGGTGTTCATCCCAAGTGCCCTCCTTACCCATCACCCATTTAACCCATCCCTCCCCACCCCCCTCCAGCAACCCTCAGTTTGTTCTCTATAGTTAAAAGTCTGCTTTATGGTTTGCCTCTCATTCTCTTTTCCCATGTTCATCTGTTACGTTTCTTAAGTTCCACATGAGTGAAATCATGTATTTGTCTCTCTCTGACTGACCTATTTTGCTTAGCATAATACTCTCTAGCTCCACCCACATCATTGCAAACAGCAAGATTTCATCCTTTTTTATGGCTGAATAATATTCCAGTGTGTGTGTGTGTGTGTACACACATCTTCTTTATCCATTCATATAAACTCTTTCCATAATTTGGCTATTGTTGATGTTTCTATAACCACCAGAGTGCACGTAACCCCTCAAAGCAGTATTTTTGTATGCTTCAGGTAAATACCTAGTAGTGCAATTGCTAGATCATAGGGTAGCTCTATTTTTAGCTAACTCTGCATCCTTGCAGACAGCTGTTGTTTCCTGTGTTGTTAATTTTAGCCATTTTGACAGGTTTGAGATATCTCATTGTAGTTTTATTTCCGTGACAATGAGTGATGTTGAGGATATTTTCATGTGTCTGTTGGCCATCTGTATGTCTTGTTTGGAGAAATGTCTGTTCATGTCTTCTGCCCATTTCTTACCAGATTCTTAGGTTTTTAAAAAAGATTTTATTTATTCATTTTAGAAAGAGAGAGAGTGCGAGTGAGCAGGGGCAGGAGCAGAGAGGGAAGGGGAGGGACAAGGAGAGAGAAACTGAAGCTGACTCCACAGCAAGCCGGACACAGGCTCCATCCCAAGACCCTGGAATCGTGACCTGAGCTGAAACCAAGAGTCAGTCCAACACTTAACTGAGCCACCCAGGTGCCCCAGGATTATTTGGCTTTTGGGTGTTGAGTTTGGTAAGTTCTTTAGCGATTTTGGATACTAACCCTTTATCAGCTATGTCATTTGCAAATATCGTCTCCCATTCCATAGGTTGCCTTTTAATTTTGTTGACTGTTTCCTTCGCCAAGTAGCAGCTTTTTATCTTGATGAAGTCCCAATAGTTCATTTTTGCTTTTGTTTCCCTTCCCTTGTTTCCCTTGCATCAGGAGACATATCTAGTAAGTTGCTATGGCTGAGGTCGAAGAGGTTGCTGCCTGTGTTCTTCTCTAGGATTTTGATGGTGTCCTCACATTTAAGTCTTTCATCCATTTTGAACTTCTTTTTGTGTTTGATATAAGAAAGTAGGCCAGCTTCATTCTGCATGTTGCTGTCCAGTTTTCCCAACACCATTTGTTTCAGAGACTGTCTTATTTCCATCGGATAGTCTTTCCTGCTTTGTAGAAGATTAGTTGGCCATATAGTTGTGGGTCCATTTCTGGCTTTTCTTTTTTTTTTTTTTTTTTTTTTACAGATTTTATTTGTCAGAGAGAGAGAGTGAGAGAGAACACTCCTACTGAACAAGGAGCCTGATGCAGGACTTGATCCCAGCATCCTGGGGTCATGACCTGAGCCGAAGGCACTTAACCAACTGAGCCAGCCAGGCATCCCTGGCTTTTCTATTCTGTTCCACCAATTTATGTGTCTGTTTTTTGCCAATACCCATATATATGTGCTCTCCAGAAGAGTATGGTGGTTAACAGCCTGGAGTGATTTCAATAGGACAACCTATAAGGACAACCAATGAGAAAAACAAGTCCCCCTTTTGCTCTCAAGGCAGACAGTTTTGGAATGCATTTCATAAGGGTATCCTGAAGGTTTCATGGGATGGAATACTAGGCAATTTTAGTAGTGACCAACTTTCACTTTACTCCCCTCCCCCTCATTCCTGCTCTGGGAGTCATTTCTAAGATAAACTACTTGCCTGTAGGCCTTTGTCTCAGATTTGAATATCAGTGCAACCCCATTTAAGGTAGAAAACTCCTCTCCAAGATGATGCCTAGAAACTGGGTTCCCTTCACTCTGTTGCTCTCTCAACCCTGGAGTTCCACTCTGCTTGTCTGCACAAAGCTGACTCACCAGCACCATGTCCATATTTCATCCCAAAGATGGGAAAAGAGAGAGGAAGATAAGCACCTTGCTTTAAAGGAAGTGACCTAGAAGATACACGTGTCACCGTGTTTACTTATCATTGGCAAGAACTTTGTCACTTGGCCACTCCTACCGCACAGAAGCAAATAGTCTCCAGCTGGGCAGCCATGTGCCAGGTAAAACTTTGCTGATCCTGTGCCTAGATGGCGGATGGGAAAACAGATTTGGAGGTGAAACAGACAGTCTCTGTCATAAAATTAAATAGAAAATGTAGTAATGCATATTAAGAATTTTCTGAAAATATTCCCTCCACCAAGTAAAAATGCCTGGGTATCACGGCACAGAAATAAGCACCAGTACGACCCATGCCTGACACTAATTCTGACATTTCTCCCAACCAGCATACACTGTATTTACTTGCCACTTGTTTTTCATTTTCCCTGAATTATCAACACCCATCTTTTGCCTGTTCATTTCTTAAGAGAATTTTGTGGTCTTTTATTATGATTACTTTTTATATTAAGAATAGTAACTTTCACTTTTATTGTTATTATTTCATTTCCCCTTTTTTGTTTCAAACACTTTTTGGTGTAGGGTATTTTAATTTTGGTTCTGGCATTTTCTTATTTTTGGGTTCTTATGTATATGACGGCTGCTGGAGGCCTATTTATTTTGTTCCACTGATTTATCTTCATTACTGCCAGTGTTTCTCATTTTATTAGTCTAACTTCATAAAACATTTAGTGCCTCATATATTTCCCATGTTGTTCACCTTCTTCCCATCTTCCCACCTGTTTGTTCTTCCAGATGGATACTGGAATTATTTTTGCCAGGTCCAAAAGTAAATTCCACTGACTTTTTATTGGAGCAGTGTTGGCTCAATAATGCACTACAGGAAGACTGATATATTGCTGTTTTTCTCATACAGAAACCTGGCTAGCACTGTTTATACAACTTTTTATGAATTACAATGACGTTTAAATTTTTCTTTCACTCTCCAGGTCTCAAGACTTTTTTCTAGATATTTTATACTGTTTATACTATTTTGCAGCCTTTAACAATTTTTTGTAACATGAATATGCTAGTACCAGGAAAACCATTGGCTTTTTAATTTTAGGTTAAATCACGTCACCGAAGTCTCTTTATTAGTCCTAGTAATTTTTCTGATTTTCTTTGGGTTTCCATGGAAGACAATCATTTTTAAAGCTGATAATGATAATTTTGCCTCCACTTTTCCAATAGGCGAATTACTTCTGTGTTCTATTTCATTGAGTTTATTCAATACTACGAAAGCAAAGCTAAGTCACTGTGGTGACAGCAACTATTTTAATATACTATTAAGTTTGTTCCAATGTTATTTGCATTATATTTATGTAGTTATTTTGCATCTGTCATAAGTGAGATTATCCTCTATTATAGTTAATAGTATTCTCAGATTTCAGTGCTAACTTGAAGAAATGCATTAGGAAGCCTTTTATTTTCCTCTATTCTTTCAGGGTTTGTAACAGCATTGGAATTGGTTCACCCTCAGAAATTTAAAACAACTCAATACCCCAAATTCTTTAGGCTCAAAGTTTTTGATGGGAGTTTATTTAGTTACATTTTAAAGTATTTCTTGGTTACTGATCTATTAACATCTGTGCTTTTTAAATCATTTTTGGTAATATATTTTCTCTAGAAAAATCATTGACTGCATCAAGATTATCAATTTTTAGCATAAAATCCACATTAATTTTTACTTTTTTCTTTTAAACTAGGGCTTTAAAATCCAAAACAAAAAATAAAATGAAAGTGCAGGAAAATAAAAAAATTACTGAAAAAAAATCTCACCACTAAGGTAACATTGCAATGGACATTTTCACATATATTTCTCTTAGCTTTCGGGTGAGAGTACTTTATACAATTCTTTGCATAATTTTTATAGAAATTATACTTATTTTTTTCTGATTATAACAAATGTGGTTATTCTACAAAATTTGAGAAAGGTATAAACTCAGGATATTAAAACTGCCTTAAATTTTTCTGTTCAGCAATAGGTAATGTTAATATTTTACTATTTCCTTAAATTTTGTTAGCATAATTGTCATAATGCATAAACTTATCTGAAAGGCAGTACAGTAGTTAAGAGAACTGGTTCTAGAACCAGACTGCCTAGATTTAAGTGCTGGCTCCTTCACTTATCAGCTTTGTGAATGGGGTCAGCTCTACAGCTTTCCTGCCTCAGTTTCCTCATCTGTAAAATAAGAACAGTATGATAGCAGTTATCTCCTAGTGTTACTGTTAGAGTTAAAGAAATACCCAGTGCCCGACACTAGGTAATTGTTGGCTACCACTATGTTTAACTAGACATAAGGACATTCACAAGTCCCCTGAAGGATGAAGAGCTGAATAAATTGTCTAGGCAAAATTACTCAAGCCACTCCACATACATTTTAAGGTTAGAAAAAGTAATTCTTCAAGTTTCACATGATGAAATGAGGCACGTGGCGCTGCCCTGTGCAGCTCTGCAGCAGGGGAGCCTGATGTGTTTATTACTAGTTTCAGCAAAGAAACTAAATAAATGAGTAGGAATGGAGTGGCTGTAATTGCCTGGCTGTGGAGGCAAGGTTCAGAGAATGAGGCGGCATACAGGTCCTTCTGTATGGATCCAGTTCATCCCAGCAGTGAGGATGGGCTATTTCCTCCTCTCACTGTAGCCTGGGTTCAGAGGTTAGAGTCTGTGGTGGCCACAACTCCTCTCACACCTCCTGTTAACTACCACCTCTTTTTTTCTAATCCACTTGCTCTATTAAATGATCCTAGACCAAACTTTTCCAATAATGCTTTCTTAATATCATCCGTCTCTAATCCCATGTACACATGTAGTAAGAATGAATTTCAGCTACAAGTTCAGGCCAGGAAGAGTTTTTCCACACCGACTTCTGGATATGAGGCCATGTCTGCCATTGCTGGGTTGTGTCTTATTCATGACTGAAGGCCTTTTCAAGCAGGATAATCATTCAGGTGAGCAGGAATCTTCACACTCTCATGCCTCCTTAAATGCATAGGAATCATTCTGCCTCTCTGTCCTGCCACCAATGAGTGGCAAGAAATCTGGTGAGACTTTCTCAGGCCCGTCACCTGAGTGAGGTGGCAAGCTTGTCTGTCAAATTCCCAATACAACTGGGATTTCTTTTACCTTCTACCTGTGCCCAATGCCTCAAAAAACAGGAGTGAGCCATGGGGTTTCTGTACTCTTTCCTCCCTTCAACCCAGTCGTCCACATTCCAGGAATCTTTCCTGGTCTTGACACACAAGAAGCTTTTCTTTGACATCGTTATGCAATCTTTTAAACTCACTGTTGGGGCGCCTGGGTGGCACAGCGGTTAAGCGTCTGCCTTCGGCTCAGGGCGTGATCCCGGCGATCTGGGATCGAGCCCCACATCAGGCTCTTCTGCTATGAGCCTGCTTCTTCCTCTCCCACTCCCCCTGCTTGTGTTCCCTCTCTCGCTGGCTGTCTCTATCTCTGTCAAATAAATAAATAAAATCTTTAAAAAAAAAATAATAAAAAATAAACTCACTGTTACTTGGCCATGGGTTCATGAGATTAAAAAAATCTTTGAAAGACCTTTATTTAATCTCAGATAAAGATGGCATCCAGATTAGACACCACGAAAACTCCAGGAACTTTGAAGTTGAAATGGCTAGGAAATATGAGATGGTTCAACAAATACGCAGTTAATTCAGGTGAAGTAAGTTAATGAATCTGGTAGAAAATAATCTTGGTCTTTGTCATGTGTTTCAAAATATACTATTGTTTTAAATAATACTTTTGCCTCTGAGTTTTTCATATGAATGTAAAACATCCCAACTGAAACTAAAAATGTATTGTTTACCTTGATAGCTCCACAAATACTTAACATTTTGTAAGGATGGGTTAATGATTACTAGACAAAACCCTTAACCATGTGCATATCACTGATGACTGATAAATGATATAATATAGATGACAAGGGAGGAAAAAAGGAAGGTAGGAAGGTAAGGGGAGGGAGAGAAAAAAGAAAGGGAAGGAGAGAAAAAGGAGGAAGAGAAGGAGAATGGGAGTGAAGGAGGAAGGGAGGCAGGGAAGAAAGAGGGGAAAAGAATGCAGGACTATTCCTGAAACAAAAACTCCTAAAGACCTAGGAGACTAAAGGTCTGCTGTCATTAAGTAAATTTTCTAAAAATCAGTTTATTCATTTTATCCTCTATGGTCATCTCCGTGATCAAATTTGCCAGGCAATTGCTTAATTCCACTTGGGTTTACCTTTGCAAACAGTTACTGGGTCAACATAAAAAACTCAAACAGTTTCAAAAGTGGGACATTTTGAAAGCATTTTGTTTGCTAACACAAATATACCTTATGGTTAACTATTTAGTAGAAATTGATTTCCTCAAATTTGGCCCAATTATTTGATGAGTTTAAGACAAAACAGCATCAGCAGCCCTTAATAATACATGGGTGAAGTGTAAAAATCAATCATTGATCTCAAAATTGTCTTGTCTTAGTAGCACACGCTGTCTTTAGCATTGTATTTTTTTTTAAAGTGGGCAAAGGTCAAGACTAAGTCATTCTCAGCTACTTAAAATAATGGCATTATATAACATGCTTATTTAATTTCTGTAATGTAACCTCACTAAATATCAAACTATGACTGTAATGTTTTTCTGATATTTTTAAGGTTCATCAGTGCTTCCTTATTTCAGATCTATCATCATCCAGAACTGGAAATGTGTAAGGAACTTCCAATTTAAAGTTAAATTACATGACTGTCTAAATATAATGCTGTCCCTTAATTTCTTTTCAATAAATCAAGTGAATACAAAGTAATAACCTTATACAAAAAAATAAAAATTACTTTTGGATGGCATCCTTTTGGAGACAGACCTAAGATTAAAATACTATAGCAGGCTTTAAGTATCAGCAGGGCTGGATGAGTCTTTAAAATGAATGTGTTTTGGGTCTTTGATATTTTAGTATTCCATCACCACTTTAAGAGGGCAAAGCTCTTCTATAGTGGTGAGAAGTCTCAAATTCTGTATAAGCAAGAAAATCAGAAACTTATTCTCTGACAGTAATATCGATCGATCATGACTGAATGGTCTCACTTGGTACTAAACTGCACATTCCATCTTTGGCTGGAGAAATTTGTAAAACCCGAGATTCTTCATATTAAACAGGGAGCAACATCCCATGACCAATTCAGTACATGTGATTACCATATTTATGTCCGCTCAATTAGATCTGCCCTTCTAATTACCCATGTGCTAGAACGTGTGCCAAATCCACACTGTATCAGTCACTGCCCCTGAGCTCAGGTAGCACTTACTTTCTTAGCCTTTTATTTAGTATCAGTTACCTCTTCATTTTACTAATTCTAATTTACACATGTGAGATTTATCCTAGAATCACTGACATTCTTGAAGACACATAGACTTTAGGATAGGGTTATGAATATATACTCTCACAAATACTTATCAGTTCTTGCAGCAGCTTACTTCCCAAGGACTACAGTGATCTGGTGAACAGCAGTAGCAGAAAGCAAAGAGTGGTCCTGACATCATGGGCCCAATTCCCATTTCATCCATGACAAAGCAGGAAACCCGTTTGTGAGTTACTTCTGCATGAAATCTGCTCTGAACCCTGTCACATTATGACCCACTAGTAAAGTTCCCAGAAGCCACCAGGTCATGACTGCACTCCATTCAGTCACCCATCAGCTTACACATCCCATGCAGATGCACAGATAACTCTTCTTTTACGTACAGTGCCCCTCCCCACTGCCATATGCAGACTGTTCTTCTTCTATACTTTACATCAAAGTAAGCATAATCTTCAGATTCTGGACAAAATTTGACATCAGATGAGGAATTTAAGGATGGTGTGGAAATCTACTGCGGTGAATCAGAAAATACCCTAATTGTAAGATAATATTTGCAAGTGATCTTTGATTCTTTCAACAGGTACTTACCAAATGCCTATTTTGCATTCATTTTGGGGAATACAAAATAGAATCTGCTTGTCGTTTACAAGGAGCACACTTACAATAGACAGTATTGCCGGGCCAGAGAGCACTAAAGCAAGGGCCAGGACTTACCTTTGAACATGGCCAAACCACTACCTGCCTCATTTCCAACGGCTACAAATAAAGCTTGCAGGTTATAAAACTTAAGTTTAACTGTTTGAGCCAAAACACAAAACTACTTAAAAATATTTTCTGTGCTGAATTGCTATTAAAATCCTCTTGCTTTTGTTTCCTTTCTTGTCTTTTGCTTTGTGGGTTACTTTCTTAGCACTTTTCCTAGTAATTTCAAAGTTTAGTGTTTTATTCTGACTAGACGCTTTGAAATGAAAATATCAAACCTTTTCTGTACTCTAACAAAGTATGAACTGCTTATTTACCTTCTGTCTCCAATGGCTGATTTCCCAGTTTTTGCTAAGTTTGAGGTTTTTACACCCTGATGATCTCATGTCCTATATCTCCATTTCTTAAAGCAGTTATTTACATGTTTTATTGGCTAACAAATACTGATTTCATGGCTTCCCCATCCTGGAGGTCCTTCTTTAAATAATGTTAGCAGACTGATATAGTTCAATTTTTTTCTAGAACAGGTTTGTGAGAAATATACCATAAACCCTTTTCATCTGACAAAATGTTTTACTCAGCAAGAATGACAGACAACAGGGTAGTTATTGAATTTATGAATAATCATTTTCTCATTGATCCTCTATAAAACGGACATCCAAATACCACAGAGGAAAATTCTTAAAACAGTCATTGTTAAAAAAAGTATTTTCCTTAATTCGTTTACTTAAGCTCAGTCAGAATAAAATCTTAAATAGTTAGGCAGGCCTGGGACTCTAACACTGTCCAAAAGTGACATAATTTCATGAGGAGTGGACACATGGCACACAAAACGGCACCCCAAAATATCCCTGCCCTAAACCCTGGAACCTGCCAAGTTTACATGGTAAAGGAGAGTTAAGGCTGCTAATCAGCTAATCTTAGAATAAGATTATTTTGGGAATAGCTGGGTGGGTTCAATGTCCTTAAGTCGCCAGAGTTAAGTGGAAAACGGTGGCCCAGGAGGAGGTCAGAGACTTGATGACAGAGGTCAGAAAATGATGTGCAGACTCGGCTTATGGCTGCCGGATCAGAGATGGAGAAAGGGTCTGTGAACCGAGGAATGTGAAGGAGGCTCTAGAAGATGGAAGAGGCAACGGCTCCTCTCCCAGAGCCTCCAGAAAAAGAGCCCTGCTAACACCTTAATTTTAACCTAGTGAGACCTGTGCTGAGACCCCTGACTTACAGAACTCTAAGAAAATAAATTTGCATTGTGCTTTGAATGTAACAAGTGAAAGAGACCCAAGTAGGGTAATGAAAGCCTCTTCAGGTGACATTTAAAATGAAACCTAGAAGCAGCTTAATCAGCCACATCACATGCAGGTTGAAGGGCATCTTAGACCTGGTAATGAATGTCTGCCTCTTTGACATGTGCTCAAAGTGTCAGCTTACCTGAAAATTCTCTGCCTTCCTTTTCCCACCCCTCCCTTCACTGAAATCCCGCTGTTTGGTGGCAGCCAGGAAGAACCCCTCTGCCCTTGGTGCTGTGCTTGCCATCCTTTTTCCCTTATTCACCCACACTCCGCTAGGTATCCTGCATGCTTCTGGGAGATAAAGCGGTTGTCTATGAAGATGCGGCAAAAGGACCAGGCCTGAACCTTTTATCCCTCATATTATTTCAAGTGGGTCTGACACCTGAACTTATCCAAGCCAAGCAACACTTAAAACCGTTTTTAAGTTGGTGCAAATGCAGAATCGTTTTTGGCTGGTTGTAAACCTGTACCCTTAAGACAGCTATTTATCTCCCTGACCAAGGTGGGAAAGCTAAAGACAAATTTGCCTAGGTTACTAACGGGGGAAGCTGGTACTTGAACCAGCAGGTTTCCCTTTTAAACACTACTCTAGGACTCTTTAAGTAGCTCCTTAAATTTCTCAACCAGTTCACCAGTACCACGTGGTGACTTCAAACAGTCTTCAAACTGGAGTCTGCACATTCCTGGAGCCCAAACTACAGACATGTGTAGTTTTTAAAAAATAAAAATTACCATACCAATTTCTATATGTTGTTCCCTAAAATTAACCTGAGAAGGTACCAGGTTTCCCTTCCTCAACTTCTTTACTACGAACCTTTCCTTACACCACAAATATTCCTGAGGCATTTGGCTTTACAGGGCGTCAAAGACAATTCTGAATTTCATAAAGGCCCAGTTATACCAGTGTAAGCCTTCTTTGTATTCCTCACACTTTCTACTAGTGGTGAAACTTTAAAGTTAGAACACCATATGTTATTTTGGTATGCACTGTGACATTTTAAGAATGCTGAATTGCTTGATAACCAAAAAAAGTGGGTAACAGTGATAAAATACTACAAGACAGAGCTTTACTTCATTCAGGCGACAAAATCATGCTGAGAACTAACCTGCCACTAAGCACCACCTCACATCGAGCTTACCTTCCTCAGTACCAGTGTGGCGAGTACACTCCTTTACCCCCGTAGTCTGAATGTCAGTTGCTCATTTTGTGAGAACGGAGTCAAGTTCGGCATTTACTTCCATCACCAAAACACTGCCATACAAATGGAACATAAAAGGGAAAGATTTCCATTTTCCTGAAGCTTCAGACACTTAAGATTCTCATTCTTGCTGGATTACTAGATGCTGTATTTAGTTACATCTCCCACTCACCAACCTACCTGAATCCCTTCTGCCAGATATTTGATAGATTATCACTAATGTACTGTACAATTACCCCTTTGCTAAATCCAGTATGTACTAAAAGATGAAGGTGTTTGGTTTTAACTTCCACTGGGCCAGTCTCATTTAAGCAGTCATATTCACCTGTGGGCACTTCCACTCCTTTCTACAAGACTTATTTTATGCTGAGTACTGTTTCAGGTGTTGAATATGCATCAACGAGCCACTTTTAAATCCCTACCTTCACAGAGCATCCTAGAAGGGAGTAGGGGCATATGATTTTAAAGAGAGAAGCTACTTCAGGTTTGGGAAAAGGCCTCAGGATCCTCCATTTCTAACAAGATCCCAAGAGAAACCACTAGTCCTGTATTAGGAAAAGCTACCTAGAGAAGGAAAAGAGAGTATGTAGTTAACAGAACTAGTCTGATCTGGTACTTGTGTGGACCAGAAACAGGATTAAATCACATAGCTGAAGGGACAGTTTTTCCAAGCTAAGGGAAGAGCAAATGCAAAGTCCACGAAGAAAACGTCAGCCTGGGGAGTTGAGTGGGGATGAGGGAAGACAGAGCAGTTTTAAAGTCTTGTACAGAGGATTAATGAGTGAGCTGGGGGACTAATCATATCCCAGATTTTAAAGGAAGTGATCTATACTATTATCATGAACAGTATAGGTAAGGGCAGAATCAGTTCAGAAATATTCAGAACATGGCAGAAACTACATCCTTTCTGTTTAAAATTAGAAATTTAGATATCAAAGAACATGAGATGGTGCAAATTGACAATTCTTTGGAGAGAAAATTATTTGTCCAGAATGACCTACAAACCAGTGTGACCACAAATTTTAACTCCCAAGGAGATCTATGTCCAGCACAAAGACTCAGTTGGACTATCACTGGAGCAGAAAGGGGTTACTATTTACCACATAAAGTTGGGAGAAAGGAAAAGCCTATGGATTCAGAAGCAAATTTAAGGCTGGCACCAGCTAAAAGGTTTATGCCAAGCAAAAGTCATAAAACAAAGTATACGAAACACAAAATGTGTATTCTCTATTCCTATTCAGCATTCCACCTCCACAAATTCCAAGGTACTGCTTTGATGTGCTGAATTCACAAAGCTCATCATTCTGAACAATTTAGAGCAGCAGTTAATATTCTTAAAACACACAGTTCAAAATCAACCAATTTCTCAAAAAGTTCGTCTTCCTGGCATCCAGCCCTACTGTTTCTGGATTCATTCTTACGCATCTGAATTAAAGTTCTAGGACTCTGTATTTTGAAAAGTTATCTTTGGTAATTATAATGCCCACTATCGTTATAACCGTATCTTGTAAATGTATAACCACGCTGGATTCCGGCAGTGGTATTCCCTAAACACGGCCTTTGCATTCTTGACTTGTTGAGGAATTTAACTGGACTTTTAAGGTACCCAGTGGTTCAAGCAGCATATACCCTCAACCTGAACAATTTTCATCTAGTCTTGCCAACATTCTTAAAGTCCAAGCTTACCCTATCTGTTGGTATTCCCACACAGATTACACTTCAACCAAGTACAGGAGGACTCCTTTAAAGTTTATCAGTGGAACT
Organism: Ursus maritimus; assembly: GCF_017311325.1. Lineage (NCBI taxonomy): Eukaryota > Metazoa > Chordata > Mammalia > Carnivora > Ursidae > Ursus > Ursus maritimus. The sequence goes on along the minus strand of NW_024423344.1, from coordinate 61,320,781 downwards.
TAGGAACCTTTCAATGTCTTTTAGTCTAACTGAAGTCAACATTATCTATAGCAATTTCATAGTATTTATGTCTTATAAATAAGCAAGCATTAAACAGATACATGCTCATATTAAGTATACATTCTCTTAAATTTAGGCATGTAGTTATTAATAATGGAGACACTTTACCGAACATTTGGTTGGGCATCACTTGCTAACAACCTCAGGTTTCTGTTTTTTACCTCTATCCCATAAATATTTGCCCTATTAATGACTAAGCCCATATTTATATTGGCATTTAATTATTTTTCAAAGTACTCAAAACTGCACAGGGCTAGGATTGTTGCTTTTAGAGTTGCTTTACTGGTCACATCTTAAAAATCTTAATATTCATCTTATTTTAAAAATACTGTTAATTGTACAAACTGCTGAACCTCAATTTGTTTTAACAGTAAAAATCCACTGAAAAACACTCAACCCTATAGCCAAACAGTTAGATCTTTACTAAAAGCAGTTGTTTAACACTTCACACTTTGGTTTCCCCTCTTAGCGTAAACGTCAATGTATGAACAGGTTAAAAACAAAAATAAAAACAAAACACACCACCCCAAGAACAAAAGAAAATAAAAAACGATTAATATATGGACAGTATCCCAGTAAGATCAAAATGAAGATGCTTCATACTTAAAGATAGCTCAACTGGCTGGATTTTAAGTGCCTATGATCTGTTAATAAAAAAAATTATACTTGGAGCCCTTATCTCATTTTTAGCAAATATACCAAGAACCCAAATTTCCAAATCAAATGGGATTTAAACACTTGTCAGATTCCAAGTAAGAGGATAACCGTTTTTTAATAGACTATTTACATGGGTTTAAATCAAGAATCTATTTATATTTTAGATCTTTCCAAGTAAATATTCCTGATTTTACTTCATCTGTAAAATTAAGATACAAATGCTGGTGCCATAGGTACTGAAGTAAAGTAAGGGAATTCATGTAATCAATCACTTCAGTACCTGTCCCCACTTCTCAACTACCTCAAATTGATAAGCAAAGATGCTCGGATCATTTATATTAACAAAAAAACACCAGAAAAACTGCCACAACTAAGAATAACCTTAAAATTTTTATTTCAATATGCTTATTCTGAACAATTTCTTAACAGTCTTAAAATATGTGATTTATTTACATTAAATGCACCAAAACAACTCAAACAGCATGACTGAATTGCAAATACGTAAGTAGGCCTCTCTGAATGCTGTGCCTGTTTAAATTACTGGAAAAAGAAAACTCAGCCTTCTTGAACAATTTCCCTATGGTCTTAAAATTCATAGGATACAACTATCTTAGTTATGCTTTACAACTCATGAAGACTATTACATCAGGAACTGAACTTATCAACAGAAAGCTACATTTTAATTCAGACTTCTAAAAACAGTGTAAGCTCAACAACCTCTAAGGCAAAGAATAACCTGCAAAAACTCAAGCAGACATGATCGTCTTATTTTTAGTTGGACACCAAATACTGGCCTTGTATACTTGTGCTCTCCTTACCTTTACTACTCAGCTAAGAGGCTAATTTTCTAATGACAGACAACTACACCATACTTGTCAATTACTAACAGAACAATATTTCATTAAATACATAATAAACTTGACTGTAACACTGAATTGGTCTTCAGGTAATTGCAGGTTGCATTTTGTCAGGAATCATTCTGTAGGGCTCTTCCAACTACAGGGGAAAACCCAAATCTGGCTTGTTCTGCTTAGACAGGTTTGCCTGTAAAATGAAGATCTCAAAGTTTTTAGTAAAATCACTACTTTGCAAGCAGCTTTGAAAAATAATTTGTAGAGCTGTAAGTACTTTCCTTTTAAACACAGACTAAGAATCATACGTGCAGAACATGCAAAAAAAATAAATTTTTTTTTTCCTGAAAATAGTCTTAAGGCTATCAAACCAAGAGCAACAGCACCCTAAAAACCTTAAACACTTCAAAGGTTAAAACACAAAAAAGGTTAGAGCTGTCTCCCCCAGGTCAATTAGAGAGAAGGCAGGCAATTAGGAGCTAAAATGAACATGTTCAACTTATTTTTATCTCAAAATGGCTAATTATATTTGCATGGCTTTTTGTTAATGCTACTCGAAAAGACAATACTAAGTCGTCTTGTCTTAAAATCTTAATAGAATCAAGAACGTAAACTTTGCCACACATTTTAAAACCAGAAACAAGTAAAATTCAATTTCTAGTGAACCCTTGACAACCTCGGCCCTACTGCCAACCCCGTAAGAAAACATACACATCTATTAACTTGTTTACTAGACATTAAGTCTAGTTAAAGTCCAATTGAGTTCTGAACCCAAGTACTACAAAGTTTCAGCATCTAGGGAGAAAGAGAACCATTTAGGATTTTATTAAAATCTGACAGTTTAGCATATAAAGAAATCCTCTGGAAGAGCTTCCTATCACTGTTCTACTTCAAACAGTAATGCCAGTGTATTTCCCCCCAAAAGCTTTAAAATGAAATTATATGGTTTGGCAGATGTAAACATCCCTTTTTTTCCACTAATCACCATCACACCCCATTTCTGCAGACTACTATCAGCCATGCTAATGTTATGGGACTGTGAGAACATTTAGTTCAAAGCAGGATTTGTCATTAAATAATCAAAACAAAACGATTTTAAGATTTTCTTCAATTCAAAAGGTTTAAGAGGTTTAAGAACTCAAACTAAAAGACAATTACATTTTCACTGTATAATTCATTACACACAATTCTTAATATTTTCTCTCTGAAAAATTACCTTTTAATAATCAACTATAGAACTACGAAACTCTTACCTTTCTATTCAGGGATCCATGATTAAACTTTCCATGTTAGACTTTATGTAATTGATTTAAAAAGGTATCTTCTAAATTTACCAGATGGTATAGTAAGTAAATTACAGAAATTCCGCTTGGATCCAATTTTAATAACGGATCCTATAGAATCTGATTATTCTGAAGTTAACCCACATTTTTCTACACAGGTGAGACACAGGCTAGACACAGACATATGAAAGCAGCAGCAGAAATACTGGATAAAATACTGTGTAACTGCCATTGCTCAGGTTCCACTCCAGTGACAAAGTCACAGAAGCCCAGACCAGCTATCATCGTTGCAAAAGTCTGCTTTATTAAGGGAGAAGGAATGGTAATAGTAGTACAGACTTAGAGAAAAAGTAATTTCAGACTCCCACCCAACTACACTCTTGGCATTAGAGACATGTACACATACATATACTTGTCACTCCATTTAGCACCAGTGTGTCTTATTTTAACTCCTATATTTTAAGTTCCAGAAAGCTAATGACAGTCTAAGGATCACTAACAGTTTATACAGCACAAATTACTAAGCAAACTAGTACATAACCAGTTAACAGTTTCACATTAAGAACACTAGTACTGGTAAAACAGTATTTGTTTACTAGAAACAAAAGACAACCTGCCCTCCCAAATGTAAGTTAACGTGCTTAAAAACCAACAACCCCACAACTTTCATACATTGCTTTAAACGGAATACTTTCTGCAAATTTAAATAAACAATGTACAAGTAACACAATTTATTAACTTTAAGACATTGTGAATACCAGCTCCAAAAAGCAAAAAGGAATATCCTAACTTTACAAATTATCACAGTATTAAAATCAACTTTCCTTACAATTATAAATGAATACTTAAGTAAATAAATCTAGTTAGATGAAGAATATATCAAAAATTTAGTCAAATCTGACATGCAACTTCAGAGATGGAATGTTTTAGTACAAAATTATGACAAAACTTCACTTTAAAGAACAAAAAGTTGTTTGAACTTCACACTAACAAAATAATTAAAATTACAAAGTTTTGTTCTTAATACTTTATATTTCTGCAACATTTTAAAGTGGAAGTCGAATCTTCAGTAATATTTAATTTTCAAAATCTTCTGGTCACAATCCCCACCAAACTCAACAGGCCGGGACAAGTGCAATACCATACAGAAACACAGCATTGCAACCGATCCCAACCTGTGTAGAAAGGGGTTTGATTTTCCCTTACTTTTCTACAGACTTTTCACTACCACAGTCAGTTTTGCATGGATTTGCACAGCAGAATATCACACAGCTGGATGCAAACCTGCAAAACTAACCATAGAACAGTGTTCAGTAACTGGACAGTTTGACTGGGCGACAGGCCGGAGCTGGAGTTCTACAGCTCGCAGTACTTTAAGTGCTCATAATGCAGTAGATAACTAAACACTACCTGCACTATAAGCACTTTAGTGCTACAGAAGCTGTCACATCAGATACACCAGGCAGATTCTACATCGACACAATAAAAGTACACAAAATTAGTAAAAATCACTTGAAGGAAATAGCAGGCCACCATCAGTTTTGCATAGATTTGCACAACTACATTCTTCTTGTAGTGCAACTATGCAAAACTAACAGAGGACTGCAAACAAAAAGTATTAAAACACCTATATACTTGCTTGGCTTGGATTATTGGATGAAAACATAACTTCTTATGCCAGAAGGAGCACTTAGGGCAGTAGATGCTAATCTACTTCACTATCTGCACTAGATGCACCTTAGAACAAAAAGCACTCAACACCAGCAGGCCCTGCACTTTCAAGCCCACCTTGGCTTCCCGAGGCAGCTGTCACCATAATGCTACAAGTGCCTTCACTGCAGTAGATGCACATATCACTACCTGCACTGTAAGCACTTTGACATTATTCTGACTGGTCACAATCTTCAGTCTTACAAGGTGATGGTCTCTTTATTCCTGCTAAATTTGAAATAAATAATTAGAATAACACCTCCAACTCTTAAGAGCTATAAAACATACAAAATTCAGCATAGTGCCTAGTGGGGAAGAGAAAATGAATTTAATTATCTCAAAACTAAGTTTCATTCACAAGCACATTTAGACCTTAAAAGTAGAAGAAAAATCTTTTTCACAAGACAACTTAACCATCAATCTAAAACTGTCAGAGAAACTGATGGCTCTTTTTTACCTGGAGGTTCCCAGACATACTCAAAAAAAAAATTCAATCAATCAAGATTAGACTGCATATGAATGAGAATTAACAGATCAACAGGGCAATTTGATTCATGTACCTTTTAGAGGGAATCTTCACATCCACGTGGCAAAACATTTTCCTTTTCTTCTGGCTTCCAATTAGCAAATACTTGGCAAACTGATTAACAGAATTACTGTTCAGACTACATTTCAAGTGCATTAGCTGGTTGCAGAACTCAAACATCCTGTTTAAATTTCTTTGAATCTTGAAAACTTACTCCAGATCAAATCTATTGTACCACTCAAAGCAGTTCTAAAATTACATTTGGTAAACTGCATCAGTTTCCACTGTTATTACTAACTTAAATATTAGCTGACCCACATTGAGTTAATTTTCTAAAAAAGGTAAATGGACAAAGTACAAAATACCTATTTCACTCTTTGAAAACCCAATCCCATCTATTTACTGAAATAAGAGATTAAAATAAAAAATAAAAAAATTGATTTAAAGAAAAGTTAACCAAGAAAAAAAAACAAGAAGAAGAAGAAGAATACACTTACCCAATAGGGAAAACTTTCTTCTCAGCAAGTATCCTTAGAAAAGCTTTTGGTGCAGTTAGGTCCACGTGTTATGACTGGGATGGGGGGTGGGGAAACAGGGAAAAAAGACAAACATATTTGCTGAAAATTATTATCATCCTCCAATCCCATATTTAAATTTAAATTTGCTCTTTTCTAACACCCTTATATCAATTAGTTACATCCATTTGCTAAACCTAGGATAACACAGTCAAGGAACACTGGCAAATGTTTAAAAGACCAACAATGTATATGGGTGAAAACGTGTTAAGAGAATAAAGTTGAAAACCCCACAGGTACGAGATTCACGTCTTATTTAAAAAGATCCTGAAATACTCCAGTATAATCCACAACAGTCGTTAACTGTACTGTACAGCTCCGAAGAGAGGGAAAAAGCAGCAGCAAAGGGACTATTCTTTACCACCCCTCCCCCAATCAAGACCTCGTGGCTGCAAGCCGGGATAAAGAGTTATTTCCCCAACTGATGTGGTCGGGATGGCATGTTGATAATTTTTCCTTTTGGTGGTATTTCAAGAACGAGCCTGCCTTCTCCAGTTCCCATCCCTTTTGCTCCGGCTTAGGAGTAAAAAAGGGAGCAGGAACACCCGAGACTGCAAAGTGCCCGCCTCGCTCATGGAGCCCGGGCCGGCAGCACATGTCGCACAAGGAGGTGCGCGGCCCTGCGGTTCCCCGAGCGGCCGCCAGGGGGCGATGGGTCAGAGTCGGGCCCTGCCGGACGCGGCAAACCGCCCCCCCCGTTTCCCGGCGGCAGCCGCGCGGCGACCGGCGGCGCCGAGGCCCGAGCACGGCGGGGACGCGGGCGCGCCGCCCCTCCTTTGTGTCCCCCGCCCCCCCCCCAGCCCGGCCCAGAGGGGCGGGGGCTCCACGACTGCGGTGCCCGTCGCACGCGGCCCGAGGCCTAAGCCGGGAACAATCGGCGGCGGCGCGCAGTCGCCGCCATGTCCCCCGCCCTCACCCCCGCGCAGCCCGCCCCGCAGGAACATGGCGGCGTCGCCGCCGCTCCCGCCGAGCCGGGCCGGCCCTCCCGCGCCGCGCTCCCTGCCAGCTGGCGGGCGAAAGCAGCCCCACGCCGCCACCGAGGCCGGCCCGGGCCTGTTCCGCGGGCCACGGCCCGGGAAGTTGCGAGCCCCACCCGGGGACTGCCCACGCGGGTTAACAAAGCCCACGCGGAGTGGGGGTGGCGTCCAGGCCGCGCCGCCCCGAGCTCCCGCGCCCTCCGCCCACCCTCGCGCGCACAAAGTTTGGGGGCCCGCGGGCTCCCGCCCACGCCACGCCGCCCGCCAGCGCGCAGGTACCTCGTGGGCGCGCCCCCTCCCGGCCCGCGGCCTGCCCCATGTGCCGCTGCCGCCGCCGCTTTGTTCTGGAGGCGCTTTAACTCTCGCCCCCGGGAGAAACTTTCCCTTCCCGGGGACCCCGCGCCCCGCGTGCACCGCGAGCCCCGGAGGGGGCGCGGGCCTTGCACATCCCCTCCCTGAGGGACCATTGTGTGCGCCGCGCGCCCACCCGCCCGCCGGGGCCGGCCCAGGCAGGGTCCGCGCGGGTCCCGGGCGCGGCCGCGGCGCGCACGCCGCCCCCTCCCACCCTCCCTTCCCCGGCCCTGCCCTGCCCCTCCGCCAGCCCGCGAGCGAGCGAGGGAGCAGCGAGTCGCGGCTGCCACCCGCCGGAGCGGCCAACGGCCCGAGACCCGCCCCGGCCCCCGGCCACGCCGCCGCCGCCACGCTGCCCCGGGCCATTCCGCCCCACCCGCCCGCCCGCCCTCCCTCCGGACTGGGGCCGCACACAACAGGTTTCACTCACTCGGCGGAGGGGCGGGCAGACTCACCAGGAGGAGTAGCCGCCACCATCTTCGCCTCGCCCGCCGCGGGCTCTCGCTCCCGCCTCCCCACCCGCCTCCGCTTTACTACGACCGGAGGCCCCAGGCCGGGGGTGCGGCCGGCCGGCCGGCCCGCCCCGCAAAGGGGCTTCGCGAGGGGCGCGAGCCGCGGCTACACGGCGGGGGTCGTCCCCACCCCCTCGGCCTCGCCCGAGGGCGCGAAGTGGCGCGAAGGCGCAGGTCGGGCGGCGACGGCAGCACCTCGAAGGGCCATGTGGGTGAATGAAGGGCGGCGGCTCCCGCCTCAACGTAAATACGGACAAGCCCCACTCCCTCATTAGCATAAAAAACAAAGTACTTCCGACCTCCCCGCCCGCCCGCCAATCACCGCAGGCCCCGCCCACGGCGGCTCAGGCCAGGCGGCCGGGAGAGCGGGAGCTGCGAGCCGCTCTCCGCGCAGCGCTGCCTTTCCCCGGCCGCGCTTCCCCGCCGCCCGCCCACAGCCGCCCGCCTCGCGGAGCGCCTCGCCCGGACACCTCGCGCCACGCCTCCGGCACGCCCTCCGTTAACAAGCTCTGCGCGCGTGCAGACCCCCGCGCGCCGCACACCCTTCTGGAAGCGCACGCTTCCTGCGGCTTCCTAAGAGCTCAGCTCTCGCTGGGACTCGACGTGTACGGGATGTGATTACTGTTTATTACTTTTCTTGCCCACGATGGGTCTCGGTGGTAATTAGGGGCCTGCTTCATGCCAACATGAACCAAAGATAAATAAAACCCAGTGACTTATTCTCACATTGAAACCGGATTACTCAGTGCACACAGATCGTTTTAGAACAGAGATAAATGTTTTACACCCGAGACTTAGGAAGGCACACATCGTTGAAATGTGTTTCCTTAACGCGGCCGGGTGTAAACCAAAACGCATGCCCGACCAGAGGTTTCGCAGCTGCAGTACCTGATCCTCCTCCCAGACCCCGTTGTACTTAGTAAGAACACTTGGCTCTCCTGTACAAATAGTAGAGCTCGAAAAGAACCTCACAAGCAACCACAAAGCTGAGAAAAGGAGCCCACTCAGGAGCACCTCCTTCTACATATTGTGGTTTAGGAAATTCCAGAATTCTCGGAAACAATAGTCAAAAGAAGTGAGGGTTCCTAACGTTTACTACAAATACAGTAATTTTAAATTGGTTTTAAATAATCCAGTAAGTATTTAGTGGAAAGCACATACCACTATTTCGTGATTTTACAAGTCAACTGTAAAAACCATATTACCAGAAGATGTCTATAATGTCCAAATGTTAAGATTTTCGGCATTCAAATCTTGATGATATTACTAATATTTACTATCTTTCTGATTCATTTTGTCATGCTTTGCTTAAATTCAATTGTCAAACTAGAGATATAAAAAGTAAAGGATTAACTCTTCTTTTTGCTACTCTTCTATATGAAGGACCTATTTTCTAGATATTTTTGCTTTACAAATCAAAATAGATGGCCAAATCTGAAATTGTACAATATTTACAATATTAGTCTTTCTAGAATAGTCCTTTATGAGACTTTCAAAGGGAAAAACTGATTAGTTTTCTTTAAAGTCTGTATTTACATTACTTTTGACAGCATTGACTGATATGTCAATTCCTTTTTCTTTAAAACTTCATCTTCTGCTTTAAATTAGAGTGGCTGGGAGGAGGGGTGCTGTTGAGTGTTCTTTACACTCTGAATCATGGGAAATCCCACCTATACACAGGTTTCTTAGCAGGAGAGAGTTATTTATCTCATGGTTTCTTTCCAATTAAAGTCAACACTGCAATCCTGCTATTTTAAAAAAGCTGTTTTTAGACATCTAACAATATTTCTGTAGAAGGCTAACAGACAAGTAATTATTTTCTGTGATTACAGTTTGAGAGATTTAATTCTTAAGGTGTACATTTTTACGGTAATCAGAATTTTGGAAGATGTAAATTCATTTAAACCAACTTACTTGGAAATCCCAGAAAGTTTCACAATTAGTAGATTGCATTTTATTCTTAAGGGGTTCACTCACACTTCCTTTCAAAATTAAGAAACAAATTATGAGTATAATTAGAATAATTGAAAACTTTTCAATCCCAATGAATTTAAAGATTACCCAACTTGGTGGGTTTTTTTTTTTTTTTTTTAAGTCACTACTGATTAACTAGAAACTCATCCTTCTCAATTTCAGGGGCCATACCTAGGGCCACAGCTAGGTATACTCTACCACCAAAGTAAAGATTTTGTGGGTATGATTTTGAAGATCAGAAAAAATTTCTGAACCACAAACAAATGCCTTCTGCAACCGAGGAATGTAAAAACAAAGCTATCTGAAATGCCAAAGTAGGCACACAGGCTTCTCAAGTTAGCTAAAACACACGGTACTGTTTTACACAGTCCAGAACTTCTTAGATGAAATGAAAAGCTCAATTCAACATGAGAACATTTGCATTAACTGTTTACATTATCTGTAACAAGTGGTAGAGAAATATTTGTATTTTTCACCCAGATGCTTCAGTCTTATAGACATAGATGATATGATTTGAGAACACGTAAAAAGTTTTGATCTTATCAATAAGAGGCAGAATTTTATTACCTATCTTTTGCTATGTCAGTATCAATTGACTTAGTCATATTAAATTTTCAAAAGATAAATTCAGTTTAAATATTCTTGTTTTGTAGCATAATTACAGGATTTTAAGAAACTAATGAATCAATAATCTCATTCATATTAGAGATGTGAAAACTTAAGGATGATGCAGAAATCTAAGACAAATACAACTATCTCTTATTTTAAACCTGTATCTCTATATAATTTGAATATTAATTTGGAAATAGTCTATAAGTTGGCTCTTGCAATTAAGTATATTTCATATTTTGGCAATTTGGCATTTTTAATACAGATTCTGTAGTAATTTATTATTTTCTTACAGTATTTTAATTTTAAGGGAAAAGGAGATATATTTAAACATCACATTGACCTTGGAAAACTAACAGGTTATAAATCAAGAACATTTTGAGCTCTTCTTTTATAATATAGCAAACAGTGATCAATGACACAAATTCAATGATGACATTTGGGATGTTTTACAATATATATTTGTAAATGTCTGAAAATGCATCGTCTAGTCTTAACATACTATGTTTTATATTTAGGACTTTAAAGATGTTAAATCCAAGTTAACAATCATCTATTAAGTACCTGCTATTCTCTGGTACTGATCAAGGTTTTAATAAGAAATAAGACAGAACCTTTGCTTATGAAAAGTTCAAGAATTATAGCATATTACTGATTATCATGAATATTTCAAAAATAAGCCAAAAGAGGTCTTCAGGCTTTTATTTGTTCCTTCCAATGTCTAATAAAATAATCCCATTGATGTCAGGGTATTTTATTTCCTTAGTTAAGAATTTAGAACATTTGTACTTCATATATGTTGTTTGATAATCACATGTAACATGAATATGTGGATTATTTGCTGTAAATGGCATTCCAACGTGCTATTAATGACAATCAGTTTATAGTGAACACAAAGACCATGATCACTGAACCTGATGGTTCCACCTATGGTTTTGAAATTAAGAAAATACAAATTATAGAGGGAAAGATGAATGTGTGTGGTTCTGAATAAAGAGGCAATTTGAAGAAATTTCTTTCTTTTGTATCCTTGCAATTGTCACTGTGGTACTCTGTAGAACCAGATCGAATAACTGATTATTATTTACTTACGAAAACTAGATATATTAGGTACTATTTGTCACAATAAAGAGATAGTCTCTACTTTTAAAGAAATTTGATATGCATTGACATTTATCAATATATGTAAAATTGCATGGCTTTAGAAAACTAATTTAATATATTTTTAATTAAACATTTAAAGGTGATGTATCATAGTATATTATGGTAAAGTACTTCACTCATTTTTCACTTCTTTCATTCATTTTTACAACATCACAATTAGAAGTGTCTTATTTTTAATTTTTTGTTTTTAACCTAATTCAGTAGTTCTTTACGTGGCTGCACTTTACAATCACCCATAGAGCCTTTAAAACATACAAATGCCTGGCCCTTACTTGCAAATATTCCAATTTAATTGGTCAGAAGTGAGACCTGAACATAGTTTTTTAAAAAAAATTCACAGGTCAGGCTTATGCTAAGTCAGAGCTGACAAGCTCTGGTACTTAGTTCTTGCAATAGATAAAAGCATTTGACTCATCAGTACCTTTAGCTGGTTAATCTTGATAGGTGCTGTGCATGAGTCCATCCGTATTACATATGTGCATTGCTCATATACTCAGAGAAACTGAAAACCCAGCCAGGGTATTTCAAACCCTTCACCAAAGAGTTATGGGTATAAAAGTTTAAAAAAATGACAAAAACTTCAGAAGTAATGTTGAAACACGTATATACATTAACTGTAGCCACCTTAGTTTATGAGGCACATTGGAAACTAGCAAGCTGTTGTATATTTGCTATCTGGGGTTGCAGTTTATTTTAAGAAATCTACTTAGCAATGAAAGATCATTCCAAATATGGATTGTGGTGTATTTGAAAAAATTCTCTGTAGCGGACACATTTAGATGTAAGTTCACTTTATTTATTTATTTATTATTTAAAAAAATTTTTATAGTAATATTTTTTTATTATATTATGTTAGTCACCATACAGTTTTTTAAAGTCATTCAGCTGTGAGAAAGGTATTCACAAAGATCATCTGGGTCAACTATAATATTTTGAAAATACTAAAAGACAGACAACAAACAGATCCCTGGTAGGAGTAATTATCAAATGCTAACGCTTTCAATCAATTTATTTAATTTCCTAAAAGCTTCTTAGGGTTTTTTTTTTTTTTTTTGCTTTCAAATATAGGCTTTAACCTCAATTTATATCAGAGGAAACAGGCTGATTCAGCCAATCATCTAGGTCTGCTTTGGTAGTTCATAGTTCCAGTATCAATTTACAATATTGATTAATTACCTCTTTAAGATTGGTTAGATTAACACAGATTTCACAATTGTCATATTATTTTACATAACCTACTTCAGTGCTTAACATTCAGGCCTAATACTTTCTATGTATATCAAGGTGATGAAGAATTATTTTAATGTTATGGAAATTGTAATTGGTTACGTGAATTATAATTATATATGCATAATTTGCTTTCTGAAGTCACTTTAATGTGAATAGATGAGAATCTGTTCAGATTGAAGATTTCTGATGGTTCAATTGCTATATTTTGGTAAGTGCCTAAACAATAGAGAAATTGATACCATTATAAAAACACAGAGGTATTATTTAAATGAGACTTCCAATAAAGGAGATACATTTTTGGAAAATCTTACAAACCAGTGCACTCTTGTTCCCCAAATGCTAGTTAATTAAGCCATTTCCATATGCAGTCAGTAAATTTCAATGTATTAGTTAATTTTTCATACAACAATGTTCAAAACAAGGGAGTATATTACAAAGTTTTGACCAGGTAAAACCAAAACTGAATTGGAACAAAAGATGACATTTCTGTCTGAAATGATAAAAGTGTAAGGGCCGATTAAAAACATTACAGAGAGTGAGTATGGGCTGTACACTACAATTGTCCAAAGAGAAATCAGTACCCACCCGAGCCTCAGAAATCCTCCTTGAGAATGTGAATGATTTTCTTTGTTTTCTGAGACTATGTGCATGATGGCATTGTTGGTGGTAGGAAGACCAGCTATGTCTTACACATTGGTTTATAAAAATTTCCCAAAATGATGTGGGTATAAATTTAAAAACAAATGATATTAGATTAGCCATACACACTTAGATGTGCCCAGTGCTAAAATTTGCTTGCAAAATATTTTAGAGCAAATCGTTCTTCTCTGGTGGGGAGGTTATGGTAGCTGTTATTGGAAACTGCAAGTTAAACTAATCCAAGAGAGCATTTAAAGCCAAGTCAAGATAGGAAGGGATGAAGGAAGCTGAAGTTTATGAACCATAAAAGTCCATGCAGGATATCAAAATAAGGAGGAAGATAGAACTCAGAGGATAGGAATGGGGGAAGGAAAATAATCTAGAAATGTTGATGCTGGAAATATTCTATTTTTGACCTAAGGGGTGGTGGTTATTTGGATGTAAAAAAAAAAAGTCATTGTTAACACACTTATGATTAGTGTTTTATGCCCTTTTCTATGTAGATTATCTCTCAATTTCAAAACAACGGTACAGACAGAAATGACAACAACAAGGAGGAAGGAATCAGTGTTAAGAACCCAAGGTAAATAGTAGAGCAGGGATTAATGAGACCCATAGAAAGACAGTGTGGTTAAATACCTACACATTGTCTGTCGCTGGCTTTCGTGCATTCTCTAAATGATTACTCATGGACGAGCCAGTCGCAATTAAGGAGTCATGGACAGAATGGATAAATCACTCATAGGTAATTTTTAAGAAACTATTAATGCCTAGCATTAGCCGGAAGAGTTGGCTCTTACAATATCCAAAATTCACGAAAACACTAATCTCTAGCATTAGCTAAGAGAATTCCCTTTTTCAATATTAAATGTTTAAGAGATGACTAACATCTTACATTATCTGGGTGAGCCGACTATTTTAATGAGCACTGTTTAGACCCACAGATCTAACATTAGCGGTAGCAGCTGGTTATGCCAATACCCAGTGTTTAAGAAAGATCAATGCCTGGGGCGCCTGGGTGGCACAGCCGTTAAGCGTCTGCCTTTGGCTCAGGGCGTGATCCCGGCATTATGGGATCGAGCCCCACATCAGGCTCCTCCGCTATGAGCCTGCTTCTTCCTCTCCCACTCCCCCTGCCTGTGTTCCCTCTCTCGCTGGCTGTCTCTCTCTGTCAAATAAATAAAATCTTTTAAAAAAAAAGAAAGATCAATGCCTAATAGTGGCAAAAAAAAATGAGCTATTTTGAAGTCTAATGTATGTTCACCTAAAAAATATTACCCTAGAGTATGTGTTCAAAAATTGCTGAATTAATCAATGAATGTGAAAGTCCTTTCTACAGAATCATGAATGCGATTTCCGTTTTATGAATGTATCCTTAGAGACATATTTAATAAATAAGTCTTATAATTCTATGTGAGAAGGGATACAGACTATTTTGGTTTTCTTTACACTTACGTAGTATTATACAAAAGGACTTAGTCGAAGCCTTTAGGAATCAATGAGATGCTAGAGGTGGGAAGGAACCAGCATTAAGAAACAATGGAGACACTGATACTAGATATTAGAATCTGTCAAGATTGTCAGGCTTTTAAGTTATGAAATCAGAAGTGAGTTGGGACCAAGGGATGAAACATTGAGAATGGTGGGTGTGAGGGGACTGTAATCAAAACGGCAGGGAGGCAGCGAGAGATAAAGAGGAGAGGCTGACCAGGATTAACCAGCTGATTCGGGATCAGAGAAACAAAGGTGAGGCACGGGATCAGGCACTGGAATCATAAATGGATCTTGGGAAGATACATTTTTTCTGAAATAATCCAGTGATTTCCAGAGAAACTGTGTCTCCCCCCCCCCCAGGCGAAAGTTCTCTGCCTTAATGAGCATTAGATACTGCTTTCTTCTGCCATCCAGGAGTCGATAGATAACATTTGATATTCTCGGATATCAAAATTAATTCTTTATAAGTGGGCAAGCGGGGGAATCCAGCAGTGGTCTAGATAGGTTGATAGAGCTAATTTCCTGGGGACTCCATACTGTGTCACATATCCTAGACATAAAAACCAAATTAGGGGTAGAAAAGAAATAAGCTTCTAGCAGACCAACTTTTGACTGGAACTCTGAAAGAGCTTTAACAGGTTATAGTATATTGTATTTGAGTATTACCCAACTGAATAGACCATTAATATAATGATTCATTCACAGGTATGGGCTAGTGAGGGTTTATGATCACTTTCCCTAACTTGGGAAGCTGATACAACTAATGGTGTTTACCACATTTGGATTTGTCTGCATCAGAGCATTCAAATGAGGGGCACCTGGGTGGCTCCGTCGGTTAAGCGGTTAAGTGTCCAACTCTTGGTTTCAGCTCAGGTCATGATTTCATGGGTTGTGAGACGGAGCCACAAGTTGGGCTCCATGCTCAGTGGGGAGTCTGCTTGAAGATTCTCTCTCTCTGCTCCTCCCCTTGCTTGCTCTCTCTCTCTCTCAAATAAATAAATAAATCTTTTTTTTTTAAAGATCATTCAAATGGTCTCTAATCATTATCTATGAATATGCTATTTACCTCATCAAATTGGGGTCATGGGAAATGCAAATAAGATATTAGGATTAGAAGAGACTCCCCCCCACCCCCCACTCCCCATCCCCCCAAAAAAAGCCTGGGTTCCCTGTGAAACTTTGGAAAGCAGGTGAGAACTAGAGAGAGAAAAAAGCCAACACAAAGCACCAGTAATCATCATACTGCCCGGTAAAACTGATACAGAGACAAAATTCTGTACCAGCTGGGAGTTTCTTCAGTATTTCCTTTGCAGGGACTACATGAACCACTGGCAGTCCTGAATCAACAGGAGAGAGCTGGTAGATTAAGGTTAGAGTGACGGAGCCTTAAGAAATGGAAAGTGGGTGGATTCTAAAACAGCCTCAGGGCCATCTTTTACAGAGCTCCCCTAGGTGCACCGCCCCTTCTGATCCTGGAGGCAGGACCCTCGCTAGTGTCTTCTAATCTCAGGAAGGACCAACTGCCGCATTTCAGCAGAACTTCATAGGTGTACTGTCATATTTGATGTATTTTAGAATACATTCAAATACCAGCTAAACTAGATTCAGAGATTTAAAACATTCCATATTTTTTTCATTTTCATTTTGACTCGTTAGGAATATCTCATGTCTTTGTTACCTAAAAACTGCCCAACTAGCTCAAAGAGTATTGTGAATTTTGTACGGGATTACTAGTCATTTGGAATTAGTCAACATGAATGTATTGAAGAAAATTAAATAATTTAAATCCAAACATTTCCAAGGCACCAAATCCTCCTTTGGTAAATTGTTAGAAGAAATAAAAACAAATGTAATAATAAATAATAAGCAGTAAAATAATAAATCATAAAAACGTACTTTAAAACAATCTTACTTCTTTAGTTGCATCAGATTCAATGAATGCAAAGTTGCTATTGTTCTGATTGCTAGAAGAAGAAATGAAAACAAGAATTATTCTCATATTGCCAATTCTAGACAATAGAAAATTGAGAGTATAATATAGATTAAGTAATCCCTTCTGACTTCTGAGGTCTCAAAGGCATCTCACGACCTTCCCAGGTATCCCATAAAACATCTGGCATCTGCATAGCTCTTTATTAAAGTAGAAACAACATCAACCAATGTTTAAAGAATGGAATTTAGAACAATAAAAAGCCATCTGGGGGTCCCAACTGTTCTATTTACTAGCCTGAAATCATGGGCACCCTTCTACCTACCAATTTCCTCATCTTTTAAGAGAAAAATACTAATAATATCTACTTTACCAGGCTGTTTTTAAGAATTAAATGAGATAACACATGTAAATGCTTGAAGGTCATAAATGATACATAAGGACTCCATAAATATTAGCTGTTGTTATTACTAACAATAATATAAAGTTAAAATACATTTATGATAAGATTTTTTTTTTAAAGATTTTATTTATTTATTTGACAGAGAGAGACAGCCAGCAAGAGAGGGAACACAAGCGGTGGGAGTGGGAGAGGAAGAAGCAGGCTCCTAGCAGAGGAGCCTGATGTGGGGCTCGATCCCAGAAGGCCGGGATCACGCCCTGAGCCGAAGGCAGAAGCTTAACGACTGCGCCACCCAGGCGCCCCTATGATAAGATTTTTTTGCCAATATCTAGATTCTTCTTATTGTCATAAAGATACTAAATTACATTTATATTATTATACTTACTGAGCCAGCTTCTCAACACATTCTATTTTATAAGAGTAAATTATAATTGAAGAAATTGTAGCAATTTTTTCACCATAGAAGTGGACATTTTACTACCAAAGTACCTGAAACTCTCTCTACATAGAGTCTGCTACATATGCACACACGTACTCACATGTGTAGGATATACAAGTTGAAGAGTACATTTGAATGTAGTCATGTAACTCGTACAAACAGGAGGAGAGACTTACTTTCTTCCAAAGTCTTTTCTCCTTGGTTTAAGATTCATGGGAATGAAAAATAACTATAAATTGCCTCTAAATTGATACATTTACTCTGAATTGAACTTGACATTGTCTCCTTTGAAGCATGATAGAAATTGTTTTTTGGTTTCTTTTTTTATTTGATGGGCCAAACCCAATGTTCAATAATGAATGAATGAATGAATGAATGAATGAATTCATTTATTCAGTCAACAAATAATTTTTGAGTAAGATACAGAAATGTATAACACAGAGAGCTTGTTTTCAAGACCCACCCATAGAATGGACATGTGTAAAAGTATTGTGTGGGAAAATAGCCAGCACAATGCCTTGCAGTGAGAAGATTCTGGATACAGGGTTTCTTTGTATGTGTCTATACGTTTTTAAAATAAATTTACAAAAAGTGGATCTTCACTGATATGCCTGTACCATTTCAGTATTGTTTGGATAGAGAACTGATGTTAAGAGAGTTGCCAGTGTTTGCTGAATGAGTGAAGAGAAAGCAGGAGGAGGGCAGGGAATGGTTATTTCTCTCCTTATTTACTTAAGAGCAAGGGCTCACCCAAAATTCTCTTATGGCTCCTTTGCCAAGACTTGTTCCCTAACCCCTTTATCTCCACCCCAAGAATTGGAGTTAAGTGTTGTTTTACCTTGTTCTTTGTAGAATGTATTTAAAACTGCATATCCCCTCAATCTTTTCCTTGCTTTACTCTTTTTAAGCACTCATCATCTTAAAACATCCACTTTAATTTCCTTTCTTATTATGTTTATTGTTTATTTCTGGGTTTCCTTACTTGAATGTAAGGTCTGTAAGGGCATCCATCTTTTTTCAGTTTCTTCATAACCCAAAGATGATGATTCTTTGATCCATCTTTTCCTTAATTCCAGTTTTGTTTTACTCAAAGTGTCCCCAGCATCCTTTGCATCTTTGCACCTCTTGGTCTGCCAGACCTACAGGGCACACGGGATAAAAACAATAACAGAAAACAAAAATTCTGAATGTTATTTAAGTTAAATCTTCTTCAATTCATTTTAATGGTGTGGGAGCATGCATGAAAGAAAAAAAACCCTACCATTTCTAAGATTTTAGCGTCATTCTGGGAGATATTACTTTATTATTATTCATGGTAGGTACAGAAAAATGGCAACACCTTAGTTAACTGGCATAATTTTATCCACTGCTGTCCTTTTGGCTGTGATTCTCTAATTTTCCAAGGGTTAATTTATTTACTCTATGAAACAATCAGAGACACACCGACCCTGATAGAATAAGAAGTGTGGATCAATGGAACTCTTTAACTTGTCTCTTTGTATTGGTAGACCCTATAATTAAATATTTTTAGAAATAGACAACTTTTGGGGTGCCTGGGTGGCTCAGTCGGTTAAGCATCCAACTCTTGGTTTCAGCTCAGGGCATGATCTCAGGGTCATGGGATTGAGCCCCACAATGAGCTCACACTCAGCAGGGAGTCTGCTTGAGATTCTTTCCCTCTGCCTACCCCCCCACCCTGTCACCGCCCCCATGTGTGCATGTGTGTGTGCTCTCTCACTGAAATAAATAAATAAATATTTTTTAAAAAAGAAATATACTACCTTTGCCATTCAAAAACCTTTAAATAGTCTTCTAAAATGAACTGTGTATATAATCAGCTATCTTTACAAATCTTGCTTACAAACCATTAGTAACCGAGGCCATTAACCATAGTGTCAATACATTTTGAAAGAGGCCTTAGAAAATGTCAATTTTATGATTTTCTTAGTAACTTACTCTGACAGAAACATATAATCTTTCTCTAAGAGTTCAAAATTGGAGAGACTAAGTTCAGAAGCATCCTTTGGAAGGCACCTCATCTTTAGGGCTGACTCCTAATTCTTTGCTTAGAAGATACACCGCACAACCATCTCAGTGTAGAAGCAGGGCAGATTCAGGAATTACATTTAAAAGTAGGAAAAAAAAAAGTTTTATTTTATGTTGATCCAGAAAACCTGTAAATACAGACACACGCATATTTTTGGCATGTTTTTAAATTAGAACTTTCTGACAGAAAGGGACAAATGACAAATATTTAAAAGACAAAACTGATAATGTAAAAAGCTGTAATAAATAATTTCATTAAAAATAACTGCACGATTGAAAAGAACTTAAAAAATAATGCTACTTTAAAAGGGTAGCAAAAGTGACATTGCCTCAGTCAAAACTTGTGGCATTATTTTTTCTTAGATTAAAAGTGCAGTTCATGTAACTTGAAAGCTAAAAGAAGAAAACAGAAAGCTTCAGAAATTCTGGAGAATTATTGAACAAGGGGGATGACAAATATTTAACTGTACTTGCCATGAACTGGCATGGCCTGAGGCTGAAGATTTCCTACCCTTGATTTATGGGGAAGAGAGAGGGGGAAGGAAGAGTTTCAGTCAAACTGTATAGGAATGGAGAGTTTTACAGTTTTTGCGTTTTGTTTGTTTCAATATTTGCTTCTAATTTTGGGGGGAGGAAAACATGGTGCCAGTGGCTTGTGGGTTGTAGTTGACTAGGTGCCTGTAACAAGGGTGTGGCTACAGCTATTCTATGAAGAATAACCTCTTTGGCTGGACCTAAATTGAGATCAGTACTCCTCTAGAAATTATATATAGCTTGCTTCTTTTCCATAGAAAACTTATACTTTAATAAGTATGCCAAAAATACACACACACACACACACACACACACAGACTGACTTTCTGGATCAAAATAAAATAAAGGTGCTTTTGAGTCTTAGACGCAGCTTGTGAATTCACCCAGGTTCTTTGGTAGAAACAATTTTACATGTATCTTTGGTGCAAGGAATTAAGTCAGCCCTAATGATAAGAATGATTGGGTGGCTTCCACAGCAGTAATTTTTAAAGAGGATGAAAAGTATATTCACCAAAAATTTTCTCCCAGTTCCTAAGTGTTCCATAGCACCTATTAAAATCCCTACCATTAATCACACCTTTTTGGGTGAGATTATCTCCATAAGATTCCTATTAAAATCCATATGCTATCTTCATAGATACCTAATTCGCAGGTATTGTTAGATCTTCAAGTTATTAACTACATTAATATACTCATGTTGATAGAGCTTATTAACTATTAACCTATTAACCTAGCCAAGACAGAATGTGAAGAACTGAGACAGGGAATAGCTAAATTTTGATGTGGGAGAACTTTTTTTAAAAGATTTATTTGTTTATTTGAGAANGAGTGTGTGCAGGCGAGGGGGAGGGGCAGAGGGAGTGGAAGAGAAAGTCAAGCAGACTCCCAGGGGAGCACGGAGCCCCAGTCGGGTCTTGATCTTACAATCCTGAGATCAGGACCCTGAGATCATGACCTGAGGCAAACGAAGGGTCGGATGCTTAAGCGGCTAAGCCACCCAGGCACCCCTGAGATGGGAGAACTTTGAGGAGGAAAACTTCGGATATGAAAGTTAAGGGCATTTCACCAGCCAGGAAGCATCTTAAAATATTTATAAGGGTATTGAAAGAAGTCGTAAATGAGAGGGGCGGTAAAGGTAATGGTGTTTCAAAGAGAACATATGGAGGGCAAAATAGATGAAACAAAATTGGTCTATATCATGGTTGTCTATGGTCACCCTGCAGATTTGAGTAGGGGACAGGGTTGATGTAACATTGCTGTCCCAGACCCAGAGTCTCTTTGTTGTTGTTTTTAAGATGTCATTCATTATTTGTTGGGGGGAGAGAGAGAGAGAGAGAGGGCACAAGCAGGGGAGCAGCAGGCAGAGGGAGAAGCAGGCTCCCCACTGAGCAAGGAGCCCGATGCAGGGCTCAATCCCAGGATCCCGGGATCATGACCTGAGCTGAAGGCAGACAGAGCCTTAACTGACTGAGCCACCCAGGTATCCCCAGTCTCTTTGTTTTAAGCCAAAATATTACAATATAATTTTGTTTTAAAATTATATTTGTGGGGCGCCTGGGTGGCTCAGTCAGTTAAGCATTGGACTCATGATTTCAGCTCAGGTCACGATCTCAGGGTCTTGAGTTCAAGCCGGAGGCAGGCTCCATGCTCAGCAGGGAGTCTGCTTGAGATCCTCTCTCTCCCTCTCCCTCAGTTCCTACCCCTGCTAGCACTTCTCTCTCTCAAATAAATAAATCCTTAAAAAATGGTATTTGTAAAGAATACCATTATTGCAACTTTCTCTGTGTCCCTTAATGATGCAGCAATGCTAAAACGTTAGTATTCTATTTGTGATTAACTTTTCTTGTAGTTAATGCAGTTAAATGAAAAAACAGTTAATCTAAATGTTTTCTTATTTCAATATGTTAATCAAAACTTTTCCTCTGTAAATACGTTAATCAAATCCTTCCTCTGTAAAACATACTGACCCAAAGCAATGGAGTATTCACGAGAGCTAACCAGCTTCCTTCCAGTTCAAGTCCTACGTTTCTTCTCCCACCAGTGTTGGGGGCTTACCCAAAATCAGTTCTGTTTGTTTCTAAACTAATTTATGCTAGTTGTTATTGTAATTATGTAATAGCATTAATGTTACAGAAACTAATGAAATAAGAATTGGAAGGGAAAATGGTTGTTTCTAGGAAAACTAAGTTGAATGCTTTAGAAAGACTCCCTGCGGACAATATGATTTAAAAAAAAAAAATGCTGCTAACTCAGATGTGGCTGAAAAACCATAAAAGATTATGAAGAAAATAAGCCAAAAATCTATAAAGATTCTCATATTATTTTGCTAATATTTTATGATTTGTTTTTCCTTTTTATTGAACCCAATATAAGAAATCTCAGAAGATACATTGGGATATGGTTCATATGGGAAGGAGATGACCTAATCAATAAAATTCCGATCAGTGAAACTATATTTGAAGAAAAGTCCTTGACGCTGCATGGAGATTTCAATGTAAAATGCCCACTGAGGTGTTTTATGTTAATGTGTTTTAAGTACGTAATGTTAAAACAATTAAAATGCAAGTTAACCAGGTTCCATTTGTTTGTATATGAATGTACACTATTGGTATCAAGTTGCTAATTTACATGCCACAATTTTTATGAAGCCTAATTCCAAGTGTGCAATGTAAGACACTGATTACTGTAGCACTTAGCAAGTTTGTTTGTAATATGTGATGTTTTTAAAGGGAGTTAGATTGACTTAGGTTTATGAAACTGTGACTAATTCCTTACAATATTTCCTAAAATGAAGGTCAGTTTGCAAGACCTGGTACATCTCAGGTTGAAGGGACGAAAATGGAATGCTCAGGCGTGTGGAACCTGTGTTCAAACTGTTGTCATGGACTGAATGTGTCCCCCCAAACTCATATGTTGAAACCCTAAACCCTAGTGAGACAGTATTAGGTGGTGGGCCTTTGGGAGGTGATTAGGTCCTGAGGGAGTCCTCATGAGTGGGAACAATGCCCTTATAAAAACAAACTTCAGAGAGCTCCCTTGCCTTTCCACCACGTGAAGCCGAGAAGATGGCCATCTCTGAACAGGAAGAGGGGTCTCACTAGATATCAAATCTGCTAGCACCTTGATCTTGGACTTCCCAGCCTCCAGAAGTGTGAGAAATAAATGTTTGTTGTTTAAGCCACCCAACCGAGGATATTTTTGTTATAACAACCTGAACGGACTAAGACAACTATGCTTACAGATAACATGATCGACAGTAATGTCTCCTACACTGGTTTCTCAAGAGATAATGCGAAATTCACTAACCCATGAGGAAAAGAGGAAAATCGGAACAATGTAGGTATCTTAAAAATCCTTAATGCATCCCATATTAAGGACTATTTACTCTTAAATATGTCCATTTTATTTTGTGTTAAAATTGACTTAAAAAATTAAGATGATGGAAAATTTTTTTGTTAATGTTCTTAATGGGCAAAATAAAATTTTGGATACTCTGGATACCCTTTGTTAGAGTTCTCCTTTTTTTTTTTTTTTTTTTTTCCCAGTTGCCACTTAGAAGGGAAGCAGAGCTATCAGTTTGCTTGGAATTATACATGACCTGTTTTACCTCTCTTACTTATACTGAATTCTATAAAAACAAACATGGATATGGGCTCATAGGAATGATCCAGGCAGGTGGACTCTTGCATACTTTTCTAGACAAAGTTTGATTAAGCATTGTTCTACAGCCTACAAAAATAGAAACCATGAAGGGGATTTTGAACAGCTTTGGATGCTCATGGAGGAAAGAAAATGATCAGGCTTGTTTTTAAGAAAAGGCAGGATACAGTGATCATCTGTAGATGTATGTTTTCAATTCATTCCCAGCTCTGTTGGCCTACTTATGGTAAGGGGGAGGGAGAGAACCAAACTGTCATTGTATGTTCAGTATGTGCTTCAGTTTAGCTTCGGGGGTGAGGAAACATGGCTCTGGAGTCACCCACAGCCACAGCTCCTAGGGGGATCTGTTGATAAAAGCTATATGCACTATTCATATGTAAAATAACTATACTCATACATAACACTTACCAATGATTTCCATTCTGAGATAAGAATCTCATTAGAAATCAATGGAAAAATCAGACTGAATGAAGGCTAGATTAATAATTGAGGCTTTCTCCTGGTTCAATCAGTATTTAAAATTGTTTATAGTTCTCCTGGGAATAAAAAAAAGAACTAACCCTAATGCTAATACCAAAACAAAAGAAAACAAAACAAAAACAGCCTTGGCAATTAGGTAGCGGAGCTTAAACATTTCATTCCCTCTATCACTACACAGCCTTTCTTGAAGGATAACTTTTTAAGAATTGCTATCAAATATTTTTAGGTGCTTCACAAATACCAACTCATTTAATCCTCATTAAAATTCCTTGAGGCAGGTCTTAGTAATGATATGGTTTCCATTTTCCTGTAATGTCCGTGGTCTCATGCCAGAGGAGGACGTGGAGTCCAATTCTTGCAATAAGGCTGGGAGAAGAGAGCTTGTTTCCTGAGGTTCGTGTGGACTCCCAATCCAGATACGAGCTCCTATCACCTGCAGGTAGCAAGTACCTGGCCACGTCCTTCCTGTTGTTTATCATCGAGAGCTCATTCCTACGTCTAATTCATTGTGTAAATATTTGGAGAACTAGACAGGATAGCTAAAGATTTGTCGACCTGTATGTCTATGTAACAACCTTAATTATTTTAATTTAAAACAAATAAATGTGTTTTTCCATTAACAGACCAAATCATGGTGTTAATCCTTTCAGATAAGCGGCTTCTGCTTTATGTAGATGCTTTTGAATTTGGGATTTTGTTCACTTTGTTCACTGCTTTATTGGGAAGGCTGGTGCCTGGTACATTGTAGGTGCTCAGTAAATAATTATTCAAGGTGTGAATAAATGTGATGATTGGGTTCTTCAGTTTGAAAGAAAAAAATGTGTATGTGTATATAGGTACGTCCTTATAGAAGGGTTAAGGGGGAGATTGGTGGGGGTTAAGGAGAGGAAGAGAATCTTGCTCTTTATTTATTTTTTGTTTTTTTAAAGATTTATTTATTTATTTTAGAGAGAGAGAGAGAGCACATGTGAATGGGGGGTGGAGTAGAGGGAGAGGGAGAGAGAGAATCTCAAGCAGACTCCTCACTGAGCACAGAGTCTAAGACAGGGATCGATCTCAAGACCCTGAGATCATGACCTGAGCCAAAATCAAGAGTAATAAATCTTTAAAATCAAAAATAAATAAAGAAAATAACATAATTGTGGGAAGGGCTTTTTCAAATTCTTCCCCACCGCCATTCCCACACTTACTCTCAGTGAGTATCATCCCCTCTCAGCTTCTTCCTTCCTTTCCTCAGCTGAGATCCCTTGCAATTTTGTTGAGAACTACTGCCCTAAAGTCTCATCTGTACTGTAACTTAGTTCTGACAAATTTAGATATAATTCCCCATACATGAGGATTAATACTTCTCTTGGTTCACTCTGCACCCTAATATACATGCTTTTTTGCATGTTTGCTTGTTTATTGGTTGGGGAAAGACACAAAGTTAGTCAATGAGCGCTTTGAAAACAATCAAAGTCAGTAGCAATTTGCTAACCAGTTATGTGACTAAATTAAATTTCTTTTCCCCTTATTTTCTTTGTTTTATGGTGAAATATGGTACATGAGCAAATCTCAAAAACCGAGTGCAGCTATGAAAACCAAAAACCAGAAACCAAAAAACCCCCAAAACAAAACAAAAAAAAGCACAAAAAATCCCCCAAAAAACAAAATACTGAGCACTTGTGTACCCACCACCCACACTGAGAAACAAAACATTGCAGGCACCTTACAAGTCACCCGAGTGCACATTTCTCACCTTGCATCCCTTTCCGTCATTCCTAGATGTGGTCTATACTCTGAATTTGGGGCTAATCATTGCCTTACTTTTCTGTTTTACCTCATTTGAATGTGTTCCTAAACAATGTGTGCTTCATTTGCCTGTTTTTGAAATTCAAGTCAATGAGGAGCGCCTGGGTGGCTCAGCTGGTTAAGTGTCTGCCTCTGGCTCAGGTCATGATCCCAGCACAGGTTCCTGGGATCGGAGCCCCATGGGTTGGCTCCCACCCCCCGCCCTACTTGTGCTCTCTGGCTCTCTCTCTGTGTCAAATAAATAAAATAAGTCTTTGAGAAAAAAAAAAAAGGAAATTAAAGTCAATGGAATCATACTGTCTTCTGTCACTTAAATTTTCATTTAAGAATTGTTTTTTCTAAAAATCTTTCTTGTGTATGCCTATAACTGTAGTTCATTGATTTTCCATTCCATAAAATATTCCAGTGTAGAAGTATGCCACCATTCATTTATTTTATTCATTGTCATTGGACTTTTGAATTATTTACAGGTTTTTTTTTTGTTTGTTTTTTTGTTTTTTTGTTTTTTGCTATTGTGAACCATATAGCTATGAACTTGGACATGCCTCCCAGTGCACAGGAGGAGGAATTTTGCCAGACGATAGCATTATACACAGGAATGGTCATATGGTATGCATATAGTCAACGTTACCAAGTAAAGTAAAATTATTTTCCCCTGTCGGGTTGAGCAGTGTACACTCCCACCAGCTGTGTGTGGATGTTTAAATTCAACTTTTCAAAACAAGACAGGCATGTGTAGATTTATCTATATCCTGAATTGCTGAGGAATAGCTGCAATTGGAAGAAAAAAGCAGCTTGATGTTCTTTTTCTTTAAATCTTACATTCTCCATAGGAAGAGGAGAGCCAGAGAATACATACAATTGTCTTTATGCTAATCTAAAATGTGCTAATTAAAGAAAAAGAAATTAAGTAGTAGCAAAAGAAAAAAAGTAAAGAATACATTTTCCTGATCCTCTTAATTAAATCTTTGACCTTGATTGCTTCGTGGGAAGGTTTACCAGAATATTCGTAAGGTATACCTGACGTACTAGCACGTACCTCAAAGTCATTTTGTCCCTGTTTTGTAAGAACTGTCATAGCTTAAAAGTGATACTTGACTACAGATTTTAGAGGAAATCTTTTTGTTAATTACGTTATTATTTTTCTTTGATATTATAAGACAGCTTAACATTTCCTAATTTAAAAATTTCTGAAGTAATATTCCTTCGATTCTTTGAATTGCTTTTGATATTTCGTGCTTTGCAAAATAAAAAATATATGCAGTTTTACATTTTAAAGCAATACACAACTTTTATTTCCTCATCTTTCCAAATTATGTTAGTGGAATATTTTTTAAAAGTTTGGGACAAAGTTACTTATTTGCCAAATATGAAAAAGACACTTCCGAAGAGTCTGGATTTAATTGTCCTATCAAATGTGTCTCAAGTTCCCGCTCTATTTTAGGTTTATAACTTTTTGATCTGAATTTCCAAACTAGCAAAAATGAATGATTTCAAGAAATACGGAACCTACAAGAAATTGACCAAGAAAATATTTTATGAGGCCAAGTTGAAATCAACAAAATGTATTCTGTTATAAACATATCATAATTCTTCATTTCTGCCATACATAATTGAATGATGTTACTTCTACAAGAAAAATACTGTAAAAAAATTACATATTTTGGAAAAAATATTTAGCAAACACTTCCTTTGAAAATAATTATTATTAGCTATGAAGAGAGTATTTAACCAACTCAACCATTTCCCCCAAATATTTCATGTGTAGATACATCTAAAATTCAACCTGAGTTTATGTTTTTGCTGTAGAATTTCACAAAGAATGCAGAATTTTTTTTGCTGCAGAACTTTGCTAATAAAAGGGAAATTGTTACTGTACTTTGATATTTAAAATTTATACATAATTAGCCAATCAGTGTTATTTTAGTAAGTCAGTTTTGTTCTTTACTAACATTTGTAATGGTATAAAGAAAATATGCTTGGCTTGACAAGTATTTGTGAAATTACAGTTTCTTAGTAGAACCCAGGTTCACATGGTGACAATGAATCAAGACATGAGATCCTATTTAACAATTGTCCTTCAAAGGGAAATATGGATTCACTACTAGTTTTCTTTTGCTTGTGTATTCCGTCCTTAGCTACAGCATGCACAACTTGCCTATTTTAAGTAATTGAACAGCTGCTAATTAGTAGTTTTAATAGTCAAGAAAAAGGTGAAGCATGTTGTGCATATTAACTGAACCTAAATGTTTTTTTTTCCTGAATAGAGTTGCACAAGAAAAAGCCTTTGAAAATTGCATTTGTCTCCATGATCTGAATTAACATAACTATTCATATCTTAACTGCCATGTGCTTCCTAATTCATGTCTTTCACAATGACCCACAATATTCACACTTGAAATAATTATTTAAAATTTTCAGACTTTAAAATAATTAGTAGTAAGCACATACAAAAGAAGGTGAGAATTAGATTATCCACCAGGAAAGCATGCTAACTTAAAAAAAAAATCATTACATCTCTACGTATGGGAATTAAATCCCAACGATTTCTCATTAAAAATACTGCCAAAATTCCTCAAGTAACGTTAATGAAAACAAATGATGTTTGGAAAGTTTGTTTGCCCAGAACAATCA
Organism: Ursus maritimus; assembly: GCF_017311325.1. Classification (NCBI taxonomy): domain Eukaryota; kingdom Metazoa; phylum Chordata; class Mammalia; order Carnivora; family Ursidae; genus Ursus; species Ursus maritimus. Next base: position 61,292,252 of record NW_024423344.1, on the reverse strand, counting down.
GAACTGACCTATTCAGAATTAATAATAATTCTGAAGTCTAGATAACTCAAAAGATTGAAAAAATATGTTTTGGTTTCAAGATGTGGTTTACATCAGGCATAAGTCATGAAACTAAATACATTAGCTTTAAAATTCTAAATGCCTTAAAAACACCCAAATACAAATAGCTGAGGGACTGTATTGAGTATTTGTCATTTTGTGCCAATTGCAAATATTGGGGTTTACCTAAACACAGAAAAAAAACGTTAGGTAAAATCCTACATATTTAGTTGTTTAAGACGAGAAAATATTATCTTAACTGTTTCAACATCAAAATTTGCAATAGCGAAAGATCTGCAAAATTTAAAAAACGGTAAGTGAAAAAAGGTGAGACCACCCAACATTAACAGATACAGGAACATTTTCTTTACCTGAAAATCTGTGTGGATCTGTAGGTAGGAGTGGGGCAAAATCCCCCGCTTGTCAGGCTGGGATGAGAAGCATCTGCAGAATAAGGAGCAGAGGCTGACTGAACAGTTAACTCTCTTTACAAAATCCACCTGTGTCCCCAGACCACTCTTGCTAAGTTTTTCTTTTCAAATGTCTAAATGTCTCTTGATTTTAGCGTGAACACGTGGAGTTACTTTCTCTTGCTCAGTAGTAACAACCTTTGTTCTATTAAATGTATGTTTTAAAAAAATATTCAATATTGTCTGACAGAGGACTTTCCATCCATCATTTATACAGTACTACTCCTTACATGTAGCATGGTCTGGGTCTCCCCAGTTTTTGTGGCGTTTGCAGCTCTAAGGAGACACCATGGGAAATTGTCCTTTAATGTTAAAACAGTATGATATACGCAAACAATGAATCATGGAACACTACATCAAAAACTAATGATGTACTGTATGGTGACTAACATAACATAATAAAAAAAAGTAAATAAAAATCAAAAAAATTAAAAATTGAAAAAAAAAACCCCAGCATGATTGAAAAAAAGAACAAAATATTTATTTAGAAAAAAATCCCGTCAAGAAAATCTGTTAAATGCTTCCTGTATTTAGATTCCTAGAATTTTTTTTTTAAAGATTTTATTTATTTATTTGACAGAGATAGAGACAGCCAGCGAGAGAGGGAACACAAGCAGGGGGAGTGGGAGAGGAAGAAGCAGGCTCATAGCGGAGGAGCCTGATGGGGGGCTCAATCCCATAACGCGAGGATCACGCCCTGAGCCGAAGGCAGACGCTTAACCACTGTGCCACCCAGGCGCCCCTAGATTCCCAGAATTTTTGAAAAGCTATTTTATTTCAAATACTTTAGAAAACTTAAGTCTTGTATTAAATTTGGCTATTGTTGTAAATTGCTGCAAATATGAGATTTATCCAGACGTCAAAGAAGTTATACAGAAGGAAAGAAGGGGGAGCGACAGAAAATAGGCTTTACGTCCTCTTCATTATATACTATGTTCATTCATATAAAGGAAGATTCTGAAGAGTACGCATTTTAAAATTATTTCTGATGTTTCCTAGACAAAGAGTTTCTTCTTTCTAAAATTTTGCCATGGGTTCTCAAGTCGCAGTTTTTAGTTTCACTGATGCACCCTTATCCTGCCTCTCTGTGGGAGTGAAATTTTGTAATAATGAATGCCTATGTGGGGAGCCAAAGAGGGGGAAGGCATGGGATATACATCACACCCAAACTGGACGGTGAGCACTATAATAATGAAAATTTAATTGTACCATTAATACCCAAAGAAGGATATAAAAAGGTCTCACAGCTGATGGTGATTGTTTAGAAAACATCTAAAATGGGTTGTAGAGTAGAGGAAGTTATCTGTGTTATTCAAACAAAACAGATTATTCCTTTTTATTATCTGGATATTTTAGGCAGAAATAGATTTTGTGTTTTTTTGGCACCGGGCACAATTGAAATACTTAGAACAGGGTGTAGTCAGCAGAACTAAAGATTTAAGTAAGTTTGAAAGGCTATACACATTGAGTCTGAGATTAATTACATGACATTAAAAATTATTTAAACACAGAAAGAACCCATTGAATCAGGGAATATAGCAGGTGTATTAATACCTAGCAACTCTAATTAGCATTTGTGAAGTTGAATTTTATTTTTGTGTGCTCTGTTAATTCTTCCGATGATGGATGCACGTTAGACATTAAAAAAAAAAAAAAAAGCCAGGGGTTATTTTTATAAGGTTGAAAGTTTCCACGATAGGCACCACCTTTGTGCCCAAGGAGTTTGTGGGTTGTGTGTGTGTGTGTGTGTGTGTGTGTGTGTGTGTTTCGAATCCTGAAAGAAAATAGGGATTATCCAGAACACCTGTAGAAGAGAAAAGTGGCTGCAGTCCCAGTGAATTACAAAGTTGTCTAGATTACACCCTTAAATGTTTGCTTATAGACTCTTTGTAATTTGCAACATGTTTCTGGGTAATGGGACCCTGAGACAACTCTAGTCTAATTTAATTGTCAAAGCCACATTAAGTACCACAGTCTCAGACACGCATTTTGAAAAATTTAACATCAAATCCTCCAATACTCGCTAACTTTGAGACTCCGGTAAGTGCCTTCATGTCTCTGGGTCACGGTGTCCTCATTTATAAATTGGTGGAGATAGTAATGACTCAACTAATCTCACAGGATAATTGTGAACATCAAAATGAGATAATATATAGCATTTTCTAAAATTCTTAAATGCTATACAAATGAAAGGAATTTTCCCCAACTACCTGGGACTCTGGGTTTCTGGGCATATTCTTCATGAGCACAATTTCTTTCCATCTGTTTCTCTCCTTTTCATTCCCCTCCTCCTGCTACACCACACAGCTTCCTAATGAGAGCATTCTTCCTAGCGTCTCACCCACGGCTTGTAATCCCTTTCCTTTAGCAGACACTCCAAAGATGTCTTTAATTGTTTGCCATGCCGGTTACCAAGTTATTGCCTCTCAGCTCCAAATTCACCCTTCACTACCTGTTCTGAGAGTTCATACTAAACAATAAGCACTTTCCTTCCAGGGAGCATGATGTAAATTTAGCCAGTGGAGTGGGAGAAACGTTGTAGGAGGAAGGGAGTAACTTTTCACGGTTCCTGTGTGTGTGGTTTTTCTTTTTCTGGCTTCTGCTACCGGGTTAGCCAGTGGTGTGGGTGTGTGCAGACCCGTGGCGCAGCTCTGCCAAGCCCTGCGCCCAGCGGACAGAGTTCTGTGGGAATCTTGCATCCCTGGCCGTGGTGAGCATCTCTCTGCAGCCCACCCAATGTGGACACTACACTGCACACTCCAGGCTCCTCTCCTGGAGCCACATCCTTGCCGCCTGTACACTCTCTGCTCTGCTTGCTGTGGCTGTCCTCACCCTGAAGGGTTATTTCTTACTCTCCTAGTGATGTGGACCACCTCTGGCCCAGCCGTGCAGCCGACTTCCCTGCCATTCAGGGAACTACAGTCATGTCTTTTCCCATTAGGTCTGAACCTCAGCCTTGGAAGGGGGACCTTCTTCCAAGTTTGTCTTTCCTTAAGGACTCTTCCTCACCCTTACGGTATCCCCTAGTATTCTCTTTACATCCTTACAGCTACACTCCTATCATAATTTAATAATTCTTTATATTAAACATCTCCCGTTTAAATTACTCTGTGATTTTTGTCTCTTGATTGGGCCTGGACTAATCCATTAGTTGCTAATGTATCAAATAATCACGTAAAAAATCTATGATAGTCGCAACAGTACCCTAAGTTATAATTTCTGTATATACTATTTTTAGCATATTAATTAAGTCATCATGTTTTCTTGCATTGAGGAGCATCAGAGAGAGAATTCCTATAATGGCAGTGGGCACTCGTGATGTAAGTAGTTTTAGTGTACTGTGGCTCTTGCTTTCAATTTTACTCAAATTTCTACTTTGCCCAGAACTTCCGTAAGACCAATATTGCTAAAACAACCCATAGATTCTAATTATAAATGTTACTATCACAGCTGCTGAATTCTTGAAATTTAGGAAACATTGTACAATTCAAGTGATCAAATATTTTCTTGGATAGTGTTACATAACTAGGAAGTAGTTTTTCTTTATCTCCAATAGTAATTGTTTATCATTTTTTACCGTCTCTGAGTCGAGGTAGTATCGAATTCCGTTGTACAGTCAAACTTCTTTATTTTGACCAGAAAATAATTACTTCCTCATGGGGAGAGGATGTGATGGGCCATTGTACAGGTAACAGGAAAACACTGTACATCTTCATAGCTGAGGTGCCATGGATTGTGTGGCAAATAATTTAATTATTTACTTAGTGTATGTACCAGCAGAGGAAAAGTGCAAAAAGCGTTTGTAAGACACTGTAAAAGGTAAGAAACATGCTGATGGAGAGATGTTAAAATGTGAAAAAAATATGCCTCTCAGAATCAATGAAATACAGTAGAACTCTAGGTAATTCTAGGACAGAAGCGCCTTGATATTGCTGCCCTCTCATAATTCACAATATTTCAGTTAAATGCAATTTCTTTGTATGATTATAATATTTTACTTCTAAAATTAGAAGAGAGTTTTATAGGATAGTTGAAGAATCTACAGAGTTCAGACTGTTGGGGCACCATCAGACCACATGAATACCCAGCCCTGATTCATGAATTAGGTCTGGCAGGAACCCCCACATGGCTCCCAGCTTCCATTCTCAGCTGGACTGGCCCCAGTTTCCGGTGAGTGCCCTGGGGCAGTCAGATGTTTAGTATTTGTGGGGCCATCAAGCCCATTCCCTCCCTCTGCCTGCTGCCCTCGGATGCTGATTCCATCTGGGTCTTGTAGGTCTTTATGGTTGGTGTCTGTGTGCTCACATTGTGAGGTTTGTGAAGCTTTGTTGTAGATGTTGCCGGAAGGTTTTGGTGTTGCTATTCTTGTTTGCCTGTCTGGTCTGTTTTTATGGATGTATTGAGGAAGATTCCAACCTCCTTTGCTACTATGCTATTACCACCAGAACCTTACCAGATCCTTTTGTTTTTTAAACTGCCAGTTCCAGCCCAATAAATTAATTCATGAACATCTGATGGGAAGGGATCTGTACTTTGAAAAGCAGTAGTCGATGCGGTCCATGTTGTGCATCATGGAATTTATTAAAAGGCTATATCTATATGCCAAAGATTGTGCTTGTGTGCATTCTCTTCAGAGATGTTCTATTCAACTCCCCCCACCCCATTCTCATCAGTATTTGATTTCCAAAAAAATTTAGAAAAATTGTTTGAAATGTAGATTAAATCTACATTAAACCAGAGCAACAGAAATGTATATCTGCACTATATTGTTTTACACACCATCTATAGAGCCTCTTTCATGCAGTATTTTTTTGGTTTTTATCGTATAATTATTGCTTTACATTGAGGTATGTTAAAAGAAATAGCTGTATGTTATCCTAAGGATGTTCTTAAGGGCATGCTTATATTATTATGTCCTCCTAACAAGTATCCGTAGGAAAAATTTCTCTCATGTCTCAGTATCTTCATTATTATTTGAACAGCACAGAAACAATTAACTTAAGAGTATTTTCAGGGTATAAATAATTACATAAAATACATGGCTGGTACTTTTAAAATTCAATTGAAGTCAGAATTATTTTAGTATTATAGTATTAACATAAATACTTCTGTAAATTTGCCTGCTTGCATAATACCATTCATCAATATTCTTTCTTCATTTATTCTTTTTCTTGTCTACTTGTGAGACTCTTCTGCCTGACGTTGATAATGCAAACTTTGCTATGAAATACTGGAACACAGGGAGATAAGGTACTAGTTTCTTGATGTGGTGAAATGTCTTTATGTTTTCAATTATGAAAAATCTTGGCTCTCCAACATGTCAAACAATAGGACATACTTTCACTTTTATGAGTTGCATTATTTCCCAGAAATAGGAATATTTCTTAAAGATATTTGAATATTTCTTAACATCCTTTATTAGGCAATGTTTCTATTTTACTGTTTTTAAGATGCTTAGATTTCAAAATGTTTGGTTTCAAATGCTTTTGCATTGATTTTAACTTGAGGTAGTGAAAGTATTATCTCAATAAATATAAACAAAGTTGATATTTGCATCTATTTTCGGAGTATCATTACAATTTTCCTTTCTGATTATGTCCTTTGAAGAACAAACACTTTGACATTAAAGAAACATACTTCATTAGGAATTTGATGATGAAAGTAAAAAATTCATGAGGTGTTTTGATTTTATAATGTACCATTATAAGTCAAATAATGCAAGATTTCCAGAAAGCAAGCATTGGTAATGAAGCTAATTTTGGAAGTACAATGTTGTAATCATACAATTTTCCGGATTTTCTGAGCCCTCTGAATGTCTACCTAAATGTATTACTATTCTATATAGGAAGGAATAATCTGGACCTTGACTAAAAAAAATTCAGGAAACAGTTCCAGGTGCTAGGACAGGAATTAGTAAGAGCTTGGGAAGGCTTCAGTTCTAGGGTGGACTGAGAATTAGGCAGAACAAGAACTCAAAAACAGAGGTAAAGGCAGGTCTCGGTCTATCTGACCTAGGGCACTATTGGGCACTGGACTAGTGCCCATAACGATGAGTCTCAGAAAGTGTGGCTGGGGCCACATAAATATGCACTGTCACAGATGTCTACTGATGCTCAGAATCCAGGTCTGGGGTATAATCTAGTGGTAGACATCAAGTGAATTCAATTATGGGACAAAAGATGTATAAGTTAGGAAATGGGTGAGTTGGGTAATTAGTACATTTGAAATACTGTGCCATTAGCACATTTCCACAAAATGAATTATTAAAGGAAAAAAATGAAATTATCTTAGAAAACACAGGTAGCATTACAATGAGCATGAATCAAGAGTACAAATAAGAAGGACAGGTGTGTTGGGTTTTTTGTTTTGTTTTGTTTTCGATTTCCTTCTTCCCTTTACAATCTTGCCTATTTCTAGTTTAAATGGTCTCTGCCTGACTTCGTACCTTTGGCTCCGGCAGTTGGCCTAGCAACACGTTTTGTTTAGTTCCTGGGAGAAGAACAAAAGGTCCTTCTTCGTGAAAATTCAGACCATCCAACTTTAGTACTGGCCTTAGTATTCTCCTTGTGTGAGAGCCTAGGCTAAGGAGTTTGGCTGATGTTCAGGGCCCTGGAACGAGAATAAATCTCAAATCTGGAATTAAATATAGTATAGGATTATTCACAAGAGTCAAGTGCATGTAATGTCAAGTAGACTACTTGTGAGAGCCAATCTAAAATACTTAGGTGAAGTCTCCTTAAAGAAAAAATCAGGGGCAGTTGTGCAACGAATAAAACCTCTGTCAGCAACACCCTAAAGGAGCAGAGCAAGCCATATCTGATGGTAGCATTTCTGCCTCTCTGGAGCGAATACTCTTTGACAGTGAAAATATACTTGCTACTTACTTAAAAGAAAAGATACATATCTGTATTCATGGAAATACACTAAAGTTCTCCTGGCAAGCTGTCTCTGAGTATAAAAGGAGTATCCTTGGAAGCCAGGCATTTATAGGAAATAACAGGCTGAATAGGTTAATCTTCCACCTTACAAAAGGCTTGATTAATAAGAATTTTCTCAAAAGTGATATTGCAGGTCTCCTGCAATTCAAATGAAACCATAAAACTTACAGAGTGTTTCCTTTCTCTCAGCAAATGATAATTTAAGTTACAGTACAGAGAAAGCCCCAGAAATATATGCTCATATACCACCTTTATTTTGCAGGTGGAGTGATGGCATGGCATTCCTATTTTCTTTCCTATTGCAATTCAGCTTTACATTAGAATTGTGAGGAAAATAATGATACTGCTTTATTTTCATTAAAGCATTTTTTAAAACGTTGCATTAAATTCCGTATTTCTGTGCGTGTATTATCTTCATAATTGTGCCGAATGTTAGTTCTATGAGGGCAGGGATGTTGTCTCTTTTGTTTGTCACTGATCCCTCATGTCTGAAGTAGTGCATGGCACACGGTAGGCATTGAATAAAGGAATGTATGGATGAGTGAATGAATGAATGTTCTAAGGAGCTTACTGGATGTTTCTTCTACGATCCTATGAAAGAAAATATATGATGTAGCACAGTGATGATAAGAAAGAAAAAGAAACTGGTGTTCTTTCTTTTCCCCAGCAGGTTCATATACGATAAAACAAGAAGAGAATCCCAACTATCTCTCTCCCATTTTTGGCTAATAATTGGCTAATAATTTAATGTGGAATGTGTGTTAGGGGATGATATTAGAAAGGCAATGCTTTTCAGTACATAGGGTATAGGTATAACGAGTTTTAAACAGAAATACTCATTTTATTCAGTAGTTCACAAACTGGATATTTCCCCAATACTTATAAATTACAACAGAAAACCCATTTAACTTCCCCATGGAGAAGTACTATAAGCAGAGAATAGTGAATCATATGGGGCTCTAAGAAATTTGTTTTGTTTATGTCATTTCCTATTTTTGGCTTAGGTTATTTAATTAGTGAAATGGAGTTAATGACATAAAAACATTTCTGAATCTATATTGATACATATGTACACACATTTTCAATATTGAAATATATATTTGCTATGGATAATGGTGAAATTTGGCTAAGGGTACACATTAGAACAGTGCTTGATACATTGTAAGCACTATTTAAATCTTAGCTTTTATTATTATCATTATTATTATTTTGAAGATACCACTCAGTTGCTTGAGTAAATGTTCAATAAAGAATTGATTAGAAAAGAATATCCAGTGTTTGACACAGAGTATACCCTGGGGAGGAAATCTCAATTTTATAAATTAAGTTGTAGATTTCTTGTATATCTAGAATCTAACTTGAGATTTCATTGCTTTTGGAATAGCAAGTTTAAATTTGATTCCTTTACTTATGGCCTTTCTTAATTTTACTTAGCCTCAGTACCTTCCTATATAACATGGGGACAGTTATATCTACTCCTCTAGATCATTATGAAAATATATTTTGAAAGATTTGTTTAAATAAGACTGTGTATGTGTATATACCATTGTGCATGTGATACGTGCTAAAACATTATAGCTATTATCATATAGTCATCTTTAATACTGATATCCAATTACACCATACATCATGGATATGATCTACACATATGTATATATGTATATATGATATATATCAAGTATCTCATATTCTTGGCATCTATCTTACCTAGTTTCTGAAAAGAAAGAAAAAACTAAGTCCTCATCATTTCTTTAAAACAATAATGTTAGTATTGGAAAGTTTTCCCTTATAATATTCTGTTGCTGATTTTTCTTTAACTTCTATTCATTAGTCCTAATTCTGCCACCTTGGTTCTTGGTTCAATTCTCCCTTTAAACAATAATTAGAAAACATAACATGCTGCTTAAAACCAAAACTTCAGAGTCAATCTAGATAGTGTCTTCTAAAATCTAAGAAAGAGGTATTTGTGATCTGAATTTGAAACAGCATTTCTAGCAGGGCTATACTAATTCCACTAAGAAAGGCAAAACATCTTTATAATGCCAGGCTATGTCATCGTCTAATAATTTTTAAAAGTGCCTTATTAGCTTGGACTTAAACAAATTTAAATCTATTTTTGACCTACCTTTGTCTCCAGGTCTTTATTACATTCTTTCCATAGTGGTTGTGGGTTTGGTGAGGCCCGTGCTTCATGTGGATTAGTCATTGTCCACTAATTATGAGCAGAAAGGACTCTGGCACAAGGATGAATATTTGAGTAAACCAAAACCATCACCAGCCAAACTGGTGGAAATCCATGAAGTAATAAAGCACTAAGCTTAAGTAACTTCTAATTTACCCCTCAAAATTTTCTTTAGTTTCCCCCAAGTCCTCCAATGAAATAGCAGTGCGGTCTTCATTTTGTAGACGAGACATACACCTCTGAAGATTCATAATAATGCTGTTTACGTGTTCCATGTTGGATCATGGTTCTTTTGACTAGTAAACAAATCTTTCTTTGAGTTCTTCCATTGAGTTCTGCATTCAGGAGCCTCCACTCAAACAGGGAAGACAGTCATCATTCAAATTACAAATATAGGGAGTAACCCAACAGAGCAGAACTTAAGCACAAAAATAAGTAGCCCCAGTAATTATAAAGCGATGAAAGAACGATGGAATTTATGAGTGCATCCTGATAATCAGAGATAGATAGATGAATGAGTGAATAAATGCTGGAAAAGGGAGGTTCTTACAGGAGAACCCTGAGGATTGGCTGTAAATGTGGAAGGAATGCTGAAGTGGGAAAGTCAGTCTTTGCAACCACCATAGGAAAGATTTGTGAGGAAGGAATCATCAGGATCAGGATATTCACATGGTCTTAAAGAGTCTCCCCCCAAACTCTTCACTAGTTACATGGAAAAAAATAGTAATTACACAGCAGAGAAATCAGAAGACACTTTGACTAGTGACCGAAATTAGTATCACTGGTTGAGAGGCAGATGGACATTGTATGCCCTCTGAGAGGACACAACACAACCAAAACAGTATTCTGACTGAGTCTAATCATGAGGAGATATCAAATGAATCTACAGTGCAAAACGGTCTATTGAAAAAATGGAGGATTCTAGTCTTCAAAGTGCAAAGTCATGAAAGATGAAGAAAAGCTAAAGAAATGTTCCATTTCTAGTCTTCTTAACGAAAGGCTAATGAGGCTTAATTAAATATATCCAAACAAGAGTCAGATATGTCACTTAGTTTTAAACCTCAATTGACAAAATTAGAAGAATGATGGTTGGCTAAATAAAAGTAAATTAGCTATTTTGATTATGGAAGTTAATAATTGCACTGTACTTAAGGAAGACACCGATTTAATGTAGAAAATACACACTGAGATATCTAGGGGTAAGTGTCATTAAGTATATTACCTACCCTCAACTGTTCCAGAAAACACACACACCTACATATACACAGATCTATTATAAAGTAAATGGGATATGATTTTAATAATAAGTGAAAGGATGAATTTTTTTGAGTGTTCTAATTTTTGCACCTTTTTGTAAGTTTGAAATTATTTCCAAATAAAAAATTAAAAAAAATTAAAAACGTATACCTTAAAAATGTTTTTAAAATGTAACTCTGCTACAAGTATTTTAATGAAATAAAACTTGAGACAGAAATTAAGCTTATGAAGGGCACTTGTCATATGAGCACTGGGTGAGGTATGTAAGTGTTGAACCACTGATTTGTACCCCTGAAACTAATATTACCCTATATATTAACTAAATGGAATTTAAATAAAAACTGAAAAAAAGAAGCTTACCATGAAACTAATATAATTATATAGTTAATTATAATTCAGTAGAAAATTAATTATACTTCAGTAGAAAAATGCCAAAAAAATGAAGCTTATAACTCAAACTTTTATAAAAAATCAGCATGTAATATTCTACTTATGAAACATTATATTCTATTGCTTTTAAAATGTTATTTTTAGATGATTATGTGTTGTTAATGTTTTTATGCATTGTCTGAAAAACAGTGATTTAAGGATAAATAGATCAATAGATTAATTGATACCTAACACCTTAAGAAAATTCATAGAAAGATATTATGATTTCTCTTGGAGAACTAATAAGATGAATTTTTTAAAGACAATTTTTTTAACCTCAATAAAAACTTCATTTCTTCACTTACTTCACTTTTATTTCAGTTTTTCACTATTAATTGCACTTCTTCAAATTATTTACTATTGCCTCTGTTGAATATAGTTAATATAACAGCTCTTATTTTAACCAAACAAAGGGCCGATGTTTGCAAAGATACTGAAACACAATCTTTTTCTCCCATAGACACAAGATTCCCTTATCAGTTGTAACAAATACCTCTTCTGTTCATTGATATTCAGTTAATAAGTAAATGTTTCTGCTCCATAATTTACATAAAAAGATTTCAGTTGACTTAGCTAAATGACACATTGTGCTGACCCAAAGATGAAAGCCTTGATGTTATTCTTGCTTGGAGAATATGAAAAATGATGTGCAATTCTGAAATATTCCCATTTAATTTTCAACAAGACAGCTGAAGTATTTTCAGCGGTGAAATTTTTGAAACCTCTATCGATAGTGGATAAATTCTTTAAATTCTAAGTTAGCCCACATCCCTAGCATTAACGTTTTAAGGGGCAGCCAGCTGACAGCACAATTTGTGGTCAAAATAATGGATTCATAATGCTGGATTATTTATTACAGTTGTCATCACTCTGAAGTCTCTTAATAAACCAAATAGCACACATTTGTAATAACCAAAGCCATTTTTAATTTATGAAATTATATTATGAAAAGGCTCTAACACTATACACACATAATAAACTTTGCACAAAAATGATAATTGAATTTATTTAGATTATACAAAAATTAGCAATGGTTGAAATTGTTTAATCATCAGTTCCTTGAATATGTCTTGAAACCAAATCTATCTTGTATAGCTACAATTTGAAGATATTTCTTTATCTTTTTCTCTTCTTTCTTTTTCTTTCTCTTTCTTTCTTTCTTTCTTTTTCTTTCTTTCTTTCTTTCTTTCTTTCTTTCTTTCTTTCTTTCTTTCTTCTTTCTTTCTTTCTCTCTTTCTTCTTTCTTTCTTTCTCCTTTCTTTCGAGATCGACTTTATTTATTTTAGAGAGAGAGAGAGAGAGGATGCAGTGGGGAGGAGCAGAGGGAGAGGGAGAGACAAACACAAGCAGCCTGTGCTGCACACAGAGCCCGATGCGGGGCTTGATCTCATGACCCTGAGATCAGACCTGAGCAGAAACTAAGAGTCCAACGCTCCACCAACTGTGCCCCGCAGGCGCCCCTGAAGCTATTTCCATGTAATCCAAACATTCAAAAAAGGCCTCTCAAATACATAAATTATTATCTGCTTTGTTCTCAACAACCAGATTCAGTATTTATAAATATCCAGATAACTGACAACCATTTTAAATTTCGTTTTATACATTAGCTTCCTGGGATTTATGCATCTTATAATTGAAAGTTTGCACCCTTTTACCAACTACCCATTTCTTTTCCCTCCAGTCCCTGGCAACCACCATGTTACTCTCTGTGTCCAGGAGTTTGGCTTTTTTTTTTTTTTTTTTTTTTTTTTGTAGATTCCACATATAAGTGATATTATTTGTCTTTCTCTTTCTGGCTTATTTCACTTAGCCTAATGCCTTCCAGTTTTATCTGTGTCATCACAAATGGCAGGATTTCTTATTGATGGCTGAATAGTATTCCATCTGTCTATTTGAAATTTTCTTTATACATTCATCCATCAACAGACTTAGGTTGTTTCCTTGTCATTGCTCTTGTGAATAATGCTGCAATGAACATGGGAGTGCAGCTATCTTGTTGAGATACTAATTTCATTTCCTTCAGATGTATACCCAGAAGTGGGATTGATAGATCATATGGTAGTTCTATTTTTAATTTTTGAGGAATCTCCATACTGTTTTGCATAGTGGCAGCACCAATTCACATTCCTACCACCCGTGCACAAAGCTCCCTTTTCCTCACCTCCTCACCCACATTTGTTGTGTTGACTTTTTGATAACAGCCATTCTAATAGATGAAGTGATACCTCATTGTGATTTTGATTCACATTTCCCTGGTTAATAATCTTGAGCATCTTTCATGTACCTGTTTCCATATCTTCTCTGGAAAAATGTCTATTCAAGTCCTCTGCCCATTTTTAAATCAGATTTTTTTTTGCTACTGAGTTGTATTAATTCCTTATAAATTTTAGATATTAACCCCTATCACAGAGATGGTTTGCAAATATTTTCTTCTACTGTGTAGGTTGTCTTTTCATTTTGTTTATTGTTTCTTTTGCTGTCCAGAAGCTTTCTAGTGTGATGTAGTCCCAGCTGTTGATTTTTGATTTTGTTGCTTGTGCTTTTGGTATCATAACCAAAAAATCCTTGTAAGAGCAATGTTAATTAGCTTTCCCCCTACATTTCCTTCTAGGAGTTTTATGATTTCAAGTCTTAAATGTGGTCTTTCGTTTACTTTAAGTTGCTTTTTGTGAGTGGTGTTAAAATAGGGTCCAGTTTCATTTTTTGCATGTGGATATCTAATTTTCCCAGCACCATTTATTGAAGAGACAATCCTTTCTCATTGTGTGTTCTTGCATTCTTCTGTTAGTTGACCATATACATGTGGGTTTGTTTCTGTGCTCTCTATTCTGTTCCTTTGGTCTATGTGACTGTTTTTATGCCAATACCATATTGTTTTGATTAGTATAACTTTGCAGTATAGTTTGAAATCAGGAAGTGTGATGCCACAGTTTTGTTCTTCTTTCTCAGAATTGCTTTGGCTGTTGAGATCCATCTTCCCTGTGATCCTTTCTTTATAGTTATTTTCCATCTCTTTTTCTTTCTTTCTTTTTTTTTTTTTTTTTTTTGGCTCCACTGTGTAGCAGTAGGTCCTTCACTGGATTCTTGAGCCCTCTCAGGGCTATTTTTGTTCAGGAATAGTTGTCCAATTTTTGTTTTTGTGTAGAAGAATGAAGGCTAGTATATTCTATTCCATCATCTTGCTGAAGTCAATCCTCTTGGTAATGTGGTAAGGACTGGTTATGTGCTGAAAGTTCCAAAGGTAGACGGATGAATATTTTTATTACAGTGTCTAGTTTATTATAATTATTTTATCTATGAAAAATACTGATACACAACACGTATATCTATAGCTATAGTTATGCAGTGGCTTTACACATTCATTTAACGGATATTGATTAAACACCTACTATGTGACATCACAGTGTTAAAAACTAATAACTGTGAAGAAAACAGGAGGGAAAACTAAATTCTGGAGCCCTTAAAGGAGATTCTCTATGGCAGATTTCTAGAGACCATGATTTCTGGAAACATTCTGCAATTGACATTTGCCAGATTGAGACTGGTCCCAAACAAGCTGAAAAATGCCCTCTACTGGAGAATGTTGGTTTACCATGTCTGGATCAAGTCCAGCCTGTTTCCGTTGGACACCGAAAGGGTCTAGATTAGATTTAGGAAGGACACAATTTAGGGGTGGGAGTTGAGGGTGGAAATGAAGAAAGCAGCAAACTCACACTATTTTCCCTTGGAAACTTTATCCCAGAATTGCACTTACATTTGGGAAATCTTTCTTCCTTCCAAGTACATTGTTTTCACTTTCTGGAAGTAGAGAATCATGAGAAATTTCAAAGTGGAAGGGAGAATGTGAACCTTTGACTTATTCTACAAGCTTCTGTTGGTGCTAAAGTTATGCATATTCTATTTTTGCCACTTCTAAATTATTTAGGCATAGAAAATATTATTTTAAGATTCACAAAAAGATTGTTTTCCTTACTTCCTCTTTTAGTCATTCATTTATTCATTCATTCAATATTTAGAAAGCAAAAGAATTGCAATAAGCATGGTTAATCAGTTTCCTTGTCAGTCTCTATTTCTGAAGCAAGTCAGTGAGTACATTATTTTTCATCTTTTCTTATTTTTGGTTTTGTTTATTTCACAAGTTTTCCTTGAGTACCTACTAGAGGGGTAGAGGACAGAAAGAGGAGTACGTTAAAGTCTATGTATGGAAGAGACCATTATTTCTGAGTATAGCAGCCAGGCTCAATTTGTACAACAACACTATGAAAACTCTCTATGGTTCTTATAAAATTGAAAATCATCACTGCCTTTAATAGTTTATAATCAATATTATATAAGTAAAGCTGTCACATGTTAATGAAAATCTACATTATCTACATTAACATACATTATTAATAGCTCAATCCACTGTTCTCAAACTTCAGAATCACATGGAGGGCTTGTTACAACACAGATTTCGACCTCACCCCTACAGTTTCTGAGTCAGTGCATCTGGGTGGGATCTAAGAATTTGTGATTCTAATGAGCTCCCAGAGGATGATGATGATGTTGGTACTAGAAACACTGACTTAAATCAGGGCTCCACAAACTAAAGCCATGGCCAAAACCCGCCACCACCTGGAGTTATTTTTGTAAATGAAGCTTTATTGGAACATAGCCACACCCACTTTTATTGTTTATGGCTGTTTTTATGCTCCTGTGGCAAGATTACAGAGTTGTGACAGAAAAGGCCTTATGACCCCCAAAGTCTAAAACATTTACTATCTGACCTCACTCTCTTTCTCTCTCTCTCTCTTATTCAGACACACACCCACACACCCACACCCCCCGACATCTGACTTAAATGATCATTGTGTTCTCATCTGAAATTCTCATTTGAAACTATTTTTGTGATTTTTAGTTAAACGTAATCTTGATAATCACAAATCCAAAGCAAGAAATACTTGCTTAAAGCTTTTTGGAGTACTTAATATGCAGCTTTTAAAGATTTAACAAACAGGTTCCTGAAAGTGTTGACTGAAAAGTAAAATAGAAATTCCTTTTCGCACCTCCAGAGTCTGCCTCTACCAGTAAGAAAAATAATAAATAATGAACTTTAAAGGGTAAATTAGTTTGACGGCCAGACCTAATTGTGTTATTAGACATAGGAACTTAAAAATCCTAGGTGTTTAATATTAGCTGGTATTGACTGGCATGAACATAGAGAGAGAGGCTATTTTCACAGCATTTTTTTTCCTGAAATAATAATGGTAAGTTTCACTTCTCTCAAAATAAGGGTTTTTAGAGAGTGACTATGGAGATAGAATCAGAGTTGAAATTTGTTCTTTTTAAGTTAATCAAAGACTTCAGAAATAACATTAATTCAACATGCAGGTTACAAATAATTTACAGAAAATGTGGATTAATATTTTTAATTCCTTTGATATCCTTCTAATAAGCATCTGTGGCAGATAGTTGGTTTGATTTGCTCATTGTCCTTTCCAACCTTCTTCAAGGATACAGAGAACAAAAAGCTAAAACTACCTTGGCCAGTCTATCTTCCAGTTAGGATGCTTGATGAGATCTAGAGTCCACTAAACTGGTTGTTGTCTGTGAGACTTTGATTGAGAACTGCATCATTTGGGCAGGGAGGCCAGATGGGAGCCTCCAGGATGGGTTGGTGCAGAGCCTGGAAAAGATGGAACGTCCCTGACTCTGCAACTGATTGTCTTTTGCAAATGCAACAGGGGTAGAGACTAAAAGTTGTGCCAAGAAACTTAATCTGGAATAGAGTTTTCTCAACCTTAACACTACTGACCTTTTAAATTTTGGGGGGCAATTATCCTTTAAAATAGAAACAACAGTTTCAATTTTGTGATTTTTGAAATATTGTGGGGTTTTTGCTTATTTTTTTAAAAACAAAGAGCTTTTTCAATATATTTTCTATGGGAATATGAATTAAATACAAATGTGAAAGCAACACAATTACAAAAGATCACAAAAGGACACCAGTCTTTAAATCACTGAGGATTGAAAGAGGAGTAACACTGTCTCTGCAGGTCTCCCCAATGAACAGGATAGTAAAGAGCAACCAATGTATTCATAGGAAACAAAATCAAAACTATAAGTGAGCACAACATACACATGCCTATTTTAAGCGCAACTCTATTTGAGATGCAAATAAGGCTAGGCCTTATTGTTTTGTTATGGACTGAACTGTGTATGCCCTCAAAATTCATATGTTGAAGCCTGAACCCCAAATGTGACGACAGTTGGGAGATAGGGCCTTTAAGGAGATAATTAAGGTTAAAGGAGGTCATAAGGATGGGGCCCTAATCTGATAGAACTGGTGTCCTTATACATAGAGGAAGAGACACCAAAGATCTCTCTCTTTTTCTGTGTTTGTGCACAGAGAAAAAGCCATGGGAGGATGCAGCCAAGAAGGTGGTCGTCTCCAAGCCAGGAAGAGAGGTCTCACTGGAAACCAACTATACCTCGATCTTAGACTTGTAGCCTTCAGAATTGTGAGGAAATACGTAGCTGTTGTTTAAAGATTTTATTTATTCATTTGTTGCAGGGGGGCAGGCAGAGGGAGAAGCAGGCTCCCTGCTGAGCAAGAAGCGCGATGGAGGACTTGGTCCCAGGACTCTGGGATCATGACCTGAGCCGAAGGCAGACACTTAACCAGCTGAGCCACCCAGGCATCCCTGTAGCTGTTGTTTAAATCACCCAGCCTCTGGTATTTTGTTATGGTAGACTGAGCAGACTAATAATGTCTCTCGTGCAAAAAGACCTTAGCAATAATCAAATACCATTGTTCCTGCAAATGTATTTGAACCATTGTTCTTGCAAAGGTATTTGAAAACAGATCGTGAATATTTTAAAGGAAAGGCACTAGAATTTCTATATCAAAGTAGAAAAACATATTGACAAGAAGCTTTAGTTCGGAAGAGTAAAAGAAATAGACAAGAAAATAACAGCATGACAAAGACATCGTCCTTGCCCTAAGGATGGGAATTCAGCAGAGGAGACGGAGATATAGAGAAATAATTGCAATGCAGTACGATACTGAATTTGCATTCTGTTGTTGCCATAACAAGTTACCACAAACTTAACTTAGAACAAAATTTATCATCTCACAATTTGGTCAGCCAGAAGTCTAATGTGGAACATCAAGGTGTTGGGAAGCTGTGTTCCTTACCGGAGGCTCTGGGGAAGAATTTGCTTCCAAGTTAAGTCAGCTTTTGGGGAATATTCAGTTGTAGGTTGCCGGAGGGCTGAGATTCTTTTTCCTTGCTGGCTGGCAATGTGGGTTATTCTTAGCTCCTAGAGACCACCTGTATCCCCTGGTTCATAGACCTTTTCATCATTTAAGGCAGCAAAGGCAGACCGGTCCTTCTCACACCTTGAATCTGACGGCTCTTTCTGTTTCATCTCTCCTGTCTTACTCTTCTACTATTCTCTTTGGCTTTTAAGATTTCATGTTGGGTCCACACTATCTTAAAATCAGCTAATTAGTAATCTTAATTCCATCTACAGAATCCCTGCGCAGCAGAACCTAGGTTAGTGTTTGAATAACCTGGTGAAATGGATCTTGGGTGGGTTGGTGGGGGCACCTTTAGAATTCTGCCTACCACAGATAGTGACTGTCCTGGTGTTATGCATAGGGTACATTCAGAGCTCTGCACCACGATGTCTAATGGCTGCACTTGGGAGCACTGAAATTGTCATTGTAATGCCTGTCCCTTACACCAATATTTTCACCACCACTGCAGTGATTATCTTCAGTACCATTATGCCTGTCACAGGAGAGTATTTGGAGAAAGCTCATTTTAGCTTTACTCTTTCCTTTTGCATCCTCCTTGTCCTAGGGCTCAGGTAGAAGTCCTTGGGCATTTGGCCAGAGAGCAATCTAATATAAAAATACTGTGCATAATATTTCCCCTGTGATGACAATCTTTTATCCCTGGAACAATCTCCGACATATCTATGTTTTCTCCCCTAAGAATGAGTTTTTCGCCAGAAGTTTCCTTGGACTCTCATGTAAACAGACTCCTGACATTCCTACCTCCTAAGACCTATAGATTTGCCCAGATATGCCCAACTCTTAGGATAGACATAGATCCAATTTAAACTTAAGTCTTTGCTATGCCATACTGCAAAGAGGTACACTGGAAACTCCATTTTCCTCAGATTTGAGGTATAATTGGTTTGGACTCCCCAGTTCATGGTCTGTGGGAGTTGAAAGCCCTTCCCATGATTTTCACAAATTCCTCTCCCACTTACTTTCTCGTGGTTCTGTGTCTTCCCTCTCCTACATTTATGTATCAGTTGGACCTACTTTTAGCATTGTGTAGCAGAAACGCAACAGCAATGGCTCAGTCAAATAGGGGACTATTTTCAGTCTAGTTCTCTGTGTCATCATTGCCTTGGGCTTTTTTCTTCTTTCTGCTTCTGCACCCTCCCTCCCTACATGGCTTTGACTCTCTTGGTTGCAAGATGGCTGTGTCACCTTCACTCTCCTGATGACACTTCCAGTAGGAAAAAGGAGAAGGGGTTGTCAAAGTCTCCTACATGAGGAAACCCATATTCCCAGCAGTCCCCCAGTTACATATCAGTGATGCGACTTGTGTACTTGGACATATTTCACCCTGAAAAAAAAGAGAGAGAGAGAGAGAGAATCTCTTAATTAAGAAGGGGATTAAGAGGATACTTACCATGATGGGCACTGAATAATGTATAGAACTGTTGAGTCAGTATATTGTACACCTGAAAGGAATATAACACTGTATGTTAATTATACTGGAATTAAAATAAATAAAAAATAGAAAAAAGAAGGGGATATGGTTTTTGGACAGGTATTAGTAATGGATGCCACGAGTGCCTTCTCACTTCTAATTTGAGCAAACAGTTTTGTCATTCATCAGTTTCCACCAAAGTTCACTCCATACCAAACATTTCAAATGTTTAATAATTTTACTGAAGAGCTGAGATTTCTTCAGGTATAACTAGCTCCGCCAGCTACCCTGTTATTCCTCATTTCTTATGACCTGGGCCAGCCAATTTAATGCAGCATTCCTAAGATGAATGCCTATGCCAGCCATTAATAGAGTAACTTCCCACTCTGCCACATACATGATGCTCTGATATAAAAATAATATTGCTTCCCACAGTCACATCATTGCAGTCTCCGGGAAGCCAACATCATAGTCCATGTTGAGAAATACTGTTGTCCTGCTATGAGGAACCAGTGCTTTAAAACTATTCTCCTGGGCTTTCATAGATTTTTAAAATTCAGTTGGGTTGTAGCAGCTTGATAGTACAGATTCCGAAGCTATTTATTACATTAGAAGTTAGGAGACTCAATCCCTTTTTCCCCCCATAACACGAAGAATGATTGCTCTAAGAAGTTAGAAAGTTGTATCTGTTTTGATCCCCATGTTCCTCTTATGTAAAATGGAGTTGGGCAGGGTGATCTTTAAGGTCCCCAAATGTTCCGAACTGTGAGGGGAAAATAGCTGTAATCAGCCATTGTTTTAAGAGAAAGGAGGAATATAAGAAAAGGAAGATGAGGGGGAGCCATGGAGAGGCAGGTGAGGAGAACGAGGGAAGGAAGGAAAGAGATGAGGAGAACATCTGACCTAGTCAGGCAGACAGTTATAACCTAATAGTAGGTAGGACCAAAGGGAAAATGTGGCTACCTCGTGCTCCACTTTTGGCTGTGGGTGGGCCTGTAGCTCTATCTTGTTTGTAAAGTAGCAGTATCCAGAGACTTGGATATAGTCATGTTCACTTCTGTGCCATGTCACATGATATTCCCTCTGCAAGAAGACACTAGTTCATGTCAAAGCTTTCCTCCCTCCTCACCCTGCCTGGCTTATCCCTTCCAAGCTTGGCACAAGGGATACCACCTCTCTGGGGTGAGTGGGGTTTCAACCCTTTGCCCACTTCCCAAATTGATTCATGTGTTGAGTTATGTGTTTTTCCTCTGTGCTCTTATGCTATGTTTTTTTTCTATTAGATGTATCTTTATATACAGGTATGTATTTATTTTGCAAAGCATTAAGTTAACAAAATGTATTGAGTAGATACTATGAAAGAAAAGCACTGTGATAGTTAACAGGGTCAAAGATAAATAAAATAGTGTTGCTTTCAAAGACTGAGTAGTCCACCAGGGAAATTAACATAAAGGGAAATATAAATGCTATAAAATATGCACACAAATCTATGGGAGCAAGGAGGAGAGGTTTCTAATTAAAACTAAAGGAGTCAGAAATGGCTTTCTAGAGAAGATTCCTAAGTTGAGACCTGAAGGATAAGAATTATCTAGAAAAAGAGGAAGTACAATCAGGCATGCCAAGCAGAGGCCACAGCATAGGCAAGGGAAGAGAGAGACAGATGGCACAGCTTGGATTGTGAGAAGTCAGTGTGGCTGCAGGAGAGGGCTGTCCAAGCAATGCTGAGCAAAGGATGCTCACGATGGTCTTGTGTATCAAGTTCAAGTTTATTTCAAACCCACAGAAGCCATGGAGAGGTTTTAAGTCGAGGTTTGATATGAGCATTTACACATGGATGCCACAAAAATGCATTTTTCTTCTGATCTCTTGATTTAAAAAAAATGTTGAATGATAATCATATATTTCCTTCTCCATCTTGCCTATTAGACTATGAATTTATTTGAAGGCAAAGCTTCTGCACATAATAGGTAGGCATTTAATAAATGTCTGTTGAATGAATGAATAAATGAATGAAAAATGAATCTTATGGGAAGAAAAGTAAGTGTGTTAAAAGTATCCAGAGATGCTGTTAACTGCAGGCAGAATGGAAAAGGCTGTGATACTTCAACGTCTCTAAAAGCTAAACTGATGTCCTCTAACCCTGAAGCTGCAGTGGCTTAAGACATTTTTCAATGTCTTAAGTTTTGAAAGTAAAAATACCTTTACAATATGTTGAATAGAATTATTAACAAATTTAGAGAAGAGGCATACATGAATTGTTAAAAGGTATTTTCTTCCTAAAGCTAATATGCATATATATAATGTATGTAATATATTAATATTAATCAGTATTTAATCAGTAAACTGTAATGTTAATAACATGATTTTCAATTGAGGAAAAAAAGCATCCTTGACTAGTTGGGGAGTATTTTTTGAGGTAAATATTTATGCCTACCTTTTATGTAACAGTTTAGATTTCTAGATTTTAAACCAGCTATACTACCCATTCCGTGCCTTTTCTAGGATGGTGTCTAGGAGCAAGTAGTAACTAGCTTCCATATTTATAATTTCATTCATATTTCAGGAAGGATAAATGCATGCAGAAATGGTAAGTGGAAAATTGCTATCATCTCTCTAAATTAACTGTGTCAATGGGAAGCCTAGTTATTCAAGAACATGAATCTCTAACTAAGATTGAACCACATATTTGGTGTCATAGAATCTTAAACTACAGGCCTAATTCTTATGGAATAAACAGTTTCAAGGTAACTGGTTTTGCAAACTCACACCTATAAAATATAACAAATTTTATATATGGTTTTAATCTTTATTGCAAGGACCTTCAAATGCTTTATGGACAGATTAATCCTCATAACCTCTATTTGGGAGATGGCAAGTATTGTCTTCATCTTATAGAGTGAAAAATTGAGTCATCTAAAGGTCTTGGCTTATATCCAGTTAGCAAACTGGAACGTGAAAGGGAAGAAAAAAGCACCTTAAATCTGCTGCTTCTTGGTTTAGAGCCCCAGTCACTGAAATTTGGCAGCCATCTAGATGGTAAATTATAAAATTTATTCCCTCCTGAAATTCATTCTTGGCAGATGTTTTTCTATTGGTAGATTTCACAATGTATGCTGCCTAATTTTAAATTAAGTGAATGTATCATTTAATAAGCTTATACTTAAAAAACCCATTCTTCATGCTTCGAGCTAATATTTTTGTTTTTAAAAAATTAGCTACTTTTATTAAAATGTCTAAGAAATATATCATACATTTATATAAGACTATAAATGTGATTTACGTATGATGTAAAGATGTATGTATGATATAAAGAAGTAGTAAAACCAACACCCACGTACCCACAACCCAATTTATGAAATGCATTACCAATAACTTTGAAGCCCACTGTTCTCATCCCAGGGGTAACCACTGAATGCTATGTTTATCATTTCTTTGATTTTCTTCATAGTCTTACCACATGTGACCATATCCCCTAAACAAAAATAACATATTACTAAGTTTTGTCTGTTTTTGAACTCTATATGAATGGAATTATACTGTATATCCTTTGTAACTTACTTCTTATGTCATTTCAACTCCAGGATTAATTCCATTATGTATGTACCACAATTTATTTTTCCATTTGTGCCAACTGACATTTCTGTTATTTGTATTTTTTTCCCCATTACAAACAATGTTGCTATGGAAATTCCTGGAAGTAATGGTTGTCTTAGCTTGGGTTCCCCTAAGAGTAGAACTTGATTTACTTGTGTACAGATAGTTTATTTGGGAAGTGATCTTAAGAAACACAAGGAAAGAGGCATGTGAAACAGAAAAAGAACCCAACAGAGGATGTTGTCTAATGGACTGAATGTCATTGTCACCCCCAAATCCATGTTAATCCAATCCTAATCTCCAGTGTGGCTATATTTGGAGATGGGGTCTGTAAGGAGGTAATTAAGGTTAAATGAACTCATAAAAATGGAGTCCTGATTAGGATTAGTATCCATATTATGAAGAGACACCACAGCATAAGGAATGTAGTCAATGATATTATAATAGTGATATATGGTGACAGATGGTTGTAGCTACACTTGTGGTGAACATAGCATAAAGTATAAACTTACCTAATCACTAAGGTGTACACCTGAAACTAACATAACATTGTGTGTCAACTATACTAACAACAACAACAACAAAAAAAAAAAAAAAAAAGAAAGAAAGAAAGAAAGAAAAAAAGTCACCAGAGAGCTTGCTTTCCTTTTCTTTTCCTGCCACTGTGTGAGAATTCAGCAAGAAGGCAGCCGTCTACATGTCAGGAAAAGAGCTCTCACTGGGAACTGTGTCTGCTGGCACATTGATCTCAGACTTCTAGCCTCCAGAACTATGTGAAAATAAATTTCTGTTGTTTAAGCTACCCTGTCTGTGGTATTTTGTTGTAGCAGTTCAAGCAGACTAAGACATTGTACACTGCAGTGGGCGAAGGGTGGTTTTTGTCATTGATTTTTATATTTTTAGCTCTTACATTTGGATCTTCAATCCATTTTGAGTTAATGTTTGTACATGTTGTAAGGTAGGGGTCCAACGTCATTCTTTTGCATGTGGATATCCAGCACCATTTGTTGAAAACACTATTCTTTCCCTATTGAATTACCTTGGCACCTTTGTTGGAAATCAATTGACCGTAAGTGTGAGGATTTATTTATGGACTCTCAATTCTATTAAATCTATCTATATGTCTATCCTTTTGCCAGTACCACATTGTCTTGATTACTGTATCTTTGTAGTAAGTTTAGAAATTGGTTAGTCTGCATCATTTAGCTTTGTTCTTTTTTTTAAGATTGTTTTGGCTATTATGGGTCTTTTGCACTTCCATGGATTTTAGGATTAGCTTCCCAAACTTCTGCAAGAAAGCTAGTTGGGATTTTGATAGGGATTGTATTAAATCTTTAGATCAATTTAGGGGAGTGTTGCAATGTTAGCAATGATAAGTTTTCCAATCCTTGAATAAGGTACATTCATCCCTTTGTTCAAGTCTTCTCTTCTTTCTTCCCATAATGTTACCTGTTTTCACTGCATAAGTTTCACACTTCTTTTCTTAAATTTATTTCTAAGTATTTCATTGTTTTGATAATATTATAAATGGATTTTTTCTTAATTTCATTTTAGCATTGTTCATTGCTAGTTTGTAGAAATAAAATAGATTATTTGTATATTGATCCTATACTGAAAACCTTGCTGAACTTGTTTGTTATTAATAATTTATAGTGGTTATCATAGAATTTTCCATATACATGATCATGTCACCTATGAATAGTTTTATTTTTTCCTTTCCTATCTGGATGCTTCCTTTTCTTGCCTATTGTTCTGACTAGGAACTTCTGTACCATACTGAATAGAAGTGGCAAATGCAGACATACTTGTCCTAATTTTATTTTATTATTCTATTGTACTCTGTTCTATTCTTTTATTTTAGCCAACATATAGTACATCATTAGTTTTTGATGTAGTGTCCGAAGATTAATTAGTTGTGTATAACACTCAGTGCTCATCACAACATGTGCACTCCTAATACCCATCCCCCGGCTACCCCATCCCCCTTTCCCCTCCCTTCTGCACCCTTCAGTTTGTTTCCCGGAGTCCAGAGTCTCTCATGTTTTGTCTCCCTCTCTGATTTCCCCTTCAGTTTTCCCTCCCTTCCCTGTGGTTCTCTGTGCTATTCCTTATGTTCCACATGTGAGTGAAACCATATGATAATTGTCTTTCTCTGCTTGACTTATTTCACTTAGCATAATCCCCTCCAGTTCCATCCATGTCAGTGCAAATGGTGGGTATTCATTCTTTCTGATGGCTGAGTAATATTCCATTGTATATATGAACCACATCTTCTTTATCCATTCATCTGTTGAAGGGCATCTCAGCTCCTTCCATAGTTTAGCTGTTGTGGACATTGCTCCTATGAACATTGGGGTGCATGTGCCCCTTTTTTCATTACATCTGTATCTTTGGGGTAAATACCCAGTAGTACAATTGCTGGGTCACAGGGTAGCTCTATTTTTAATGTCTTGAGGAACCTTCATACTGTTTTCCAGAGTGGCTGTACCAGCTTGCATTCCCACCAGCAGTGTAAGAGGGTTCCTGTTTCTCCACATCCTTGCCAACATTTGTTGTTTCCTGCTTTGTTAATTTTTGCCACTCTAAATGGTGTAAGGTGGTATCTCATTGTGGTTTTGATTTGTATTTCCCTGATGGCTAGGGATATTGAACATTTTTTCATGTGTCTGTTAGCCATTTGAATGTCTTCTTTGGAGAAGTGTCTGTTCATATCTTTTGCCCATTTCTTGACTGGATTATTTGTTTTTTGGGTGTTGACTTTGGGAAGTTCTTTATAGATCTCGGATACCAGCCCTTTATCTGTAATGTCATTTGCAAATATCTTCTCCCATTCCGTGGTTTGCCTCTTGGTTTTGTTGACTGTTTCCTTTGGGGTGCAGAAGCTTTTTATCTTGATGAAGTCCCAAAAGTTCATTTTTGCTTTTGTTTCCCTTGCCTTTGGAGATGTGACTTGAAAGAAGTTGTTGTGGCTGATGTTGAAGAGGTTACTGCCTGTGTTCTCCTCTAGGATTTTGATGGATTCCTGTCTCACATTGAGGTCTTTCATCCATTTTGAGTTTATCTTTGTGTATTGTCTAAGAGAATGGTCCAATTTCATTCTTCTGCATGTGGCTGTCCAATTTTCCCAGCACCATTTGTTGAAGAGAGTGTCTTTTTTCCATTGGATATTTTTTCCTGATTTGTCGAAGATTAGTTGACCATAGAGTTGAGGGTCCATTTCTGGGGTCCCTATTCTGCTCCATTGATTTATGTGTCTGTTTTTGTGCCAATGATGCTGTCTTGATGATCACAGCTTTGTAATATAGCTTGAATCAAGCATCCTGATGCCCCCAGCTTTGGTTTTCTTTTTCAACATTCCCCTGGAAATCCATATGCTGTCTACAAGAGACTGATTTTGAACCTAAAAACACCTAGATTGAAAGTGAGGAGATGGAGAACAATCTACCATGCTAATGAACCTCGAAAGAAAGCTGGGGTAGCAATCCTCATTTCAGACAAATTAGATTTTAAATCAAAGACCGTAAGAGATTTAGAGGGATACTATATTATACTTAAAGGGTCTATCCAACAAGAAGATCTAACAATTGTAAATATCTATGCTCCCAACATGGGAGCAGCCAATTATATAAACCAATAACCAAAATAAAGAAACATATTGATAATAATACATAAATAGCAAGGGACCTCAACACTGCACTCATGGCAATGGACAGATCATCTAAGCAGAAGAGCCACAAAAAGAGCTTTGAATGACACATTGGACCAGATGGACTTCGTATATATATACAGAACATTCCATCCTAAAACAACAGAATACTCATTCTTCTCAAGTGCACATGGAACTTTCTCCAGAATAGACCACATACTGGGTCATAAATCAGGTCTCAACATATATCAAAAGATTGAGATTATTCCCTGCATATTTTCAGACCTCAATGCTTTGAAACTGGAACTCAATCACAAGAGGAAATTTGGAAGTAATTCAAACACTTGGAAGTTAAAAAGCATCCTGCTAAAGAATGATTGGGTCAACCAGGAAATTAAAGAAGAACTTAAACAATTCATGGAAACTAATGAGAATGAAAACACATTGGTCGAAAACCTATGGGATACTGCAAAGGTAGTCCTAAGGGGGAAATACGTAGCCATCCAAGCCTCTCTCAAAAAATTAGAGGAATCCCAAATGCACAAGCCAACCTTACACCTAAAGAAGCTGGAGAAAGAACAGCAAATACAGCCTAAACCAAGCATGAGAAGAGGAATAACAAGGATTAAAGCAGAAATCAATGAAATAGAAACCAGAAAAACAGTAGAACAGATCAACAAAACTAGAAGCTGGTTCTTTGAAAGAATAAGATCAATAAACCTCTGGCCAGACTTATTCAAAAGAAAAGGGAAAGGACCCAAATCAATAAAATCATGAATGAGAAGGAAGAGTTCACAACTAACATTAAGGAAATAGAAACAATTATTAGAAATTATTACCAGCAACTATATGCCAACAAATTAAGCAGTCTGGAAGAAATGGATGCCTTCCTGGAAACTTATAAACTACTAAGACTGAAACAGGAAGAAATAGACAATCTGAATAGACCAATAACCAGTAACAAAATTGAAGCAGTAATCAAAAACCTCCCAAAAAACAAGAGTCCAGGCCCAGATGACTTCCCAAGGGGAATTCTACCAAACATTTAAAGAAGAAATCATACCTATTCTACTGAAGCTGTTTCAAAAAATATAAATAGAAGGAAAACTTCCAAACTCGTTCTATCAAGTCAGCATTACCCTGATTCCAAAACCAGGCAAAGACCCCATCAAAAAGGATAATTACAGACCAATATCCCTGATGAACATGGATGCCAAAATATTCAACACGATCCTAGCCAATATGATCCAACAGTACATTGAAAGGATTATCCATCATAAACAGGTGGGATTTATTCCTGGGATGCAAGGGTGGTTCAACATTTGCAAATCAATCAATGTGATAGAGTACATTAGTAAAAGAAAAGACAAGAACCATATGATCCTCTCAATTGATGCAGAAAAAGCATTTGACAAAATATTTGTCCTCATTTTAGTGAGAAAGCTTTCAGTCTTTCACCATAAAGTATGATGTTAACTGTGGGTTTCTTGTAGGAAGCATATATCAGATTAAGGATATTCTCTTCCAATCCTGGTTGGTTAGTGTTTTTATCATGAAAGGATGTTAAATTTTGTCAAATGCTTTCGCTGTATCTATGGGGATGATTGTATGGCACTTGTCCTTAATCCTAGAAATACATGTATTACATTGATTTATTTTCATATGCTGAAAAACCTTGCATTCCTGTGTTATATCCCACCTGGGATATATATAACCTGGGATATATCTTCATGTGGATTAGAGTTAGTCTTATGTCCTTTTGTTTTAGGACTCTAATTTTTCTTGTAGGGATAGTCTGCTAGCAACAAATAATTTTAGGTTTTGCTTATCTGGAAATGCCTTAATTCCTCCTTTGGCTTTTGAAGATTTGTTTTGTTAGATATAAAATTCTCATTTGACGGTCTCTTCATTCAACACAATACCTTTGTGGCTTCATGATCTATGAGGAGAAAGCAGCTGTTAATCTTTTTTTTTCTTTTTTTTAAAGATCATTTATTTATTATTTATTTGAAAAAGAGAGAGAGAGAGAGCATGAGCAGGGGAGGGAGGGGGGGCCAGAGGGAGAGGGAAAGCAGACTCACCAATGAGCAGGGAGCGCAATGTGGTGCTCAATCCCAGGACCCTGAGATTATGACCTGAGCCAAAGGCAGTTAACCAACCAACTGAGTCATCCAGACACCCCTGCTGTTATTTATTTATTTATTTATTTATTTATTTATTTATTAATTATTTTTAGGAGAGGGGAGAGGCAGAGAAAAAATCCCAAGCAGGCTCCATGCCCAGCGTGGAGCCCACTGGGGGGCTCAGTCCCACAACCCGGAGATCATGACCTCAGCCGAAATCAAGCCACCCAGGTGCCCCTCAGCTGTTAATCTTAATAAGCCAACCTTGTACATGATGTGTTGCTACTCTGTTGCTACTTTTAGGATCCTCTCTTTTTCTTTTGACAGTTTGATCCTAGTGTGTCTAGGTGTGGATCTGAGTTTATCCTACTTTGAGTTTATTGAGATTCTTGTATTTGTAAATTAGTGTTTTTCAAATTTGGAATATTTTCAGCCATCATTTTTCAAATATTCTTTCTGCCCATTTATGTCTCTTTTCTCCTTCTGGGGCTTCCATTATGCATATGCTGATATGCTTGATGGTGTCCATCATTCATCTGAGGCTGTGTTCATTTTTAAAATTCTTTTTACTTTCTGTTCCTCAGACTGGATAATCTCAATGGGGCTCCATTCAGGTTTGCTGATTCTCTTTTCTGCCTGTTCTACTGTTGAGTAACTCCAGTACATTTTTCATTCCAGATATTTTAATGTACTTGTTTACAATCTTATTTTCCCATCAGAATGTGAGCTGTTAAGAAGAGGAATGTGGTCATATCATTTCTTTAGTTCTGGCACTTGGTGTCTAGAATATAATAGGTACTCTGTGGATACATTAGAATTAATTAATGTGAAGGTTCATATCCAAATACTGTGTACCATGCAAACATAGCTAGCCACATTGGGTTCTGCAGGGGATTTCTACACCATTTAAAGAAACTGGTATTTTTCATTATATGGAATTAGTTCTAGAATAAATAGATCATAAAATTCTTGATTTATTCTATAACAAATCTTATTATATAAAACAGCATAATATAGTGGTGGGAGTGCCAGCTTCTAAATGAGCCAGACTGAGTTCAAATTCTTGCTCTGCCACTACTACTTGTGTAGCTTTGGGCAAGTAGCCACTGGTAGGCTTAAATTTCATCTCCTGTAAAATAAAAAAGGCTTACTATAAGCATGAAATGACATACAAATGGAAGGAAAACAACTGACATAGTCCTAGACACATAAGAATCACTCAATAAATTATGTAATTGATAAAATGATTAGGATTCCACTACCAAGAAAAACTTATATCAACCTCCTCCATGTATACAGGCATAAAATTCTTATATAAAATGCTATTTCATATAATTTAATAAGTGAAAAATATTTCCTCATGACCAAATAAATTCTTCTCAGTACTCAGGAATGCTTCAACATATGGGATTCTAATAATAGAAAAAATTTCTTTGCTTCTGATCTTCCCTCTATATTTGGTATGATATTGATAACATGGCCAGATTACTTCCATTAAAATATTGCTACCCATTGCTTAATTAATCTATAAAGTTTTTTTTCCAATTGGAGTTGCATTATCTATAGAATAAAATATTTGACTTGAATTTGAGCCCCACATCTATATTATTGTCCTTAATATTTATGTTTTTCTTCTGATATTTCCCCTGGTCACTTTGAACCAGAAACAAAGTGGATCCACCCTTTCTCCCCCAAACATTTTATGCTTTTCTGCCTCTTTAGTTTTGTTCATTTCATACCATCCACCACAACTGTAACTCAAACTCCTTTGGATCATTATTCTAAATCTGTATACAGTCATATAACAGTTATACTTTTCTGGTGAATGTTCCTGACTTTTGTTGTTGTCAGCTTAATTCTATTATAATTACCTAAAAGAACTTTGACATCCTTTTGTTCAACTAGCCTGCAGTCTTCTATAGGAGAAGGGTCTAGTTACTTTTGCAGACTTGATGTGCAATACTTATGGTTACAGAGGAAATATTTGTTGATTTTAAAACCATCTTTATAAATTATACTTTGTAGAAGTTCAGTCTTAGCTAGTAATCTTTTTCTAATTATGGAGAAACCACTGCATGTCACTTTTTAGGAAACTTGATGTGCTCTGATCAAATGCATCTGTTTAAAGTTCTGTTCTAATATAAGCCTAACATTTTAAGCTACAGTAGTCCCCTCCACCCCCGTGCCACCATCTGTAGTCTCACTCTCCGCAGTTTCTTTTACCCACAATCAACCATGATCTGGAAGCATATGATCCTCCTTCTGACACAGTATCAGAGGTCAGTAGTAGCCTAATGCTACATCACAGTGCCTATCACTCATTTCACTTCATCTCATCACGTAGGCATTTTATCATCTCATCTCATCACAAGAAGAAGCGTGAGTACAGTGCAATAAGATATTTTGAGAGGGAAAGAGATCACATTCACATAACTTTTCTTATAGTATATTATTATAATTGTTCTATTTTATTATTGTTGTGATTAATCTCTTACTGTGCTTAATTTAGAAATTAAACTTAACATTGTTTTTATAGGAAAAATAGTATATATAGGGTTTAGTACTATCCATGGTTTCACGTATCCACTCAGTGTCTTGAAATGCATCCCCCACCAATAAGAGGGGGCTACTGTATATGCTTCTTCACTAGGTGAGTTTATCAATGAGCAGATGTGTCTGTTCCACTGTGTTGCCCCAGAAACAAATGAATGGGGCTAGGTTATTGATTTGGTGATTTTAGGGTGGAGGAAGGAAGAAGTTTAGAGTGATATAGTCTATACAATGAAAGTATAGAAGAGCAGTTGTAGGAGAGAAAACTCGATTGGGGGGGGGGTCCATGGTTGCTGGGGTTTATGATCTATGGTCTCTCTTCCTCCCTCATGCGGGAAGGCTGAAAGGAGGGGAGTGCTGATGAGATGCTGTTCTTTGATATCCACCCATCATTCTCCAAGAGTTTTGTTTGTATTATGTGAGACTGGGGGGAAAAAAGGAAATGAGAAACATTGGTTCTTTTTAGAAAGGAAAAAACCCCAAATGTTTTGTAGCCACATAACACTAGAGTTCTGTATGTAACCTGACAAGAGAGAGAAAAAACTGTTCTGTTCTTAGCAAAGGCTTGAACAAGGATTCAGTAAAGCATCAATAATAATTGAGGATAAGTACAATGGATGGCTAGTGTTACCTTTAGTTTCTTTTAACATTTACTTCTTTAAAATAGACTTCACTCAGTAATGGCTGTATTTCTCTGATATTATAAAGAATTATTTAACATAGACATATATCACTTTGATCCTCTCTCAGTTAACTTATGTTACAGAAATGTGGCTATTAGATCATGAAGATTTTAGAAGCTACCACTTATCTTGTGGCAGTATATTTTAAACAAAGGCAAAAGAACTAAAAAGGAATAAACAGCTTCTTGAATACTGAAGTTGGGAGTCCATATCTATTAAGCCATAATGCCAACATTCCATAACTGTGTCAGAATCCTTATATTTCAACCTTTATTACTCAGTGTGTCAGTGAAGAATGCATTCTTTGTCAGAGATGGATTTACCCAGAAACTAATGGAATCTAGTTTCATAGCTCCTCATTTGCATAGATCCTTTCAAAGCCCTGGGAGGGGTCCTAGCATTGTGTCACATGGTCATATATTTTCATAAAATTTGCAAAAGTAAGTTATTTTAATTGCACTCAGTTAAATTGCTATCATTTTGTACTCGTGTGTACAGTCTGCCATGCTTTCCCTTGGTGATGGCAGTAGACTCACCATGAGCATTTTTGGGATCCAGGTGAAGTGAAGCTGAGTGTTGTATACATTTAGTTTGAGTGTAGTGGAACATACTTTTCTATGGCTCATAGTCACTTCTATATGTAGTTCAGTTGTTGCTAGTTAGCCCCCGGTAGGAATCGTTTCCAGGGATATTCCTATTTACTGCCCACTGGTGACTTACCTGGTGTCATGAAATGAAGATTTAGGGCCAAGCATTGTAAAATTATGAGTTCTTCCCATGGGACTTGTTCTTGGACCTATGTGGGAAGGGGAGACAAATAAAGGTTGAAGTGTGTGGAGCTTGAAGCTGGCAAATTCTTCAGTTTTTCAGATTTGTAAATTATAAGCAAGGAATGGTTCTCATCGACACCTAGTCAAAGCAGAAATTCTCCTCTATGAGAAATACTTGAAAATGTAGCATATAAAATTATTAATGTATCACATATATTTTTCCTCTTTGTTGGAGAATTTATCAGAATATGTTTGTAGGACACAAATCTGTAAATATTTAAAAAAAAGGTACATGTCCATATGAAGTCACGTGTTTTTGTGTATCTTAACTTCAATAATAAAAAACAAATTTTAACTGACCATGCTTGAAAATAAAATGAATTGTCTTTCTATTCTTTCCTACAAAATGATATCAGAAGATTGTCATATGAAGAGGCAAGATGTAGGCAATAGAAGAGTGTTAGAAAGTTGACAAAAATGCTGCTTCTTGTATTTTTGGTTTGTGGTATTTGCCAGTTTTTTAAAATTTGTAATTTGTTGTGATTTTTTAAATCATTCTGTAAAAATGTTCTCAAATGACTAATTTTATTATTCTTTCCCTTAAAAGTTCCCCCCAAATTATATAAGCTTGAGGTTCCATAAAATCTAGTTTTGCCCCTCTGTACTATACAATGATAGTTAAAACTTCTAATCAATGTAGTTTAAAAAATCAGATGTGTCACTCGACTGTTTTTTTTAAATATAGAGAAACGGCATAAAACTTCGTCATATGTTGTTAAAGTCACTCATTCCTTTTTTTCTAAGAGCAATAATCCTAGTTCCTTTAATTTTTCTTTATGTATTATATTTTGTATACCCTCTTGGTCCAATAGAACTTTCTGTGATGATAGAACTGTTCTATATCTATGCTGTGTACTGTGATAGCCACTCTCCAGACATGGCTATTGAGCACCTGAAATGTGACTGGTGAGACTGAGGAATTGAAATATTAATTTTATTTCATTTTGATTAATTTGCATTCATACTGACATAGCCAACATGGCTAGTAGCACCTATATTGAACAACAGTTTACAGCTTTAATCATCTTTGGAATAAACTCCTCGTGTCTTATCTACACCTTTATCTAGTCATTGAATACAGATTTCTATGTCTTTGTGCAGTAAACTCCTAAATCATGACTAACATAATATACATTATTCTGAAGGTTGTGTCCAATTTTTGAATATCTCAAATTAAATATCCTTATATTCTTATGATGCTGTGGGTATTTTTATAGGCAGGTTTTCATTTATTATGGTCATTGCTGGCAGATGCTGGAAAGCTTAAAAAGAGATTTGTAGAAATTTCCTTTTCAAACACGCTTTTCAATATGGTAAAACAATCAAAGAATGCTTTATTAGGGGCAAAAGATGCATAAAATCTAATCAATAATGCATTTTGCTTGCCTAAAAGTTGTGCTTACCAGAATGAACTTGACACAAGTGTGACGCATTCCACAAATGGAGAGTTTCTGCTCTACCAGAATTAATTTAACAGCAATGGCCAGTTATTTCACATGCTCTGCAAGTTTCGAGTGATACCCAAGGCAGATGCAGCCATGGCCTGTCCCCTGGAAAATGATTGTTTACACCCAAGAGCAATTCCTGGAATGTAACAGGAAGCAGCACGTGACCACACAGCAGAGCTGGGTATTTCTCCAGGCTTCCTGTTGGAGGAATAAGTGCTTTTCGTTCTCCTCTAGGCACAAAAGAAAATCATTCTGAAAACCATACAGAAGAAAATACTTCTTTAATACAAATATGACTTTTTCCACAAACATGATTCTTTATAGAACAATCTCCAAAAAACTAGGACAACAGGAGGTGGAAACCTAAACAAAACTTCAGAACGATCAAGAGCAGTCCAGATGTTGGGGTCCAGTATACTGTAAAATTACATTGAAATTCAATATTAGTTGAATTTTTAGGCCCACAAACATGTATAGAAATCTCTAAATTTAATTCAACACATTTTTCACTGTTATTTTCTGTTTTTTATGATATCCTTGTTGTTTTCATCTACTGTTTTCATGCCACTGGATTGAAAGACTAGGATGAGTTTTTCTATCAAACACAGTACTATGTGTGTATGTAATGCTAGATATAGGGATAAAACTGAAATAGTTAGGCCCCGTCAAGATGTTTTCTATTTAGTTCATTGTGTCCTTAAGGCAAGTGGGTGATATGTTTTTTTTGGGTTTCTTTTAAAATGAACCTTAGGGCACACAAATTTAGTTTACTTAAAAACAGAAAAGTCATAAAAACAGAAAGTAATAAAAGCTTTTTCAGAGGCCCAATTTTATTTAACCTTATCTTTTTATTTTGAGATTCTCAGAGTGTGAGCATCCACTAATTTTTATGGCAGGATTAAGAGTTTATGTAGAAATATAATCACTCTCATCAAACTTATGTATCTAGATATAAAAAAAATCCTGGAAAAACCCACTGTCCATGTGGGAAGGGGGGACTGACTACAAAAAGCCAACAGGAAACTTTGGGTAGTCACGCATATGTTAATTGTCTTGCTTGTGGTGATGGTTTTGCATAGATACATATGTCAAAACTTGTCATATTGTACACTTCAAATAAATGCAGTCTATTTTATGCAATTTTACTTCAATAGAGCTGTTTAAAACTTAAGAAACATTTTCTTTAAATTGTGCTTTAAAATTTTTGACTACTCAAAAATAAAGCCTTTTATTCAAATAATTTTCCCAGTCTCACAAGGGAGACTAGGTGAGGTCTTAGTAAATGCTGAATAAAATACAAGAGCCAACTCAAGGAAACAAGTGATCAACTTCCAAATGAATGATTATAGAAGCCAGGCAAAAAACAGATCAGATTGGTCACACCTCTCTGTCTGGGAATGGCATCAACTTCAATCTTCATTGATCTCCTAAAGCAAAATACTTGGGCATCCTCTTGGATCCTGGACTTATTCTCTCCCTTGTTCTTTCATTCAATTTGTTATAATTTATTTTGAGAGATATATTATAAATGTGTCTTATTTCTGTTATGTTTTCTCTGACTCATCATCCACTGCTTTGGTCAGATCCTCATTATTTCCTGTCTACAAGTAATTCTAAGAGTCTCTCTGTGTCCAGTCTTCTTCCCTTTCAATCCATCCTCCATGCAACAAAAGAGAGCAGTTA
This sequence comes from Ursus maritimus, assembly GCF_017311325.1. Lineage (NCBI taxonomy): Eukaryota > Metazoa > Chordata > Mammalia > Carnivora > Ursidae > Ursus > Ursus maritimus. The sequence goes on along the minus strand of NW_024423344.1, from coordinate 61,255,666 downwards.
CCTGTAGCAGCCAGAGACAGAAGTACCTTCCCAAACAGGAGAGAGGGTGCTAACTGTAGGAGGCCACATGACAAATCTGTGGCCTTTGGTAAAGTAACAGAGCATTGCTGATCCATGGCCTGGAGGGAAACAAGGAAATAGATACTGACCTTTATTCCTCTTCCTCTTTAGGCTCCTGCCATGACCTTTTATTGGTCAAACCGAAAAGGAAAGCCAGGGAGCCCAGTAGTTGTAGTTCATAAAGTTTGGCCTTTTAGGGCACAGAGGAGAATGGAAAAGTAAATGGGCGCATCTGGAGAGGCAAATAGAAAATATATTAATACATGCTTCTAAAACACAAGATTGATCATATTATGCCCTTAAGAATATAGCTCTGCGTGTGTTTTGGGACATGGGAAGACCTTTGCCCCATCTTCAAAATTGGAAAGTAATACTTTGTTAACATCACTAACATTTATTTGTAGGAAAAATTATTTGTTGCACTGTCCTAAGTACTGTTTTACTATATACACATAAAATCTAATCTTCTCAAAAAGTTCTGAGAAAGAGATATTATTTTCATTAATTTATTAATAAGGAAGCTTATCTATCTTTCCAGTGGTATCACATTATACATTCATAGTCTTGGGAATTCACTAATACTTGTAGGGAAGAAGATAGGAAGCAAAATAACTCTAAATTTTGATGATCCCACCTGTTATTCCACTCTCAATACTTCTGAGCATCTAGAGTTAACTTGTTTTATACAATGTGATCTTTAAACACACACTGACTAATTTATCTGGTACTTAACAAAAGAAACAAGGCACAAAGAAAACGGGCGATTATGATTTATTAAGAGATGATGTATTGTTTTCCATTGTGGCTCAATTCTCAAAGAGATTTCAAAGGTAATTTTTTGTACCTTATTTTCATCTCTTTCAGTGACTTTAAAACCTAACCCTTTGATAAGATGACTCTACTCCTGAGAATTAGAGCCTAGATTAAAATATAGTCTGTTTATAAAAGTCTGTTTGATTATAAACTTCTTTCTTAAAAAAGATTTATTTATTTGAGAGAGGGAATGCACGTGTGCAGACATGAATGGGAGAGGGCAGAGGGAGAGGGAGAGAGAGAATCTTAAGCGGGCTGCAAACTCAGCTCAGAGCCTGACACAGGGCTTCATCTCATGACCCTGAGATCATGACCTGAGCTGAAATCAAGAGTCAGATGCTTAACTGACCAGGTTACCAGGTGGCCCTCATTATAAACTTCTTGCTTTTTAGCATTATTATATATAGCTTCACTAAATAAAAGGATAAAAACTATCAATAATTTTTTTTTCATTCTTGCTGTAGAATTAGGAGCTTGAGATTATTTCCTTTTTTCTCAATTTGCTGTTACTTAATATTTTTGAGTGCATATGAGTTGAAAGGCAATGGAAATTTTATATATCCTGCCATTGTCTTTATTAGCATGGTTTTATGAAAGGGTATGCTTATAAAGTAGCATTCACATTTTAGTGTGTAGGAAATGTCAGATTTTCTATTGGCTATAAAAAGTTTATTTCCATAACTTATAAAATATACGTCAGAATTTTTTAAATGTTTTCAAGACAGTGGTGATTGCTTTCTCTTTTTTAGAGTTCTTTGTCTAAACATTGTGCAGAAATTTAGTACTCGTAATCTAACATTGTTGGAGACCCAAATACATCCATTTTTTGTTTTTATTTTTTTTTAATTTATTTATTAATTATTTGAGGCAAGGGGGTAGAGGGACAGGGACAAAGAATCTCAAGCAGACTTTCCACTGAGTGCTGAGCTTGATGCAGGGCTTGATATCAGGACCCTGAGATGTCAAGATGTCCAACCGACTGAGCCACCCAGGCACCCCCAAAATACATCAATTTGTAAAGCAGAAATTACTTTTTTTCCCAAAGAATCTTTTAATGAATAATGCATTCTAGTTGGGATAATCATGTACTTCTCTTTGAGTCCATATCCCTGTTTTAAAAATTTCCTAATTCAAAAGGCTCATAAATTTATATCATTGTTACTTATTTACAAACTTTATTTTCATATTAAATTGGAAGTACATGTATTTTTCTTATTTGTACGTTGAGGTTAGCTAGGATGTACCTGCAAATAATAAACATTCAGCAAATATATGCTGAATGAATGAATTTTCTAAATGACAACTATGAAAATTTATTCTGAATTGCCATTAATTTCATTTGTAATTGATTTAGTAAAAAAACTATACTGTTTATATCAAGAGGTGATATAAACTTTTAAAAAAAAGATTTTATTTATTTATTTATTTATTTATTTATTTATTTATTTATTTAAAGAGAGAGTGTGCAAGTGGGGGAGGGACGGTGGGAGAGGGAGAGGATCTCCAGCAGATTCCCTGCCGAATAGAGCCCAAGGCAGGGCTCGTTCCCACAACCCTGAGATCATGACCTGAGCTGAAATCAAGAGTCCAGTGCTTACTCAACTGAGTCACGCAGGCGCCCCTATACACTTCTGTCTTATGGAGTTATAATCATTATGTCTTATACCTTGAAATAAAAGAATGTGTTTTAAGTAGAAAACAAGAACAATAAAACAATCAACAGCAGGAAGCACAAATTGGGCCAAATTAGGAGTAGTACTGATCTGTTTGGTACGCACAGTATATTTTTTAAAGGTTTTTGAGTTAATATTTTAAAATCAGGTTATTGGACATTAGGATTGCTGGATTTTCTTAAATTTGAAGATAAGCCAACACCACCTCCACTCCCCAAGGCAACGGTTGTCTGAGTGTTCCTTAGATCTGGCCTTTGGTGGGTCTAGCTCTAGCTGAGTCCCCATCCTTGTGCAGTGCTAACAGCATCACTTACGATTCACCCAATTTATCATTTACTCCAGTTTCTCTGAGCCTGGGGGTGCATGAAGGGAGTACCCACACTGAGTGCTTTTAAGAGAATCACTTTCCACATTTTTAAGTTTGGGTACATGTTCATGAAATTAGTCTGCCCAAGAACATGCCTGAGTTCACAGCAACCCCTTCATCCACCATACAAAAGAAAGGGCTGCTTTCTCCCATCCCAACCTAACTGTGGAGTACTGCTCTGAGGCATAAAATCCAGAGGGCTTCAGACAAAATGCAAGCCTCCTGTAATAATTAACCAAAGCACTGCAAGACCTCAAGGGTCACCTGTCTTTCCAGCTTATACATATCTGGGCTCCCAGTGAAGCCTGGAATTAGAAATGGGGTCCATCTGTGATACTGAAATTCAGATAAATTCTTGAAAAGGGTGGTGAGACTAATGACATTTTTTATTACACTTTTTGTTAACTAATTAAATTTATTGGACAAATGCATGGCTCTTGAGGGAAATTGTCTTTAGTATGTAACCAAAGAGCATTTATAAGAAACACTGCATTCTTTTTAAAAAGCTTTTTATTTATTCAGTTTTTTGGGGGAGGGAGATCTAAATGTAAAGTTATTTTCACTCCACCTTAATTCTCATCTTATTTTATATTACTATCTGGGTCTAATTTTAACAATACATACTTTTTTCTCTCACAAATAAAAAGAATTTTAATTATAAACTTCAACAAAATTAATGGCTTTAGTTCTGATTTTGATAGTTGATTCTTTTTAAAAAATTATTCTCCAAACCAGAACACCAGAATTCAGTGTGTATGTACTCACATATTGACTACAGGAATACTAAGATATGATTTTTTTTAACTGGAGTATAATTAACATATAGTATCCTAATAGTTTCAGGGATATATCATAGTGATTCAATATTTTTATGTACTACAAAGTGGTCCCCGTGATAAGTCTAGTTACCATCTGTCACCATACAAAATTTTAAAATATAAATTGTTTCAACCACAATGAAAATATGGACTTACCTTAAAAAATTAAAAATAGTTGGGGCTCCTGGGTGGTTCAGTTGGTTAAGTGTCTGACTCTTGATTTCAGCTCAACTCATAATCTCGGGGTGGTGAGATCAAGCTCCCTGTCGGGCTCTGTGCTGGGCATGGTGCCTACTTGGGATTCTCGTTCTTCCCCTCTCCCCCACCCCCAAAAAGTAAAAATAAAAAAAAAATTAAAAATAAAACTACCATACCATTCAGCAATTTCACTTCTGTATATTTATCCAAAGAAAATGAAAACACCAATGTGAAGAGATATGTGCATCCCTATGTTCACTGCAGCTTTATTTAAAATAGCCAAGATACGGAATCAACCTAAATATCTATGGATAGATGAATGCATAAAGAAGATGTGGTAAAAATATACAATAGAATATTACTCAGCCATAAAAAGAACAAAATGTTGCTATTTGTAACAACATGGATAGACCAAGTTAAGATTTTAAAATAAGACAAGATCATTAAGTAAAATAAGATAATTAAGTAATCACCTATACAGTAGAAGAATATCCCCATTTTTTTTAGCAACAGATTTGGAGTTTGAATTGCCTGTGTTCTCCATTCACTAATTCCTAGCCTAGTGATAATTTTTTAAAATGAAATTATTTTCTTAATTAAGTATGATGTTCCACTCTCAAAAAATATATATATGGTAACTGGAAACATTAAAATGCTTATAAAGGATGACAATCTAAAAATTACAAAACAGAAAATGAAAAAAAAGTAAACAGTTATTTTTACAAGTCCTCAATAACAAGTTCGCATAAACTATTGGCAACAATGAAAAAAATCCACTTGTTTAATGGATTTTAAATTTTTTTCTTTCACATAAACTTTTTCCTCAAGCTTGTTTGTCATGTTAAAATAACTGTTGATTTGAACTTTCCTGTGTCCTGAACATCAACATATCCAGAGGAAAGA